>NC_059079.1:39400481-39705481 GCF_020497125.1 Mauremys mutica | reverse complement strand
TAATGAATAAAGCTACATGCACAGTGATTTCATCAGATGGTCAATTTTAGCAAAAATCTGTTTATGTAAATTAAAATGCACAGCAGATAGGAGGTAAAAGAGCATTTAGTCCATGCTAAGATGATTTATTTGAACTTTCATTGGCAGGGTTTACATGGAAAACCAGGTCCCAGGGGACAGCGAGGACCAACGGTATGTACTTCCTTTTGTTTGTTTAAAACCATTACTTGCATTCCTTAGTGATTGCCACCCCTGTGATGTTTTACACCGACTCTAAAAATGCATGGCTGACTCTGACACAGTGTCCTGTATGACTATCATCATTTGTATCTGAATATCAAATCCACAGGGTCCACGGGGATCAAGAGGCCCACGAGGTCCCACAGGAAAACCAGGCCCTAAGGTAATTGTCAGATGCTATTTGCTGCAAAACTATTTCTCAGAGAAAATCAGGCTTCACTTTTGAACAAATTGTTCTTATTTTCTAGGGCACTGCAGGCAGTGATGGCCCTCCTGGCCCACCAGGTGAAAGGGTAAGTCTGGAATAGCTTTTCCACCTCATTTTATTTCCTGTATCTCTTTCTTTCCTCTTTCTCCTCTCTCCCCGCTTTCTCATATCTTTGCAGTTCTCTGGCTAGGATGTGAAGCAATTGCACTGTTATACTGTACCTCAAGGGTGGACTTTCTTACACTGCTGTCCTTCCTGCCCAGCAAGAAGCAGGAAGCCTTGAAAGCTTGTTTTTCCTCTCAGACACCCAGTTTTACATACCTAAGAGATTGGGATCATTGGGATGAGAATGGGATCACCATCCAGATTTTTGGGTGCATATCCAAACAAACCAAATTACATTTCTGAGCTTTATAAGATTCTCACTGTTAATAAAAATGTCCCATTCAGCGGAGTTGCTGTTAGTATATGGGTTTTTAAAAGTACTCAATGCCTCTAAAAGCTAATACATTGACAGGAACTGATTCTTTTGTTTTAATCACCTAATTACATGCTTGAGAACTCCTGCTGCTGGGTAAAATAGAATCCACTGCATGATATTAAATTTGAATCAATACACAATCAAATAGAGTCTGTATACTATGCAGTAGCACATAGAAAATTATAAAATTGATCTGTAATCACAGACCTAGCAATTTAACTCCTACAGATAAGTAAATCTGCCCTTTGACTGGGTTACTTGGAGAAGCTAAAGTTTGGATGACGGCATTTTGTTTCATCCCAATTTTCACACAAACATATTTGTGGCTTATTTTTACACAGACACATAGAGCACATGGATGGACAAAACCAACAACTGAGTTCCCAGTTGGGATTACTTTTCCCTTTTGACCTCAAGAATGTTTGATTCCAGTGTGCTCAAGCTGTAGTTTCTTAAGCAACCTAGTGTTGTCCCATGTTATGATAAGCCACATCATCTGCCACATTTCCATGTTCAGGATTGATACCTGAATGCACTAACAGATGCAGAGCAACAAGAAACAAACTTTGCTGGGAACATGAGAAGTCTGAAAAGCAGTAATGGCCAACAATGCCTGCAAAGTTAAAGATTGGAGACCAAGGGTGTATGATAGAAATAGTAGTATTAGGAGACGATAGAAATGTGTTTTGTTTAGAATCTGTTTTACAGACATCTCAAGCTCTCACAGCTTAAGTGTCTGCAGGAAACAACATTGAACCAAATATAGTGAACGTTCCCTAATAATTGCAAACAGAATGTGTCAGCTTTTAATCAACATCTCCTCCTACAATGGAATGTGCATGCCTGTATATGTCTATGAAAGTTAAAAGTCAAATCTTTGCTCACAAAAAGTATGCCAGCACTTCTGGTGGAAAACCATTCAACCTATGCAGAAAAATGCTTTACAGCTGCATGTAAAATATAGGTTCTATTTAATAAGCCTTTCATTGATTTTTTCATTAACTGAAAATCCCTGGAGTAGACTCTCACCCAGAGTCCAGCTGAGCTGCTGGTGGAGCTGAAGGATAGTAACTGGAGTAGGGGTAAGACAGAGCAGAAGGTGAGGTTTGGAGTGACAGTTGGGGATCTGGAGATGGTGGTGATGGAAGTGGCCCTTGTGTACTGTGGCCATGTGCTCTAAAATGAGGCATATGACAGAGGGGAGAGTTGTTAGCCAAAAAAGAGAGAAACTTTAAAAGACCATTTCTGTCTGGTTATAAATATTCCAGCTGCTAGCCATGTAAATATTAAACATCTATCCTCTATAGAAAACTTTTAAAAAACAATGACACAAGGAAATGTACACTGAATAATGTGATATTAGAATTCTAGAGTATTCTTCTCACATACTCCTACTGGCTTGACATCTGCAATTCATATTGTGAATGAAAAAATGCAAATGTCTTTTTATTAGAAAGCCCCATGGCTTGAGGATCAAAGGGGAAAAGGGATTTATGGCCAAGAAAGTGCTACTAGCAATAAATAAACCATTGAGTTCTGTTCTTCTAACCATATTCCAGAGAGTGACCAATTTGTTTCATGTTTTGGACAGTGGATCAGCCACTATTAATATTTTTCCTCAAATGTTGCCCTATTTTTGTTAAGAGTTTCTGCTTTGTAAGCAACTCTCTTTACCTTTTTTGTTTCTGGGTGTGATGCAGACAGTTGAATCAAAGAATGTACCATATGGAGCATACTTAGGGGTGAGGGTTGGAGTTGCAGGTACAGTTTATAGATAATACTCTAGAAAATGTGGATAGTGCTATAAAATCTCAGAAAAAAATGTATATTTTAAACATTTTCTGGTTAACCATTTGGTTGAGCCTCATTCACTAATAAATGATAATCAAGTTTTAAATAGGACTCAGATTCAGTTAGGGGCAAATCTTGCCTGCTACTGAACAAACAACCTTTTCCCTCACACGTACATAACACTTCTCCCACTGCAAGAGGGACAGCTATAATTTGGCTCAGAGCCTGCATTTCCTGACGTCCCAGTCTGCAATGAATGAGGTTTAAGGAACTCTGAGACAGCCAGGGTTTTATCACAGGAGCAGAAAGCTAACATCACCATTCCTTATGAATTATCTTTCTTTTCAGGACTTTTGCTTTAAATTTCTAACATTTTGACACATGATGTCTTAGTAAAACCACACATCATATACCAGGTAGAGCAGGACAAGTCTTGCATTGTATGACTAGGGTACACATTTTTCCTGTGTGACCACAGAAAGTAAGATCTTAGTGCTCCTTTTTTAGTTCTTTGTATAGTGTGTGCTCTAACACAGACAGAGCCTTAAAATAATCTGATACTAGGCCCCCATTCAGCATATCAACAGAAAACGCTTACAGTAAAAGTGACAAGGTCTTGGTTAATTTTCAATGACAACATCTAAAAATAGCCATCATGTGAGCTACTTGTTTATTTTACTACTTTAAAACTTTCAAAACATCTCATACAGTAAAATCTTTTCAGAAATGGCTCCTCTGTTTTTTTCTTGCAAGAATTTTTTTCTTCAGAGACACAGAAATTAAGATACTTCCCATTCAGCAGGAATAATTTTGACAGTATCTACAGATTTTGACAATACCTAGCTGAGTGCGAGAACTGGCCAATATGAGTAACAGAAGGCTGCAGTGCAGTTAGGTTAAGAATGATTGCACATCTCTTATTGGAACTGAACTTCATGGAAAAATAATCAGTGTTTCTTATTAATTAGTGGCCCCTAATTTTGTATGTTCCACACAGGTATTCTAGTGGGACTTTGAACTGCTAACAGTATTCACATGCAATAAGAAGCTCACGTTATCCACCTGTCCAGCTGTTATCCATGGAGTTTGTGTTACATAACTGAAGCAAACTCTTCAATTCAACATTACAGCATCTGGAATATAGTTCACCCTTTTGCTTATCTTCACATTAGGGACCACAAGGGCCTCAAGGACCTGTTGGATTCCCTGGACCAAAAGGACCTCCTGTAAGTATCTTTTAAGTATATGTAATAATTATGCAAATTTGGCAGAAAAAATTTCTGAAGTCAATGTATGAACAAGTGTGTTACAGCTTGCAGCTGAGGTGTTGGGCTGTATTATAATTAATCAAGTCTGTCCCTCAATGCATGAGGACTACAAGCAGGAAAACCTCCCCTAAGCTTCTGTACCATAAAGCCTGTTACATAAAACCAAAGAAGTCAGATATTCAAAGTCAAGGCTGAGACTGTTCTCTTTGTAAACGTTGCAGTCCCTATGATATTCACTGCGGGGAGGACTAAGTTCCCTCTCTTTTGCTGATGTAAATATTCTTTTAAAAGTAGGTTATTTTAAAAGGAAAGGAAGAAAAGATATCTTGGCTATCATGTATGAGAAATGTGGCACACTAAGGATTACCATATAACTATTTAGAGGCTTTCTATACTGTTATATATAAATACATATTTAGAGTATGTCACAGTATAAATTGATTAATCAGTAAGAATATTTTTAGCCATTGAAATCTGTCATGTAAATCCATCCACCTCAGACATATATTGTTTAAAAATGCAGATTTCTGACACATAGCTCATTCTGGAGCTGTTGTGGCCTGTAATTTAAGTCCTTCTTACATTTTATTTATTTGTATAAAAAGTAACGAGAACCTTGGCTAGGTAGCTGCATTTTACCTTGAAATGTTAGTGATCCAAGACTTTTGCAACAGATTTAGCTTATATCTCATTTGATGGAAGGTTTAAAAAATATCTCTATTCGAGTGCATGCACACAAGACAAATGAACTGGACTGTTGTGAAGTGGAGAAAACTCATTTACATGAAACCACTTCCCATAATTAGCTCCTCAAAGCTCATCCTAAAGATACGTACACTGAGTTTACACACAGTTTCTCTCTCCCTATTACTTTCTGTTCCAGATCCTGATGGAATTTATTTTGAATAACTTATCTAAGCATACAGCCAAAAATCTGTGGAAAGGCTTTGATATTCTGAGATCAAAAGAATCTTTGGTTTAGAATGATAGGTATGCCAGAGTATTCTATTGGAATTAGCTGGTTAACAATCCTAATGGCATTTTTATCGGGTGCCCATAAAGGCCCAATGTAAAAATGGGGACTGAATTTAAAAAACAAACAAACCAGGAGTACTTGTGGCACCTTAAAGACTAACAAATTTATTTAAGCATGAGCTTAAATTTGTTAGTCTTTAAGGTGCCACAAGTACTCCTGTTTTTTGTTTTTTTTTGCAGATACAGACTAACACGGCTGCTACTCTGAAACCTGAATTTTTTCAGCAATTTTAAAGAACAAAATATAAAGTGTGCAGTACTGATAATAGAACAAGAAGAAAAAAAAAGGTTGAAAAGTAGTATAATGGGGAAACAGAATCATAATCCTGCAATCTGGTTAATATATAGGACACTGGTTTCAGTGTAGAGCATTTCCTATATTACTGTTGTACTTGGTTGTCAGTGTAGCATCAGACTTTTTCTTTGTCTGAATAACATGCTTTAGAGATATTCACTATACAGAGTAATACATGTGATATTCACTATACAGAGTAATCCTGATAAACCTTAGTATGCTGTGCATATTAAGAGGATGGGTGCAGAGTGAAATTGATGTGTCTGTTGATTTCTTTCCTCCATCCACAGAGATGACTGGCCACCACTAGAGGTCTCTCTTCCTCCCTTTTCTCTTCTGCCTTAAAAATCTCAAATTAATATAAAACGATATGGTCTGTTACTGGCAGACCATTACTAAATGGAGTACATTGCACAAACTGGATACAATTTTGGTTTAGTCATGTATTCCTGATTGACCAGGATTAGTTTATAGCCTTTCAAAAATGTAGGACCTAATTTGCCATGGTCTCATACTTCTGTTCTGTAGTACCTTTCCCTGTGAATAATCCTACTGTAATGAATAAGCCACATGGGTAAAACCCATGGGAGAGGCAGAGAAGGTCAAGTAGAGTTCCACTTCTATTTTCTTATTGCTGGAATGAGAGACATTGATCCAAGAGGATCCTCAGGAGGAGGAGATTACCCACACAGAGGTCACATACTCCCATACCAACCTTTCCCACCCCGCACCCCACAGAATCTTGGCACTATGGCTCCAAAGGACTCCCACGGCTGCATGGCTGTGGCTACTCTCAGGTCCCTAACTGTGGAAGGAGTTTTGTCAGGAAGGTAGCAGTAACAGTCTTAGTCCTAGATTATTTTTATAAGCTTTCCTAGTTTATTTTTGCAGGCCCACTGGGCTTCTTCTCCCCAAATGCATAACCCATCTCTGGTCCAGGAGAAGGAGGGGTGCTAATGATGCCCCAAAGTCTGTGCAGGAAGAGAAAATTCATGCCCTTTGTGCCTGGATCTTGGGAGCACAGTCTAGACCAATGGTGCTGCCCTTGGAGTCTGTCTGTGCTCAGTGAGAGTCAGGGTGGCAGAATCAGGTCTGTGATTTTTTTTCATCACAATTTATTTAGCTTACTCATTTTGCAATCTTTCTGATGCTGCCCTATGTTAAACAGTGCCATAGCCACAACTCACCAGAAGCTTATCTTTAAAACGGTTTTCATTAACTCGGGAATGAAGTACAGAATACTAGAGGATAGAAAGTAGGGACTTTGAATTTTGAAATGTTAGACATCCATTTTGAACATGCATGCACATATACACACATAAAATCACCATCCAGACAGTTTTACATGAATTAAGGAATCAGCAGAAAAATAAAATATTAAAATTGTATCAAGTTGCTATCAAAGCAGTAAAGCTTTTCTGAAGGCTGGCCTGAAAGTCTGAAAAGATTGTAGAGCTTATTAGGGCTAATTGTATACTCTTTTCAGAGCTAGAGATGACTGAGAAACCTCTGACTTATTTTGCTTTCAATTTCAGGGGCCACCTGGGAAAGATGGCTTGCCGGGGCACCCAGGACAGCGGGGTGAGACTGTAAGTACATTGGTTTTACTGTTTCGGGCTGTTGCACACCTGCTTAGTTCACTGTGATCTTTAAAAAAAGTGTCAGTTAATAGTTAGTTCCCTTGCTTTATACCGAAAATTGCAGGAAAAAGTGAGAGGCAATTTTTTATTGGTACCTAACTTTGTTTATAGAAAGCAAAAATCCATTAAACTCAGTGGCATCAGATGTCAGACAGCTTAATTTATTCTCCATGTGGTAAGAGTGAGATTATTTCTGGTTGTTCTCCATTAAATAACATCAAACTGATCATAAGTATACAATAGATAGTGAGGCAACATAATACTCTGTTATCAGCTTTGAAGAAGACATGTGAGGAACAACATAATATTTGCCACTCTCACTGAGAGTGAGAGCCATGTAAGAAGGCAGAAAAAGTATTAGTGCCAGCCCACTAGGAAACTTGAAAGCTAACAATTGAGAAAAATAGAAGAGTGATTGAGACAAAAATACACACAAAACCATATAACAAAACAAGAATTGTTTGGGTTTCCTTACTGGAAGGATATCTCTATAAACATGTTGTACATTGGAGAAGGACTCTATGCATGTTGCATTATGAAATACAATCCCCCTGAAATCTAAAGAAATAAAATGGCCTATTTTAATGAAAAAATATTATTTTGATCTAAATTATTTACAATTACTTCTTTAGCTCCAAGTACCATTGATTTATCATTTCACTAATCAGGATGCATCAGCTGCTTAAGCAGACATTGCTGCAGAGCTCTTCATTCACCTCCACAAATGTGGAAAATACAAAAAGCTTACTTACTGAACCAGAATTTCCTTCTTATTTGTTACAGTGCACTCAGATTTATAGAGCATCCTTCATATGAACTGCCACAAGAATATTATGAGAGTATGCTCTCCTTGCTTATATGCACACATGATGGGATAGTATAAGGGCTTTATTGTCATGAGATTGGGATGAATGCACATATCAGTTATCAAGACCATACCGAATGAGTATTCTCTGTTACTATGATCTCCTTTGATGCCCATTACATCTTTCGCAAGCCTCCTTTACTTTTTTGTTCTCAGACCAGACTGCAAGAGCGGATTTAGTCATAGCACAGGATTAAAGAATAGAATTACCAAATATGCTCAAACACATCTGTCTTCTGCAGAGGTAGAATCAGTAGATGTTCTCAAGGCATTTTCACTGAATATGGGACCAATTCAGCACTCCTTTCTGTCTCCTGACACAGAGAAAACGCCTGTTGACTTCAGTGATAATTTTACCAGCGTAAGGAATGCTGAATATGGCGCAAAGCCCATAACTAATGTGAGGTCAGATTGTACCTGGCCTTTACGTAGGCAGGCAGTGGAGATAAAGGAAGATAGGTTGTAACAGGGTTCAGTCACCACTGTAGCGCCTCCTCAGAGCTCGGTCTGGGGATCAGCGCATTTGGTCTAGCACTCCCTTCTGTTGCTTGCTTGCCCCATGGCCCCTCCTGCTCTCTAGGACTCAGGGTTCTCTCTCTTCACCACTCAGCCCTCTAGCTATGTCACTATAACGTCTTTCCCTTCTGGAGTAGCCAAGTCCCACCAGGCAATCTACCCGTGTGCTGTCTCCAGTAATGTTCTGTAAATCCTGGTCTGTTCCACTTTCCCAGTGACTGGTAGGGGAACCCGGGGCCACCTGCTACTCTGGGTTCCAGCCCAGGGGACCCTATCATCAGCAGCCAAAGTCTGCAGTCTCAACCCCCAGTGCTCTTTCTCTGGATTTCTTCCTACTCTGCCTTCCACAGGCTTTCTTCCCTGAAATTTAATCCCTTCCTTCAGGGATATGATCCCAGGGCTTTTGATACCCCTGGCTTTCCTCCTATCCACTTCTCTGTACCCAGAGAGCAACTCCAGACTCTCTTCCCATGGCCCTTTTCTGCTGCAAACTCTCTGGCTTTATACCTCATCCAGCTTCTTTTCTAGCTGGGCTTTCTCAGCAATTAGTAATTTATATATCCAGCCTGACTCTCCCCCAGGTGCTGCCTATAAGGTTAATTGGCCCTATCTGAGCCACCTTAATCCTTTCAAGGCTGGTGTGGATTGAACATCACAGGGATGAAGGATGCAGATATATACTGGTGGGAAAAGGTGGTATGCTGGACTCCATATGGTACAGCAGTGAGTTCATTCTGCTGAGGCTGTGCCAGTCTACACCTCCTCCAATGCTGAATTACTTTGTAAAGGCACAACTGAGCCCTTGGACCAGCCGTACTCTAAATTGGGGATTCCAGAGATTTGCTGACTAGCTTTGAACTGAGGTCTATAGCTGCTTACTAGAAACCACCGATTTTGCCAGTCTTCTGGAAGACTGTCCCAATGACATTCGCCTTATACTCTCCGTTCCATTTTCTTCATCATTTCGAATTCCCACTATTTCCCTTTTTCCCTATGCAGCCCTCCTGTCTCATCTCTATAGGACAGTGGTTCCCAAACTTGGGACGCCGCTTGTGTAGGGAAAGCCCCTGGCGGGCCAGGCCAGTTTGTTTACTTGCTGCGTCCACAGGTCCAGCTGATTGCGGCTCCCACCGGCCACAGTTCGCTGCTCCAAGCCAATGGGAGCTGCGGGAAGTGGTGCGGGCCGAGGGATGTACTGGCCTTCGCTTCCCGCAATCCCCATTGGCCTGGAGCAGCGAACCGTGGCCAGTAGGAGCTGCTATAGGCTGGACCTGTGGACGCGGCAGGTAAACAAACCAGCCCGGCCCGCCAGGGGCTTTCCCTACACAAGCAGCATCCCAAGTTTGGGAAACACTGCTATAGGGAAAAAAAATCACATCTTCTCCAGATCTGTGTTTCATTCGATTTTATGTTCCTTCCACATCATCTTCCCCCATACTCCTTAATCTCCCATCAGTGCCTTTCTTTACATAGTCATTTGTCTGTCTTGGCTATGAGTTCATAATATATGTGTCTATGTGTATTTTTAGCTGAGTTTCAGCAATATCACTCATGCATTCAGAATCACCTAATAAATTTTACTGAGAGATAATTGTAAAAATGACTGGCATTTCTTATGATTGCTCTGTAGAAGCACAGCTGAGAATTATTGGAAAGGACAGAGGTTTGAAAATTTCACATTTAGGTATACACAGGAATAATAGATATCTCTGTATGTATTCTTGAAGATGAACCCCTAACATGGAGCTTCTCTCTCACCTCTTCAACACAGATTTGAATTTGGCTCATCTATACCTTGCCATGTATAACTATGTATTATATATTTCATTCCACAGGGTTTTCAAGGCAAAACTGGACCCCCAGGCCCTGGTGGTGTTGTTGGACCCCAGGTAGAGCATTTTAAATGTTATATCTAACTATATGATAACACTGTTTAAAGATTGTTTTATGGCTAATGTAAAAAGCTATTGTTTGTGAGTATATAATATACACTGATGGACATGTTAACTCCTGCAGGACCCAATTACTTACAGCAAATTTAGCAAAATGTGTTTAAGCAAGAATCAAACTCCACACAAAGCAAAGACATTGGGCCTCCACTGTATTTCATCACCTGTACTCATTTCAATGAGTGCAAAGTAGGTGTTCTCCAAGAGTTCAGAATGCAGAATAGGGCCTCTTACTTTGAACTCTTTTTAGAAAGAGCAAATAACATATTGTGTTGTATTATTTTAGATTGAAGCATTTTGATTATTTTATAGGATTTGGGTGAGGTTTACTTCATGATCTTATTTGATTATACTTATATAGTTACTTCCTTTAAGTGCTCTTCATGACACTAACCCTTTCCCTTACCACCTATCCTATTTACCAATAGCCATACAAGAGGTTAGCAAAGGCAAAATTGGAGACAAAGTTAATAGAACACAGGCACTGCCAATCTGAAAAACAAAGCATACTAACTGGAGAGGGGCTGGATCACTTAAGAAAAGTTTAAGTATCTCTTACCACAGGCAAATCTATGATGGTTCAGGAGATCCATTATCCATGTACTGCAGAGCCCCTGTAAAAGAGAAACCCAAGGCCCGACTTAAGAGAGATTTTCCAGAAAGAATATTAAATTCACCCAGGGGATTACAGAGGTTTAACTTTATTAATCATTTAAAAAAATAGCATTTTTTCCTGTCCTCCACAGTAATTGACTGGTCTAATAGGTAGAGATATTGTTGAATATATCTTATAACCACCACTAGTGACATTTGCTGAATAATATATTCCCCATTTACTCATTGACCAGAACCAGAACTAGTATTAACACGTCACAGCATATACTGCCAAGACACAACATTTCTGTAGAAAATGGTTTTACTTTCTAAACTGGGTTTAGGGATTCTTTTTAGAAAAACACAAAGAGGGGAGGGCAGAAAGTTCCATTAGAGATACAATTTATGTAGCTTTAACAAAATCTTTTAGAAACAGACCTTTTTGTAGTACTCTCTAGTTAATTACAGGTGACATCTGAGTCTGTTTGATGCAACAATTATCTTCTGTTCCATCACTTCAATTAATCAAAACAGCATGTGTTTTACTGAGTGTGATTTTTGCTCCTTTGTTTAATTTCAAAGATAACTATTCAGTCATAGGCAAATATTTCCTGGGCCCACTGTTATTTTCAGGACTGATACTGCTTGCATTTGGTTTCCATATGGATCTTTTCACACTTGCTTAAGTGTTAGCATCCACCGTCACAACCCGTACTAACAGAAAATGTACTTCTTGGGGCATAAATTGTGCCATATGTTGTATTATCTAGTACACCAAAGTAACATTGTGAATCAGTTAAAAATGGTAATTACAATGTTTAGAAATCAGAATTATAAAACCCTTCTGAAAATTATTATTACTGCCTGCTCTCACCCTTACCTTAGAATCAATACTGATTCACAGAGATTCTCTCTCTCTCTCTCTCATTATACTTTGGAATTGAGCACCAACAGGCAACCGAACACCTATGTTATGATGTCTGGCAAACTTTCATTCTTCTCAAAAGCACTTGTCATGAATACAGTATTGTAACTCATCACCACTTAAATACAAGTGCAAAAAAGCCAGTGGATGAAGTCTTTGATCCCTGCATCTGCCTTTCTGGGGCCCTTCCATTCTCTCCATGGGAGGTTTCAGTGGATCTGCCTAGCCACCCCTCTCCATATTTTTTCCAGGACGATACTACAGAACAGTGCTCCATGGCAGGCAGAGGGTACGAGACCTCTTGTCCTCTCTCCAATGCATCAGAAATGCGGTGGGGTTCAGGTCTTCAGCACTTGGGAAGCAGGGCCATAATTGCAGCCTATGGAAACTCACACATGTATCTGCAGCCAGAAGAGGGTTTGAGCTTTATTATTTAAGGATTAGACTATTTTGTAAACAAATGTCTGCAGGTGAAGGTGAGGATTGCACATTTTCCAGTGGCAACTGTGGTGACATCCCAGATCCTAGGAACAACTGAGGGTAGGAGGAGGATTGAGAAAAAGTGGGGAACAGGTTGCCCACAAAAAGCCAACCAAACAAAAATTAAATTGGTTAGGGGAACTGAGGTTTAACTTCTGTTCTTAGGGTCCTACTGGTGAGACTGGCCCAATTGGTGAAAGAGGTCACCCTGGTCCTCCAGGCCCACCAGGTGAACAAGGCCTCCCAGGCGCTGCAGGAAAAGAAGGTGCTAAGGTATGTCATGGCTTTTGGAAGGAAGGTGTCACATGGAGATAGATGGGATAATTGTTTAAAATCAGATACTTCTCATAACTGTAGAAAGTATGGAATAAAATAGGCACAAACACATTTTTCCCCAAGGAAGGTCTCTTCAGCAACTTGCCAAAGGCATAAGGGTCTCACTTCCAACCTGATCATTTTGCTATTAATTTCAGTGGGAACAAGGATAGCCATTAATTTGTTTAAGACCAGCAGTTTGCATGGAACCTCCCTTTTAGTGTGGAAGATTGTACATAGACAACCTGTTTGCTCAGGTCAAGTTGGAGCTCTGTACTGGAACTCAGGGACATGTCTCTGTGTGGCACTGGCCACATTATAGAATTTCAGTTACTCTTTTGGTGAAAGAGGGAAAAAGAGTTAGAAAAAATATTTACATTGATCAAGAAAATAGTATATGATTTTATTCAATTATTCATTGTAGATTAGAGAGTAACTTCCTCCATGAATGTTTCTTTAAAGAAACTATGATAATATTAATAACTGTTTGTTTATATACCATAACTCAGTGTTTCCCAAACTTGGGATGCTGCTTGTGTAGGGAAAGCCCCGGCGGGCCGGGCCAATTTGTTTACCTGCCGCGTCCGCAGGTCCAGCCGATTGCGGCTCCCACTGGCTGCAGTTCGCTGCTCCAGGCCAATGGGAGCTGCAGGAAATGGTGCAGGCTGAGGGACGTACTGGCCACTGCTTCCTGCAGCTCCCATTGGCCTGGAGCAGCGAACTGTGGCCAGTGGGAGCCGTGATCAGCTGGACCTGCGGATTCCGCAGGTAAACAAACCGGCTCAGCCCGGCCCAGCCCGGCCCGGCCCGCCAGGGGCTTTCCCTACACAAGCGGTGTCCCACGTTTGGGAAACACTGCCATAACTAATATATATTATTGTTTACAATTTGTTGCAATACTGTTGTGCTCACATACTATGGTAAAGAGGGCCATAAAGTACTTGAATAGCTGAATGGAGAGATGGATGAATGGATGGTCCTTTTGGGGGGGTCACTGATTATAACCAGAGTCTGTTGTTTCATTATACATGCGCTAATTAGTAAGGCTAAAATTTGGTAACCGATATTTTTAGTAAAAGTCACAGACAGGTCATTGGCAATAAAGAAAAATTAATGAAAGCCGTGACCTGTCCCTGACTTTTACTAAAAATATCTGTGACAAAATGGGGATCTGCGGGTCCCCACACCGCTTGCAGCGGGGTGCTGCATGGTGGGTAGGAGCTCCAGGGCCCTCTGGTGTCTCTACCAGCTGGGGGCTGTGGGGAATCCCTGCCACCCCCAGCTCCAGGGTCCCTCCACCAGCCACAAAGGCCAGGAGCTGTAGGGTGCCCCCACCGCTCATGGCAGCCAAGAGCTGTGGGGTACCTCCACCGCTGAATGCTCTAGCGGCCCACATCATCAGGAGCTCAGGGTTCCCCCCAGCCCAAATAGGCCATGAGCTGCGGGGTTCCCCACTGCCTGCAGCAGACGGGAGCAGCGGAGTCTCCTACCACCCACAACTCCATGGGGCCCCACCACCCGCCACCTGTGGTGGCTTGGAGTGCCAGAGGCTGCCAGAGGTGGCAGGGTTACCCCGCAGCTCCTAACCACCATAGGCTGAAGTCATGGAGGTTGCTGGAAGTCACGGATTCTGTGACTTCTGCCACCTTTGTGACTAAAATTGTAGCCTTACTAATTAGTAACTAACATTTGCGGTTTTTGAAACCTCTGCATTTTCACAGGGTGACCCAGGCCCTCAAGGTATCTCTGGAAAAGACGGACCACCGGGTCTTCGTGGTTTCCCAGGAGAAAGAGGCCTTCCAGGAGCTCAGGTACAGTTTAAACACTAGCATAGATAACTGTGGGGACAGTGTTTATATAGTATGCTGGAGAACAATGAATTAAGCTGTTACAGGAAGTTTTCCACTGTGCTTGGAAAATGAATGCAATATGAAAATACCAAATGGGCACCCCTGAGGGTTAAATTCCAATGGCTATCCATTCATTGGTGGTAATTTATTCAGCAGTGAATTCTTGATTTTTGAATCCTTCATATTAAATATGTTGCAAAATAAAAAACTGTTTAATTTTTCAAATGGAACAACATGCTTCTCTGCTGTTTCAGGGTCCAGCTGGTCTGAAAGGAGGAGAAGGCCCACAAGGCCCACCTGGCCCAGTTGTAAGTAACCATACCAGCATTACGAAAATACAAATAACCTCCATTCTGAGTCTTCACATGCTGTTTTGTTTTCATCAACACAGATTGTAAAACAGTAAGGAAGCTCTGTCATTCACATCAATCAATCAGTTATTGAGTGTACTAGTGAGCCTACATACATAAGGAATGTATAGGTATCAAAATATCTGAAACCTGCTGCTATCAGTAGGTGCAAAATTGACTTGCTCCTCAGCATTGCCCAGCTAGACTAGTTATTAACAGGCATAAAAAAAATCCTTACCAAGGAAAAGCCACAAACTGTGGATGTAATGGCCAGTCTGGCTGCTGTTACATTCCCTTTGTATAACTCCTGTGCACCACATATTTGACCCCTATAACTTTAATGGATTTTGCTGTGCTATTCAGAATCTCAATTTTCTGTTAAAAGGTTTTAAGCCATTGTTGTGAATCATATTCACTACTGTCTTGCTGATTTTTCAGTCTGACCACTTAAACAATAATACCAATATAGATGTGAATTTCCATTCATCCTAACAAGTTAAGTAGTATTTTTTTAATTTTTTTTGTTTTAAATAAGACTGCGAGGAAATTGCAGTCCACCAAGACTAGTAAATGATAACTCCTCCATACACCCCATGTTTTCTGGCATTTCTACACTGGAATTACATCACATACTGTGTATTTATGTCTCTAAATAACTATTGTACAACTTTTTGTTATTGTCTGAAATAAGAAACATCTGCAGACTATTCTGGCAGATTCAGTTGAGATTTTTCACTCAGTCTGCAGAACTCAGCAGACAATTAACTTTACATCACAGGCTTTAAGGAATGGGTCACATCTTAATTTTTGTTGCAGAAATTATTTAAAATAAGTACCATGGGTGATATATTGCCAGATATACAGAGGCATTAAGGCTGTTACATCTAAGAAACTGACCTTTCATTGAAAAAGTTTACTTTTCGGTGAAAACTTAAATTTTCAGGGGGGAAAAATGTAGAAATAGCCGGTCATGCCAGACTGACCCAGCACACCCCCATGCAGGCTGGTGTGGTGTTGTAGGTGAGCCCTTACTTGATTTTTTTCCTCTCCCAGGGTATCAACAAGTCCAAACAGCCCATTAGATGCTAAAGGACACCTCCTTATGGAGGTCATCATTTATCAACATTAAAAAACCCCCAGCATAGAACATAAACAAATCTTTCACCTCATTATCTCAACTGGGGGACTAACTCATTCTTAGACCAGCTGACCTCCTCCCCTCCCCGCTTGAGTCCAGTTCTCACTCTCCCCCTGGTGTTTTCTTGCTTCCAATTCCTACCTCTGGTGCTAGGCCTCTTGCCCTTACCAGAGTAATATCTTTCTCTGGACTTACAGGTCTGGGGAGGTCCGTCTACTGTTATTCTTCTTCAGGGGTGGTGAGTGATCCTTGTCAGGACAGGCCTCTAGCCAGTGTCTGGGAGACCCTTGGCTGAGAACCAAGCCCTCTTGGACACCTACTGACTACAGCCCTCCATCTAGGACTCTCTGCTTTCTAGGATCATTTCTTACAGGCTCCCCATTCTCATGGGTTCCTCAGAGAGCTCACCTGCCAGGCTCCCTGTTTAGGTCTGTCCTGGCAACTCCTCTCCACAGGTGCTTCCTGTATCCCTTTGGAATTCCCCTGTAACTGAGCTTGGGTAACCTTCATTAGCTACAGGTGCTTGTTTACTGATCAGCCACCTGGGGCCTTCATAAGGCAGCCATGGGCAAACTGGGGCCAAAATTCCCATAAAGGGCCGCCACCCTGTGACAGACCTTAACAAAAATTCAACGAACAATGATGATGAATGCCATTAAACAAACATAGTGGAATTCCTATTTCAGAGCCCAGTCATAGCTTCATAGATTCTAGGACTGGAAGGGACCTCGAGAGGTCGTCGAGTCCAGTCCCCTGCCCTCATGGCAGGACCAAATACTGTCTAGACCATCCCGGATAGACATTTATCTAACCTACTCTTAAATATCTCTAAAGATGGCAATTCCACAACCTCCCTAGGCAATATATTCCAGTGTTTAACCACCCTGATAGTTAGGAACTTTTTCCTAATATCCAACCTAAACCTCTCTTACTGCAGTTTAAGCCCATTGATTCTTGTTCTATCCTTAGAGGCTAAGGTGAACAAGTTTTTTCCCTCCTCCTTATGACACCCTTTTAGATACCTGAAAACTGCTGTCATGTCCCCTCTCAGTCTTCTCTTTTCCAAACTAAACAAACCCATTCTTTCAGCCTTCCCTCATAGGTCATGTTCTCAAGACCTTTAATCATTCTTGTTGCTCTTCTCTGGACCCTCTCCAATTTCTCCACATCTTTCTTGAAATGCGGTGCCCAGAATGGGACACAGTACTCCAGCTGAGGCCTAACCAGCGCAGAGCAGAGTGGAAGAATGACTTCTCGTGTCTTACTCACAACACAGCTTTTAATGCATCCCAGAATCATGTTTGCTTTTTTTGCAACAGCATCACACGGTTGACTCATATTTAGCTTGTGGTCCACTATAACCCCTAGATCCCTTTCTGCCGTACTCCTTCTTAGACAGTCTCTTCCCATTCTGTATGGGTGAAACTGATTGTTCCTTCCTAAGTGGAGCACTTTGCATTTGTCTTTGTTAAACTTCATCCTGTTTACCTCAGGCCATTTCTCCAATTTGTCCAGATCATTTTGAATTATGACCCTATCCTCCAAAGCATTGCAATCCCTCCCAGTTTGGTATCATCTGCAAACTTAATAAGCGCACTTTCTATGCCAATATCTAAGTCGTTGATGAAGATATTGAAGAGAGCTGGTCCCAAAATAGACCCCTGCGGAACCCCACTTGTTATACCTTTCCAGCAGGATTGGGAACCATTAATAACTACTCTATAATATGGTTATCCAGCCCAGGGCCGCCCAGAGGATTCCAGGGGCCCGGGGTCTTCGGCGGCGGGGGGCCCTTCCGTTCCGGGACCCGCCGCCGAAGTGCCCCGAAGACCCGAGCCCCTCGCCGCCGAATTATCGCCGAAGCAGGACCCGCCGCTGAAGTGCAGCCAGGTCTTCGGCGGTAATTCGGCGGGGGGGGTCCCCGCCGCGGGTCTTCGGGGCACTTCGGCGGCGGGTCCCGGAACGGAAGGGGCCCCCCGCCGCCGAAGACCGGGCTGCGCTTCGGCGGCGGGTCCCGCTTCCCCCCCGCCCTGGCCCCAGCCTCTTACCCCCGGCTCCCTCCTCACCCGGAGTCTCAGCGCCTCGCTGGAACAGCCGCAGCGTGTGGCCGGCGGGGCCTGAGCTCCGTCCCGCTCAGAGCCGCGTGGTGAGGGGGCGGGGCTGGGAGCTCCACGCCGAGCTGAGGCAGCTGAGCTCAGCCCGGAGCTCCCAGCCCCGCCCCCTCACCACGCGGCTCTGAGGGGGCGGGGTTCAGGGGCCCCGGCGGAGACTCGGCGCTTGATGCGCTGAGGCTCCAGGAGAGGGGCGGAGGCGGGAGCCTCCGCTGTTCTCTTGGGGGCCCCT
This sequence comes from Mauremys mutica, assembly GCF_020497125.1. Lineage (NCBI taxonomy): Eukaryota > Metazoa > Chordata > Testudines > Geoemydidae > Mauremys > Mauremys mutica. The sequence continues at coordinate 39,687,198 of NC_059079.1, read as the reverse complement.
GCGGAGCCCGGGGCCAGGGGCAAATTGCCCCCTTTGCCCCCCCCCTCTGGGCGGCCCTGATCCAGCCAGTTATGCACCTACCTTATAGTAACCCCATCTAAGTTGTATTTGCCTAGTTTATTGATGAGAATATCATGCGAGACCATATTAAATGCCTTACTAAAGTCTAGGTATACCACATCCACTGCTTCTCCCTTATACACAAGACTTTTTATCCAATCAGAGAAAGCTATCAGATTTGTTTGACATGATTTGTTCTTTACAAATCCATACTGGCTATTCCCTATCACCTTACCACCTTCCAAGTGTTTGGAGATGATTTCTTTAATTTCTTGCTCCATTATCTTCCCTGGCACAGAAGTTAAATTAACTGGGTTAATTAACTGTAGTTTCCTGGGTTGTTTTTATTTCCCTTTTGATAGATGGGCACTATATTTGCCCTTTTCCAGTCTTCTGGCATCTCTCCTGTCTCCCATGATTTTCCAAAGATAATAGCTAGAGGCTCAGATACCTCCTCTCTATTAGCTCCTGGAGTATTCTAGGATGCATTTCATCAGGCCCTGGTGACTTGCAGGCATCTAACTTTTCTAAATGATTTTTAACTTGTTCTTTTTTTATTTTATCTTCTAAACCTACCCCCTTCCCATTAGCATTCACTATGTTAGGCATTCCTTTAAACTTCTTGGTGAAGACCAAAACAAAGAAGTCATTAAGCATCTTTGCCATTTCCAAGTTTTCTGTTACTGTTTCTCCCTCCTCACTGAGCAGTGGGCCTACCCTGTCCTTGGTCTTCCTCTTGCTTCTAATGTATTGATAAAAAGTCTTCTTGTTTCCCTTTATTCCCATAGCTAATCTGAGCTCATTTTGTGCCTTTGCCTTTCTAATCTTGCCCCTGCATTCCTGTGTTGTTTGCCTATATTCATCCTTTGTAATCTGTCCTAGTTTCCATTTTTTATACAACTCCTTTTTATTTTTTAGATCATGCAAGATCTTCTGGTTAAGCCAAGGTGGTCTTTTGCCACATTTTCTATCTTTCCTACCCAACAGAATAGTTTGCTTTTGGGCCCTGAATAGTGTCCCTTTGAAAAACTGACATCTCTCCTCAGTTGTTTTTGTCATGCTGTCCTTGTATCTCCAAACTGTTCACTGAAATACATGGACGTTTGGATTGTGCGAGGAATGGAGGAGTAGCACATAAATATAATCTCATAGTTGTTTATTTTAGAACAGTGATGCTCAGTAAAATTATTTAATGATTATTAAACTGTTGTGTCACCAAAACCAACCATTGCCATTATGACCTTGTTTACACTGGGCTTTGAAACTTGTAGGACTCTGCCTAAACACAGTGAATCTGGGGTTAAATATGGTTTGACTGGCTAATGTGTAAACCAGTGTAAAATCATTTTCTAAAACCATGTTTACACCTATGACCTAGGTTTTATTTTTCCATTAGACTTATTACCAACCTAGTCATAAAGCAGATTTGCCTGCATTTCTTTATGACTGTAAAAGTAATGACATTTTACTCAGTCATCAGAAAGATGTGGGCCTGTAGAATTTTGCAAGGCCAGTCTAAGGTCAAGAGTTTTTTGTATCCCCAAGTGTTTGTTTTATGTTTAGGCTTTTACTTTCTACTATTGATCTCTCCATCATATCTTGTACTGCAGTTCCTGGGAATTTTGAAATGAAAGGTATTAAAATAGAATACAGACTTTTTAAATAACCTAATTTTCTGCTGTCATTTTTATGCAAGAGCACTCTATAGATGCAAAAGCTGGTCCACTTATGCTCAAATGAGCATCATGCAGTTCTTGACAACCATCTGCTTATTGCACTTCTCTCTCTTTCGATGAGCCCAGGTGGAAAAGTAAATTGACACAAACCCTTTCTGCAATAAAGGAACTGAAAGTATATATGCTTTGACAATAAAGTTCATATATATTCTTACAATTTATATTTTTTAATGCTTAAAAACAAAACATATAAAGAAAACTCTTGGTTTTGGGATATCCCTAGGTTTGGGAAAGTGCTGCAGTAACATTTTTGTGCGCTAATTCTTTCCTCTAGAATGTCATCAAGAAGTAGCGTGATAGTACTTTAATTTTTAGCTTGCTTTTGATATGTTCAGTTCCTTCTTTCCTTCCCACCATGGTACATAAGCACATTCCTCAAGGAACTGAAACAAAAAAGCCCCAAAATAGGAACCTTACTATTCACCTTGTACAACATCAGCTTTTGCTCACAATAAGTAATATTTAAATTCCTGGTTATATTCACATCATATAATTTCACTACAAATATTTCACCATTTTCTAATATACACTGAGTTCTTGTAGGTAGACTATTTAAAGAATTCAAAGTTTTGACTACCAAATTTTCAACCATAATCTGAGCAATCTGAAATGGATGCTAGAGACATTACGATGCAATGGATGTTCTAGAAGGCAGGTAATAGAAGTGGTGATTATGGAGGAACAGGGAAGTCTTTGTCAAAGGTTCGGTTACTTTCTCAGACCTTCAGATGGGTAATCCCTGGCCCTGGAAGGCAGAGACTACCTGAAGCACAAATAGAATCAAACCTCACCCACAGATATCCCAAATCTCAGTGAAGGTCCCAAACTTTATTAGACTGATATTGTATCTCTGTAATTATGAATTATGAATTTTGAAATTGGCTGGTAGTTAGAAGATGTAAGGATGCACCTGATATCATGGTGCCACATGTGTTTATCTCAGGGCCACAATGAGACCTAGAGCTTCAACTCACTGCTGTTTGTGGGAGTTGCAGGGGCAGATCATTGGAATTATACGGCCCTAAAATAATTTCCTACTTATTTTAGGCAGTAGGGGCTAAACACACAGTCGGTCATTTTCTGGAGAGGATTAGTAAAAGTGGAATACTTGCTCACCATACAAAATAGGAAGAGGATTAGTCCCTGTGGAGGTCTCTGCCACACCTGCCAACACTGACTGCTCCCAAATAGCTAGAATATACAAAATCATAAACTCTGTACAGCTTCAAGTACACCACAGTGAATGACCATTTCAGAACACATTGCATGCTAATTGCTGTGCTTAGGGTGAACTGGACAAAAGAGAGAGATGCACGAATACTCCATAGCAAGATGTTTTCTTCTTTTTTCCCCACTGTTCTATCTGCTCTCTTTATCTTCTAATTGGTGGTGTTCCTCCTCCCTTTTTCATGCTGCTGCAAGGCATGCTGAATGCTGATGAGAGAAAACTCTTTGGAAATTCAGGCAGTCATTCCTCATTAGCTCATTTGGGTACTGGATGTCTAGGTCATATACTGAATCAGTCAGATATGGGCTACCAAGTTAGTTATGTTGCCAAAGTCAGTGCTACCTGCCTCTATCTGATACTAATTTCAGTCATGAGGCTGCTCATGTTAAATAAATGTGCTAATTAAGAAAAAATATTGTTATTATGACAAAATATGTATACAAGTGCTTTATATTGCATGGCACTTCACAAAAAGAAACAGATAAAGGCACATTCATTAATAAGATTACAGTTCATACACCCATTCAATAAAGGAAAAGGTAAAAGAATGAGTAATGATAAAATAAAGGAGGGGAGGGTTCAAGGAGATGGGTTTCAAAGGGGATTAAGATGAAGAAAAGTGTGCTTGGTTAGGATAATGAGACTATTACATAAAGCAGCAGAATGAAAGAGAAAGGAAGAGTGGAAAAGTGAAGAAGGGAGAATTGGAGAAAGCACAGAGAACTGGAGGAGGAGAAGATTGATAGATTTGATAAAGACCAGGAAACCATTACAATAATCTAATATGATCCCTGCACAACTTTTAACTTTTATATTTTGCAAAAACCAAACCATATCCAGGATCACATTAGTCACACCCATCTCATATTCTATGCAGAAATAATGTTAGTATCATGGTAAATTGACCACACAAGAGTCAAGAAATTCAGAGCTTATATTCTTACAGCAATTGTCCTTCTGCCCCATTGTATCCTTCCATTACATATTCACACATGTGCAATAGTATTATACTCTCTATAACCCTGATTCAGCAATCTGTACCTTTTTACTCATGTGCTTAAAGTCCCAATTGATTTAGGTAGGATTTGATTTCATCGGGATTTAAATGTTTCCTTAACATTATGCAAGAATTTGAGTGCTTTGCTGGTTAGGGATGGACTTATGCATGTGCCTAAATGCTTTTCTGAATTGGGCCTATGTGTTCATCTATGTAATATCAAGGCTGTAAAAGCAGATTCTTACTTTAACTCTCAGGCACTCATCTCTTGCCTGAGGCTATAATGGAATAATCTCATCTCAGCTTCTTCCCCAGAAAAGTGAGAGGAGGAAACAAAGTCAATATCTTTAGGACACCTACCCCCGCTAATGGGCAGAATCCATACACTGACATGCTTAACTTTTGTGAAATGAAAATCTAGTAAGAGTAGTAAAGATAAATGTATGCAAAATAACTGTAAAAGATGGCTGTGGGGTGGACAGGGTAGAAGAGCTACCAGAATTCCATGAACAGGTTCTATAGATACCAGCACAGTGGCTGCCATCTGGTGTGTTTAAAAAACAAAACAGTTTTTTTCCCCCCAGTAATGTCACAGTCTAGAACTGAGCAGATCTAAATGTGTTTAGATTATGATATCTGACAAGATCACAGACCATAGTGGTATGGCTGCAGGCTAGTGAATGTTTATTGTTATATTAATTGAAGCCTGAGGAATCAAAATAATAGCAGTAGGAATCACATTCAGGTTGCCAGGATAACCATGCAAAGAATCATCATTTGCTCACCTGGCAGGATACAAATGTGTATGATCCCTGTACAAATACTGTCCGAACAATCTTTCAAAATAAAATCTTCTTGAAGACAATATGTAAAAAGATTTGGAGCAGCCACTGTCATCATAGTACCCTGTTCTGCCACCCTTCTCCATATAGACCTTATTGTAACAGTAGTGCCAGAGAAATCAGTAGGTTTTCTTCAGGAGAGAATACCATTCAGCATGGGTAAGAGTAACAGAATTGGACTGACAGAGAAGAAAACAACGTGGAATCACAGGATACCCGTCCAAGAGCTAGCAAGGCTCAGTCATGCTTAGTTATTAGAATATTGAAAAGATGAGGCATATTCAGAGTATTAAGGCATCCTCCTGGTGCAGTTGCCATAACTTATTCATTCTAGCATGTACCATGGCACTTTCAGTCTCATTAGACCAGGTATGGGAGAATAGCATTTGCTTTAAAGTGTGATAGACCACTGCACAAGTGCCAAGCTAAGAAGTTAAGGAGAGATGCTGTTGTAGCAAAAAGATCTTCAGCAGTCCTCAAGTGAAAGATCTACATTATTTAAAAGATGAAGGGTAAAAAGATGCTGTAGAAGTGTGTAGATATAGCAATTTAAAAGCAGAGGAAAGCTCTATAACTTTTCAGTCTCCAGTAAGTCCACATTCCCACTCAATATTTTTTTCATTTACAAACTTCAGCATGCAGCTTATTTATCTTCCCTATTAGTATTTTAAGCAAGGCACAGACTTCACAATGCAAGGAGTTATACAAGGATCTCATTGTAATATTTAAAATAAAATCAAAATTTCACAGAGAGAAAGAGAACTCCTAGTCACAAAGTTAGCTTCTATTATTCTATATCCTATTACAAGACACCACAAACCACAGATCAATGAGTTCCATTCAGCTGTATTTACAACGGCTAGACTTGAGGAGTAAAGCTAAACTCCTATGCTGTTCACTGGCAGCAGCTGTTAGTTGCTCACCATACTTTCTGAAGTTGTCAAAATAAGGATTTAGGACCCTCAGTTCAGACTCCTGTTTTAAAAAATCTTAGCCCTGGGTTCTGAAAGCATTTTCTTCATTTTGAGGTAGTTGCGGAGGATGAAATTCATTTCACCTACACTGAGCCAAGCTCTGAGACTGTGGGAGGAGGGGTTGGAGAAGTGAAATTTACCACTCCCAATCCAAGACCCAGAGTGCAGGGTTACTGTGCATCTTCCCCCATCTACCATTCAAGTTTATCAACTAGAATAGAACCCATAGCCCCTCTGCACCAGTTGTATGGGTGTTAGGTCCAATGAATTCATATAAATACGGTTCTGCAGACTTTTCCTCATTGTAGCTTCTCACTCTCCTTATTCAGGGCTGCCATGTTAACCCTTACCAGGGCAAATAGTATATGCACAGGCACATCTTTGAGCCACTTCCATTGAGTTCCCAACCCTACTTCAGGACTTAAATAGAGTGGAGGACCTTGCACTGAATGAATTTCACCAACTTTGATGCTCAGCCTTTAGACCATTACCTAAATTACATCTGGAAACTGGGTGCCATCTAATGAGGTCTGCATGTGGCCTCAGAGGAGAGTGGTACCAAAAAGTGTTGGCAGCTGAAGATCATTGGGTTGTGTGTCTTGTGAGTGGGTTTCAGCAGTTAGCCTGTTAGAACTGGCCACTTCTAATGCAGCCTATCAGGAGGGTTCTGCAGATGGAGATGGGTACTGGGATATTTGTCAAAGTTGGCAGTTAGAGAAAAGAAGTAGAATCAGGTGCTTGTCCATGGGCAACAATGAAAATGTTTCAGAGGGCTCCAGAGTGGGAGAGAGAGCATCTCCTGACACTTGCTGATATTGGGTGAAAAGGGATCAGGATGCCTCTGGGGGAATGGGGTGCTTTTCGGGGCAGGTTCAGGCATTGAAAGAAGAGTTGAGGTATTTGGGGGACTGGAGCAGCTGATACAGGATAGGATCTGATCAGAGCTTTTGTGGGAGTCATTTTATAAATGCATATGCTTGACCCCAGTGTTCTAAGGGCTATAAGATATTTTTAAGGCTTGCTAGAGGCCACATAACTCTGTTTTAAAACCGTATTTATGCATATCACGATTATCTGTTTCTTATTTTTACACCTTCCTCTTGCATATTAAAAGAATGACCTTATTTAATATAATTAAAAAAATGGAAACAGGTTACAAGCAAGGCACAGAAACCAAGCAACTAAGCAACATGATGAAGGTCTTGCAGAATATTGTAGCTGTATTCCTGACATAATTTATTAGTGACACAAATAGCATGTGATGAATAGACATTTTGAAATTAAATTATTCAATTATTTTTCAGAGAACTATTTATGCTTCAAATTAAACCCATTAGATTTTTCCCCTTCAGATTTCTTATAGTAGTATCAGAAAAGATATATTGAGCAATTAACCCAGGCTATGCTTTGTATTAATTATGCAAATTTTTAAAATGTTCTGGACCTTACTTTTATCTATTCTTTTAATGAATGTATAAATAACATTTTAACTATCTATAGACTAACTTTTTAAAATGATCATTGAAAAAAGCCTATCAAGATCTACACAACATGAGTTATTGTCCTTCAGTTTATATAATGTGTAGTTTTAAACATCCCATAATTTAGTTTTGAAGATTATTTACCTCTTACAAAATTAAACCTAACTTTAATAAGCAAAATAATTTTAACTTTTGCAGCTGAAAAAATGTTCAGATGCTGTATTTGTTGTTAAAAAAACTAAAGCTAATATCAATTCCACTGAAAAAGGACTTAACTAAGACAATATAGTTACCATGGCTGTTAGTCCACAGAATCTTCTTGTTCTTGTGCTCTGCAGTTGTAGAACCTTATTGTGATTCTCTGGAGGAAATATTCCTTTTCTACTGGCCATATACTCTATCAGCTCTTCCAGAGAAGGGTTTATATTATCCTTCGCTCCTTTACCTTTGGCTAGATTCAGCCCTATGCACTCTTCACACTGAAAGGGGTAGAGAGGAGAAGCACAGCACCTGAAGCACCTAGGAGGAATAGAGGCTTGCAAAGCCAGAGTTCCTCCTTCCTCCTAGAATTTCTCAGCCACACACTCTTGTACCAGCATTGAAGAAGGTGCAGCATACGCCAGCCTCTCTGTCCAGCTCAGCTGTCTGGGCATGGAGTTGGCATGGTGCCATGTCCAGACTCCTTGAAAGCTCTCAATATTATGGTGGCACAGGAGGAAACAGGCCAGTCTCTGTGTGGAAGATACAAGGGGTGGGGTTGTTCCTTCCCAACTCTCTGCCAACCCATTGTGTAGAATCTGGCCCTATATTTTTAAAGTGCTGTCAGGAACTCTATTGGGAGTGTCATAGATGTCTTAGTGTTAAGGCAAGTTCTTTAGCTCACAGCCAGACAAGCTAAAATTTTAGAGGGATCACAGCTGAATTTTGTTGCTGTGCTTTTCTGGCTCTTAACACCAGGAATTTGTAAATTTGACGGAACAGGACAATTCATTGGTTTGGTAATGGGATATGGAGCATCTTACCAGTGGGTCATGATTTGAGACCAGCCCAGCTGGTGAAAAGGATTTACAATCACTACTGTTTGTTGATATGTAAAGTAATTGATGGTTTCAACCCAGTTACTGAACAGTTGTCTACCAACATCAAAATATGAGCTATATAGGATTCCATTGATTTGGATGGGATTGTGCTATTGGCTAATCCATATTATCCTGGCATTCTCTGAATGCTCCTCACCACTTCTGCTCCCTTTTTGGAACTGGCAGGTAGAATCAGATCTCTTGGCTTCTTCTCTCCCCTTCCATCCCTGGGCAAGACTAATTGATATCTGTCCATTTAGAATGAGCACAAATATGACAGAAAAAATCAGAATTTTCCCAGTTAGTCCATCTGAGCAGGCTCTCTCTATTTGTGAAGTTCTGAGGGTTTTTATATACACATTTTTTCTAGGCAGCTCAATCCAGCAGAAAAGACCCAAGTCCTGCTCAGCTTCTGAAAGGTCACAAATCTTGGCTCTGTGCCTGGCTGACATATTTAAAGGAGAGCTCAGCCTGTTGTTGAAAGTCCATAAGTACTACACAACACCTGTGCTGCTACAAAGTGCAGAGTCAGCCGGGACATTTAAGAACATTATTTTAACTTATGGATGCTTCAGTAGCCTCAGAAAGGTTGGACTTAAAAGATGTTAGAGTATACACAAAAGACAGTAATATGATCCAGATATTTTTAAATCCTTAGAAGTGAGGTATTTCAGCATAGAGCAAAACCAACTCTGCTGTCATTATTTTCTGTATAAAATTAATATATTTCTGACAAGCCTGCCTGGGCATTTTTTTTAAACATTTTTGGTAATAGACTTTTATCCACTTTTGTGTTGATCTTAAATAGTGGAATCCAATCCTGCATTGTGTAGTGCTTTGAAGTCAATAGGACTTCATATAATACTTTGAAGTCAATTGGGTTCTACACAGGCCGACTGCTATCCCATACAGAGCCCCATGGCTTCTGCACACAGCATAATGTATGATCAAATTATTTCATAATGGTGAGCTAGTTCCTGAAATATTTAGCCTTCACAATTCTGCCCTATGTTACTATGCATTATGTATTCATTTATCAGGGTAATAAGTTTCTTTACATCAAAAAACAAGCAATTTCCTACAAAAAATGATGAATCATATTACAGCCCCAGGGTCTGTTCGAAAATACTACTAACTCAAGCAGAATGCAGGAAGGGCTACTTGTGAAAGGGACTTTGTACTAAACTGAGATTGGCCTGAGTAAGAACTGAGTATGGACTTTAGGATTAAACCTTTCAGCATCCGCACACACTGAATCTAGTACTCGGGCTTTCACTGAATAGCAATACACATCCTTTGTATTGGGCAAAAGATTTAGAGATTTAAAAAATCCTAGAACAAATTCTTCATTTAGAGACAAGAGTTCTAAAGTGAAAGCTGATTTTTGGGGAGAAAAATACGCAGTGTTTAACTGAGTCTGCAATTCCTGGCAATGACCATTTCAAATATGTGAATGGCTTGCCAATTACAGAACCAGTTTCTCCTCCCTTGGTTTTCACACCTCAACTGCTAGAACAGGGCCTCATCCTCCCTGATTGATCTAACCTCGTTATCTCTAGCTTGCTTCTTGCTTGCTTATATATACCTGCCCCTGGAAATTTCCACCACTTGCATCCGAAGAAGTGGGTATTCACCCACGAAAGCTCATGCTGCAAAACGTCTGTTAGTCTATAAGGTGCCACAGGATTCTTTGCTGCTTCTACAGAACCAGACTAACACGGCTACCCCTCTGATACTCAAATATGTTTGTGCATTTGCTTTTCAACTTTTTCCATTTTAGTTTAATACAACTATCAAGCTAACTAGTAAGGCTAACCCACCTTTTACAGTTTGGATAACGGCTGTGAGACAAGGTTAATAAGTGCTGCTACTCTACTAGTTGTTGTTAGAGTTTTATTTAAAAAACAAAAATGTTTCACGGTGGAAGGGCTCAATGTCCATTCTGAACTTTTTGGCCATGAAAACAACCAGTAGTCAGAAATAGCAGTGATTAATGTAATTCTAAGCCAAAGGACTGGGAAAATGCTGATGGAAAGTCATACTGATGTCCACTCACCTATGCATATCTGATCAACAACTGAAGCCAACATTTTTGAACCAGTATCCTCTATGAGGTCACATTTGGGGGGTGGGAAGGGCTAGGTGTGGGAAGCACTAGCACTCTTTATCCCCTACAGTCATAATTGCTGTTGCCATTAACAATGCAATGATTGCCACCTGCGCTATGGACACCATCACGGCTTCCACCTCTGTCCCAATTGCCACTAATCCTAGTGCTATTAGCATGACACATTCTCTCACCACATTCTTTTTTCCTAGAGGGCTAGCATGACATGAACCTATGCTACATTCTAACTATACCTTATTCCTGGAAATATTAATGCTGAGATATTTCCTGGCGGCATTTATCCTTAGATCTTGAGTTTATTACAACAGTTATTGCAAATCTAATATTAGCCAGAATAAAAGCAAGTCATCTCAGATCAATGTTAGGCCTCCTAAACTATATGACCAGGATCCACAAAGGCATTTGTGTTGATGAAGTCAAAGTGACCATGACCATTGCCAGAAAATCTTCCACTATTTCTAACTCAGATGATGCTCAACAAACTTCAGAATGGCTATTGCATTTCTCATCGATTACAGTCAAATGTTTGAGCCCAAATGGGCACCATTGGGCACTATTGCACACTCAGGTAGATGGCAAAATCTTATCTAAATATTCTTTAGAATATAAATACCATGTATGATCCTAATCCATGAAATCCCATTAGTAGTGGGCAGTTGGCTTTGAGAATACCCATCCGCGTCAAGTCCGATTGAAGGATGGAAGTCTATGCTTGGAAGCTGAAGAACAGTGAGAAGCTTAAATGGACAACATTAGAATTCTCTGCATACTTAGTATTTTTTTTCCTTCCAGGGTTCTCCAGGTGAACGTGGATCAGCAGGAACTGCTGGCCCTATTGGTCTACCGGGCCGTCCAGGTCCTCAAGGTCCTCCAGGCCCAGCAGGAGAGAAGGGTGCTCCTGTAAGTAATTCCAAGGAGATGGAACATAAGACTATTACAGTACAGAAATTATTAATTTTCATTCAAGAACTTAAGCTGTTCACACTGCAGGACCTTCCTATTGCATATGTGCCCAGCACACCTGCCTTACTCCTTTTATATTTATAATATAGAAAATTGCAAAATAAATTAAACCGGATGACAACATTTATATTTTTGCACATTATAATACCTAGGAGGACGAGTTCAACAAGGCTGAATCATTATTAGTACAAAGGTGGCAGAATCCATTCAAAAAATATTTTGCCAAATTGTAATTTTGATTCAATTTTTTTATCCTGCTTCTGCATATTGAAGTGCAAATTTATTTCTCACTTTGTTATCAAATTTCATTACCATTCACTCCTATTTTTCAGTATGTTCTCTCTCAGCAATTGGTGCCTTTCTGGTACTTTTTTAGTCTTTGATGTGATCACCGATGAATACCTGACTACTCATTTTTTCAGACTCTCAGCCTGCTTTTATTTTAGGCACATAAAGCACACTGCTCACCAGAATTATTATTATTGTTTGTTTGTTGTTGCTCCTTTGGTATCATTTCTATTCTTATTTGCTGTCACCTCCCTCTTTTTTCACCTGACCATCTCAAGAGCCATTTTGAAAATGTGAAATAGTTGTTAACAGAGTTACTCACACAACCACATATTAACTGCCATGTGATTTAAAGTTATGAGCTCTACAGTTTCATATATATGGGTCCCTATTATAGTTTGGCCAGCCTTATGGAGAAAAATTCTAGAGGACTGGAACATGGCGAGTTTGAATATCAAACTGAAATAGAAAATGTCAGGATAAGTTTGGCAGTCATTTGGGTTGCACCATACATAGAACTCTGGGGTTTACCTCTGGAGCCTGGAAAGGAACTTTCCTGTAAGTTATCCCAAAAGACCCATGGTCTGGACTCTGTGCCCCAGAGGAAGGGTGAAGGAGAAAGCCAGCAACTGCTAAAAGAAGCCCATTTGCCAATAACTTGGTGTGAGAGTATAGACTCTTCTGAGTTTATGTTATAACAATGACATCATGCTGAATTCAGGCTTCTCAGACCTGTATCTTAATATTTAAACCTCAACATTTGTATATTTGCCTAGTCCTGGTCCTGATTTAGCATAAAATACCCCCTATTTCAACTCAGAGTGGAATTTAGCCATTTAATATTACATGCATATACAGCCCCTTCATTAAGGGGCTACATTATGAAGAAGCTGGTTGTGATTTCTGCTGATTTGTACTATTAATAATTTAGTTATTTACAAGTTCTGTTGGACAGTAGTGCACAGAGGAACTTAGGGACCAGATTCTCTGCTGCATTTAGCTTCCACTTGGAACAGAGGTAATTGGGTTGTCAGGGAGCCAGTTACAGCTCCCTGATTTTCTCCCAAGTCCCAGGTGCAGGTTAGAGCAGCTTAGGAACAGTTCTAACATGTGTCAGATAACAATGGTTGCCAAGGAACCATCTGTCAGCCCTGGATAGGTACAGTTTATTATACACCTCCACCCTTGCCTTCAGCTTATCCTTCCTTGCACCCAATATAGTCCTTGCACTGGAGATTGGGGGCAAAGTGGTGTGGAAGCTTTCTCTTCCAGCTACATACCAATTGGGAATTCCTCCATGCCAGGAAAATACCCAGCAAGGGAAGATTCATAGATTCATAGATTCTAGGACTGGAAGGGACCTCGAGAGGTCATCGAGTCCAGTCCCCTGCCCTCATGACCAGTCCCCTAAAGTAGTAGTACTGAGAATCTCCCTATATGTGAATAATTGTTTGAGGACGGCTTTTAAACGTGGTTAATTGTTCTAGCACAAAATGTAAAGACAATTAATTATCATTCATTGAAATGGGTTGTTTGGAAAAGGAATGATTAGACATACATGCTAAATTGACCTCCAGTGTTACTCTTTTATAATCATGTAAGGTATGGAGTTGGTATCAATAAATGTGACAGTGTTTGTGAGATGCAGTGTTGTTGTAACCATGTTTGGACCAGGATCTTAAAGACAAGGAGGGTGAGGTCATATATTTTATGGGGCCAACTTGAGAGATAGAGACCTCTTCTTCAGTTACCTGAAGAAGAGCTCTGTGAAAGCTTGTCTATCTCACCAATGGAAGTTGCCCCAATAACAGATATTACCTCACCCACCTTGTCTTTCTAGTGTTTGTGAGAGGTTTTCATTTGATCTTTTTGAGTGTGATTGTGTGAATGTGATGAAGGCAACCATATAACAAGAAAGGGATTTCAGTCAGACATCTTTGCATGTTGCTATATAACGATTTGCATATTGGTTGATGAAGTATGAATTAATTGTACAAAATTCTTAATTATTCTCTTGTGATAAATACAGATGATTTTTCTTTCTTCAGGGTGAAAAAGGTCCTCAAGGTCCAGCTGGACGAGATGGAGTACAGGGTCCTGTAGGTCTTCCAGGTCCTGCTGGTCCTGGTGGTTCTCCTGGAGAAGATGGTGACAAGGTCAGTCCTTATTGTTTACATTTGTCTGCCTGTGTGATGATTTATACACAAAATGGACTTGCTGTAGCTGTCATCACATTAGACACTGTGGCTAAACATCCCTTTTTTTTTTTAAAGTCAGACATCGGAGTAATAGGGGATCAGGATCTGTGTCCAAGAAACAGTAGACAATTTAAGATTTCTACCAGTAGAGAAGTGAGGTTGAAACTGTAGCAAAACAAATCAGGATACATGATGTTAAAATTTATTTTTGCCTATTTAAAAAAAATTGGCTTAGTGAATGAGAAATATAAAACATTCCCAATAAAGCATAGTCTTTTAATCTTGTTGATGGTGGAATAGGGCCTCAGCATTAAGTATTGAGAGCATAAAAACAAAGAGACTAATTCTTCCTGGGCTCACTGACTCCAAGAAGAGTTGAGGGTTCATAGAATCATAGAATCATAGAACTTAAGTTCAGAAGGGACCATTATGATCATCTAGTCTGACCTCCCGCAAGATGCAGGCCACAAAAGCTGACCCACCCACTCCTGAAATAATTCTCTCCCTTGACTCAGCTGTTGAAGTCCCCAAATCCTGATTTAAAGACTTCAAGTAGCAGATAATCCTCCAGCAAGCGACCCCTGCCCCATGCTGCAGAGGAAGGCGAAAAACCTCCAGGGCCACTGCCAATCTACCCTGGAAGAAAATTCCTTCCCGACCCCAAATATGGCAATCAGCTGAACCCCGAGCATGCAGGCAAGACTCTCCAGCCAGACACTCAGGAAAAAGACTTTCAATATCCCAACATTGACCCTCGGTACTAATTACCAGTGGTCGCACGTTATTGACCTATTGACTAAATCACGTTATCCTATCAAACCATTCCCTCCATAAACTTATCAAGCTTAATCTTAAAGCCAGAGAGGTCCTTCACCCCCACTGTTTCCCTCGGTAGGCTGTTCCAGAATTCTCAGCACCTCTCAGGTTCTCAGCACCTCTCAGGATTCAGTTTAGATTTGGTCTAGTATTATTCTTTGAAACCCATCACAGTTTTAACTAGCTTCACTAACACACATAGAAGTACTTTGAGGTTTACATTTATAGTACATAGCTGTGTTATTTGTGTTATTATTTAACTAGGAATTTTTATGCTCTAGGAATTATTTGGGAGAAGTTCTATGGCCTGTGTTATACAGATGATCACAATGGTCCCTGCTGGCCTTGGAATCTATGAAACCACAGAGAGTCCTTATGTTAAATCACACAAACTGTCTTTTATTATTGTGCTAAACCAAATAAAACTTTCTTAGATGGTTACTGGGTAATTTGAGTCTAGTTGAGGTGTTGAAATACCATGCACAACAATGAGAAGCAGTTGTTCAGTCATGTGTAATTAGATTAGTCTATAAATCAAGGTATTTTCATTATCAGTTCATATTGAAGCTAACGTGAGAAAAAACAGTTCCTTTATTTATAACCCAGTTGTAGTATATGTCAAAGGGAGGTCATGTTGCATTTTCCAGCATGCCAATCAATATCTGGATTAATCTGTCATACCAATGTGATTAATCCATGCAAAACTGTTCCCCTTAGGCCTTCACACTTGAAACTGCAACGTAAAACAGGCAGCATAATCATGTTAAAGGTGACGTTTAAAGATACAGTGTTATTGAGTACAGTTAGGAAGTAGGCCATTCAAAAGAAGGAACGTAACTTCTGGCTTTCAATTATAGGGTGAAATTGGTGAACCAGGTCAGAAAGGCAGTAAGGGTGACAAGGGAGAAAATGTGAGTATCTAACTACTTTATCCAGTATATTGGCTTCACTTTTTTATTGCCTTTGAATCAATTACTGCACTCTTGGTATCTAATGAATAATTTGCTGAGTCAGCAGAACCCAGGCGTATGTCTCAAATACACTTCAACCAGTAGAAACACAGAAAACTGTCAATCACATTTTGTGACTTAATTACACCTTTAAAATATTTTACCTAGAATTTTAACATAATGTTAACAATACTCTACATAAATAGTGAGTATTCTCTTACACCCAGTTAGCTTAGGGTATAATTAGGAGATAGATGGGTATAACAGAGGGTAGAAAGTATCAAAGAGCATATATGCAATTATGCATTACTATGATAGCATCCAATACATATTGACTGTAAACATGAAATGAAGGTGTCATAGGTCTCACCCCCACTCTGAACTTTAGGGTACAGATGTGGGGACCTGCATGGACACATCTGAGCTTAATTATCAGCTTAGATCTGGTCTCGCTGCCACCATCCAGAATTTCTGAGTACCTGGATCACTCCCTTTCCCCCCAAAACTTCCCCTCCCTGGGTAGCCTTGAGAGACACCTCCACCAATTGCCTGGTGAGTCCAGATCCAATTCCCTTGGATCTCAAAAACAAGGAAGAATTACTCCTTCCTCCTCCCTTTTTCCCCCCCACCAATCCCTGGTGAGTCCAGATCCAATTCCCTTGGATCTAAAAAAAAAACCAGGGAAAAAATCAATCAGGTTCTTAAAAAGAAGTCTTTTAATTAAAGAAAAGGAAGGTAAAAGAAAGAAGAAAAAAACCTCTGGGGGACATCATATCAGCTAATCTCACAGACAATAGATTGAAAACATAGGATGTTCCTCTGGGCAAAAATCTTAATACACACAAGACTACCCAATTTGATAATTCCCTTAATGGCACCAAGACAAGTCACAAAAGAAAATAAACATAAACCTATTTATTCCTTTCTAAAACTTACTACTCTGATAAGAGGCTGGTTCCTTGATCTTTTCATTCCGGCTGAAACTGAAACTGACTAAACAAAGGAAACTTCCCTCCTTCCTTTTGAAACATCTTGTTCCCCCATTGGTTCCTCTGGTCAGGTGTCAGTTAGGCTAGGTGAACTTCTTAACCCTTTACAGGTAAAAGAGGCATTAACCCTTAACTATCTGTTTATGACAGAAGGTGTGGAAATATGTCCAGTATTTGATTCTAAAACATGTCCTTTGTGAAGCTTTTGAAATGTATTTTATCACCGATGAGCTAACTTAATGGATCTCTGAGGTTCAATTCAGACAAGTATCCAGAAAGCAAGACATTTTATGCAAACTTTCAAATGTTTCAAGTCACTAGGGCCATGGGAATGAGCCTCCCAGCCTGAGTGAACAGACGTACGATAGCAGAGCTTAAGCAAGCATATTAAAAAGAGCAGTACTGATACTGCAGCTCAGCCTCTTAAGACCTCCCAGCCCCTTGGCTCTGAGCTCAGGAGACAAGCCTGAGGCCTGGTCTACACTACGTGTTTATACCGAATTTAGCAGCGTTAAACCGATTTTACGCTGCATCCGTCCACACAACGAAGCCCTTTATATCGATATAAAGGGCTCTTAAAACCGATTTCTGTACTCCTACCTGACGAGGGGAGTAGTGATGAAATCGGTATTGCCATGTCGGATTAGGGTTAGTGTGGCCGCAATTCGACAGTATTGGCCTCCGGGAGCTATCCCGCAGTGCACCATTGTGACCGCTCTGGAAAGCCATCTGAACTCGGATGCACTGGCCAGGTAGACAGGAAAAGCCCCGCAAACTTTTGAATTTCATTTCCTGTTTGGCCAGCATGGAGAGCTCACCAGCACAGGTGACCATGCAGAGCTCATCAGCACAGGTAACAATGCAGTCTCCTGAGAATCAAAAAAGATCTCCAGCATGGACTGCACGGGAGGTACTGGATCTGATCGCTGTATGGGGAGAGGATTCCATGCTAACAGAACTCCGTTCCAAAAGACGAAATGAAAAAACATTTGAAAAAATTTCCAAGGCCATGATGCAGAGAGGCCATACCAGGGACTCAGTACATTGCCGTGTGAAAGTTAAGGCGCTCAGACAAGCCTTCCAGAAAACCAAAGAAGCAAACAGAAAGTCCGGGGCAGGGCCAAAAACATGCCGCTTCTATGCTGAGCTGCATGCAATTCTAGGGGGTCCGCCACCACTACCCCACCCCTGTCCGTGGATTCTGAGGTGGGGGTGGTAATCGCAGCCATGGCTGAGGATTCTGCAGACGGGGAAGATGAGGAGGAGGAAGAGGAGGACGAGCTTGCAGAGAGCACACAGCACTCCATTCTCCCCAACAGCCAGGAGCTTTTTCTCACCCTGATGGAATTACCCTCCCAGCCCTCCCAAGCAACTATCCCAGACAATGAAGCCATGGAAGGGACCTCTGGTGAGTGTACCTTGTAAATATAAGACATGGTTTAAAAGCAAGCGTTTTTTAATGATTAATTTGCCCTGAGGACTTGGGATGCATTCGCGGCCAGTACAGTTACTGGAAAAGTCTGTTAACATGTCTGGGGATGGAGCAGAAATCCTCCAGGGACATCTCCATGAAGCTCTCCTGGAGGTACTCCAAAAGCCTTTGCAGAAGGTTTCTGGGCAGCGCTGCTTTATTCCGTCCTCCATGGTAGGACACTTGACCACGCCATGCATGTAGCAAGTAATCTGGTATCATTGCATGACAAAGCCTAGCTGCGTATGGTCCCGGTGATTGCTGGCATTCAAGCAACATCCGTTCTTTATCTCGCTGTGTTATCCTCAGGAGAGTGATATCGTTCATGGTAACCTGGTTGAAATTCAGGAATTTAAGTAAGGGGACGGAGATGGCCATTCCTACTGGGCTGTTTGCCTGTGGCTTAAAAGAAATCCTTCCCTGCAGGTAGCCAAGCGGGGGGATGAGGGGGGTGTGATTGGTGCTGAGCTTTTCCGCATTTGGCTAGCAGGGATCTTTCCTGCTACCAGCCACGGGGTGGGGGGGGGGAAAGGGGGGGGTTTAGCAGTGATCTTCCATGATACCAGCCATGGGGTGGTTTCTGCTGCTGCACATTAACAGGAAAGAAGCAGCACTCAACGGGCTTTGCTTGCTATTTGGGAAAGGAGGGCGCTGGATAGATGAAGGCTGCAGAAGATGAAAGACAATGGCTTACCATGGCCGCATGCAAGCCGAATTCTGCTGCCTGGACCTGCGTCTGTGAGATCTCTAACACCAGAGCCGCAGGCACTCAATATTAAGATGCAAAATGCGACCTTGTAGTGAAAACACATGTGCTATGTAAGGTGAATAGTGTTGTTCACCCTGAAAGAGTATGACCATTGTTCTCTAAAATGTATCTTTTAAAATAATTTTCTCCCTTTTTTCTCTCCCTCATGTAGCTCCAAATTTTTCAAACCTCCCTACTCCGTCCCGAAGGCTATCTCAGATAAGGCGGCGGAAAAAAAAGACGTGAGAAGAAATGTTTTCGGAAATCATGGAAGTGACCCGCAATGAAAGAGCTCATCTGAATGAGTGGAAGGACGTGGTAGCAAAGTACAGGAAAGATGCCAGTGACCGCGAGGACAGGAGGGACCAACGTGAGAACAGGAGGGACGAACATGAGGACAGGAGAGAGGAGAGATGCTCGAGATGAGAGGTGGCGGCAGGAAGATCAGCAGTGGCGGGATGCAACTCTGGGGCTGCTGCGTGATCAAACTGACATGCTCCGGCGTATGGTGGAGCTTCAGGAACGGCAGCAGGATCACAGAGTGCTGCTGCAGCCCCTGTATAACCACCCTCCCCCCTCACCATGTTCCTTAGCCTCCTCCCCCGCCAGACGAGTAAGAACTCGTGCGGGTAGGCTCCGTGCACCCGCCCACTCCATCCCAGTGGACAGCCCAACCAAAAGGCTCTCATTATTATGAAATTTTGTTAGTGGCCTTTTCCTTCCCTACTATTCTCCTCCCAAGCCCCACCTGGGCTACCTTGTCAGTTCTCTCCCTCTTTTTAAAAAGAAGAATACATGATTTTTAAATGAGAGTGACTTTATTTCCTTAGAAAGCAAGCTGTGATCGAAGGGGAGGGGTGCGGGGGGTGGGAGAGGTTGGCTTACAGGGAATGAGTCAATCAAGGGGGGGCGGGGTTCATCAAGAAGAAACAAACACAACAGTCACACTGTACCCTGGCCAGTGATGAAACTGGTTTTCAAAGCTTCTCTAATGAGCACCGCTTCCTGGTGTGCTCTTCTAATCGCCCTGGTGTCTGGCTGTGCGTAATCAGTGGCCAGGCAATTTGCCTCAGCCTCCCACCCCGCCATAAAGGTCTCTCCCTTACTCTCACAGAGACTGTGGAGCACACAGCAAGCAGCAATAACAATGGGGACATTGGTTTGGCTGAGGTCTGAGCGATCAGTAATGTGCGCCAGAGTGCCTTTAAACGGCCAAATGCACATTCTACCACCATTCTGCACTTTCTCAGCCTGTAGTTGAACAGCTCCTGACCACTGTCCAGGCTGCCTGTGTATGGCTTCATGAGCCATGGCATCAAGGGGTAGGCTGGGTCCCCCAGGATAACGACAGGCATTTCAACATCCCCAACTGTTATTTTCTGGTCTGGGAAGTAATTCCCTTGCTGCAGCCGTTTAAACAGAGTAGTGTTCCTGAAGACGCGAGCGTCATGAACCCTTCCCGGCCATCCCACGTGGATGTTGGTGAAACGTCCCTTGTGATCCACCAGTGCTTGCAGCACCATTGAAAAGTACCCCTTGCAGTTTATGTAGTGGGTGCCCTGGTGCTCCGGTGCCAAGATAGGGATATGGGTTCCATCTATCGCCCCACCACAGTTAGGGAATCCCATTGCAGCAAAGCCATCCACTATGACCTGCACATTTCCCAGAGTCACAACCTTTCGTAGCAGCAGCTTAGTGATTGCTTTGGCTACTTGCATCACAGCAGCCCCCACAGTAGATTTGACCACTCCAAATTGATTCCCGACTGACCGGTAGCTGTCTGGCGTTGCAAGCTTCCAGAGGGCTATTGCCACTTGCTTCTCTACTGTGAGGGCTGCTCTCATCTTTGTATTCTGGCACTTCAGGGCAGGGGAAAGCAAGTCACAAAGTTCCATGAAAGTGCCCTTACGCATGCGAAAGTTTCGCAGCCACTGGGAATCGTCCCACACCTGCAACACTATGCGGTCCCACCAGTCTGTGCTTGTTTCCCAGGCCCAAAATTGGAGTTCAATGGCTAGAACCTGCCCCATTACCAGCAGAATCTCCAATGCGCAGGGGCCCGCAGTTTGACAGAATTCTGTGTCCATGTCCTCATCACTCTCGTCGCTGCTCTGCTGTAGCCACCGCCTCCTCACCTGGCTTTGCAGGTCCCGGTTCAGCATTGACTGCACGAGAATGCACGAGGTGTTTAAAACGTCCATGATTGCTGTCTTGAGCTCAGCAGGGTCCATGCTTGCCGTGGAATGGCGTCTGCACAGTTCACTCAGGAAAAAAGGTGCGAAACGGTTGGCTGCTGCTGCTTTCACGGCAGGAGGGGTGAGGCTGTACCCAGAAGCACCAGCGGCAATGTTTTTTGCCTCATCAGGCACTGGGATCTCAACCCAGCATTCCAATGGGCGGGGGAGACTGCGGGAACTATGGGATAGCTATGGGATAGCTACCCACAGTGCAACGCTCAGGAAATTGACATTAGCCTCGGTACATGGACGCACACCACCGAATTAATGTGCTTAGTGTGGCCGCGTGCACTCGACTTTATACAATCTGTTTTAAAAAACTGGTTTCTGTAAAATTGGAATAATCCCGTAATGTAGACATACCCTGAGTCTCCACCAGAGCTATATTTAGATTGCTAGCTTGAGCTCTGCTAGTGTGGTCTGTCTACCTGAGCTGGGAGGCTTGCTCCCTGCTGCAGTGTAAACATATGCGAAGGGCCCACTGAATTCAATCATAACTTCCATAGAGCTGGATCAGGATCTAAATCTCATGAAAATTCTCACTGGAGTTCAAGTACTTCCATTTTCCAGTCAGACCAGCAATATCTGAAGAACAACCTTCTCCACGGTATTTCAGTACTTCCCGTTCCCCTGATTGCTTTAAAGTTACTGTTTCAAGTCATTTTCAAGTCTCTCGTCAGTGTTTAGGTTTGCTCTTATATTATTTTTTCTGAAGAAGTTCAGACAAAATGGGGGAGAAGTCACTGAGGAGAGATTCTTGATTACATTCCAGTTCAAAATGTGTGAGTTAGTAGAGCTCAGGGCAAGAGTAGCTTATTTAGTCACTTTAAGTATATTGCCAATCCCTATCATGAAAAAGATGTTTTATTATTATTAATTATGCATCTAGCACTATAAATGTAGAAAGTTCTTAGCAACTATCAAATGTCAAATGTCAAAATGTGTGAGTTAGTAGAGCTCAGGGCAAGAGTAGCATATTCAGTCACTTTAAGTATATTGCCAATCCCTATCATGAAAAAGATGTTTTATTATTATTAATTATGCATCTAGCACTATAAATGTAGAAAGTTCTTAGCAACTATCAAATGTATAATTATATAATCTTCACATCAAACGGCATCTTGTTTAATTCAAGGCATATGCTAATTATTACTTTTAATAATATTTTCATAGAAAAATATATAGAGCAAACTTGTGTTGGAAATGGCATTTTTTTTAAAGATAAGAGTGTCCTTCTGCAGTTATTCATGCAAAAGGCTCTTACTTCTGCAGTTCCACATGCAGCAAATGCATACATGTCACAATTCTGTTTTGTCAGATCAAATCATAAATGTTGTAGTAAAATATTTGTAGTGGCCTGTTAACACAGGGAACATATTATAGATATGGTTGAGAAAGCACATCTATTAACCGTCCATGTTTTCTGGGGAATATACCTAGAAAAGTTACTGAACAAATTCCCCTTTGGATTGACATTTTTGGTACTTATTCTCAACCTAGAGATGAACTTTTGGGTGAGTCTGATATAAAAAATGGCCAAATGGAATTTTATCTCAAATGAGAACTTTTTAAATGAGTTAAATTTTCCAGATGTGTATTTTGTGCCTAGATAACTGTAAATCAGCTTTATTATTAATTATTGTTGTAAACTTGCCCTGGATGTAGGGACAAATCCAGCTACTACTTATGTAGCTGGAGAGAGCCATTGTGGTACACAAGCATAGTGCTCCTCTATGCCTGGAAAAGGATGGGTTTTGAGGCATTCACATCTTTGTGCAGCCCAAAATCCAGTTCCATTCGGGCTCTGTATGTGCCAGCATACAAACTTTCCTGTTCTCCCTCTTAAAGGTGCACACGGTGAAAACTTTTGCCCTTCCTAAAGGTAATAATTGGAGATATACCAATCTCCTAGAACTGGAAGGGACCTTAAAAGGTCATTGAGTCCAGCCCCCTGCCTTCATTAGCAGGACCAAATACTGATTTTGCCCTAGACCCCTAAGTGGCCCCCTCAAGGATTGAATTCACAACCCTGGGTTTAACAGGCCAATACTCAAACCACTGAGCTATCCCTCCCCAGCTATCCCTATTTTGCCCCATTTCAGCACAGCTACTTGAGCTTGGCATAGGGCTGAAGATTCAGTCCATAATCCTTAATAAGTACTTTTGATATGTTCCAGGAGCCTTCCTTTACAAATAAAGTAATTGCAAAATAAGTGTTTGAAAATTGTATCCTGCACATGCGTAATACCCAAGTGTGAGGCTTGCATGAATATGCACATATCTGGAGTATTTCACACTGAAATCCTGGATTGTTTCAGTGTTCATGTGCTGTAGTGTTTTTATTTGAAGGTGTGATACAACTCTGATGTTAGAGCACACAAATGAACTCAGCCACACTGAGTCAGATTCTGCCCTCAACTACACCTATTCAACCCACTGACTTCAGAATGTGTGTTTCTGTGAAACTTGCTTTCCCTCCCATAAGACAGAAGGAGTGTGAAGGGGAAGGATAAATGTGCCACCTGGCCTCCCGTCAAAGAGTTTGCAGGGGAGGAGACAAGCACTTGACCCTTTCATCTCAGATGACTTCAGGTTCAAATGTTTGTCTCCTGATAAAAGTGAAGGTGGGGAACTTGAATCTATTAAGATCAGGGGGCCCTAAGTGAAAATGTTTAAGGCCTAATTTTTTTTCCTTTGGCCTCTTCAGAAGAATCTAGACATCTTCTCTCCCTCGAGCCTAGAAAACAAGGACTGAGGAAGGGATTTATGGTTTGGGGCTTTGATTAGTTGATATTTAACAAGAAACCTCTACTGATAATGATTGCCAAGGGACCATCTGCCAACCGGGGACAGCTATAGTGCATTGCTCAGCTCTCCAGTATATCTCTCCCTGCCCCAGACACACCCCTGACACTGGAGATTGCAGGCAGTGTTGTACAGGAGCTGACTCAGCTAGCTACACCTACACTGGAGATTTCTCCATGCCAGCAGAACACTCAGGTAGGGTTTACAATCAGCCTTTTGTGCCACTTGAGTAATGGAACAGAGAATCTGCCCCTATCTGAACAATTGTTTGAGGGCACCTTTTAAAGATGATTAATAGGTGATACTAAACAGGAACGCTATATGGAGGGCTAAGTGAGATTTAAGAGCTCCATTGACCTTGTGCTGATTGTCTGCAGAGAGGTGACAGCATAGAAGCAGTGGCTGACATTTTCAATGCAGTCTAGTGAATTTAGATACATTTTCTATTTGTATGCATGTAAATTCCTTCCATTAGCTGCAGCCCAGTCAGTCTGTTGGAATACGTGCAGGAATATCACGTTAAGATAAGTCACTAAAGAGACTGAAAACATTTGCCTGTCCTGCTGCCATCATGGTATTTGTACAGTGGGTCAGAAACTCATCAATACTATGAAGGAAAAAAAGAGCACAAGAGGAAAGTCAGGAGTGCTGTGGAAATGGAGGGAAAAAGTGTAATTTAAGGAAGTAAAATATTTTAAATTACCAACACCCCCCCACCCAAACAAACAGCTAAGACATACCCCTTTACAAGCTTTCCTGTGAAGGGTAGAAAACCGTCTAACTGCAGTATTTTCTAACATTTCTAGACTAGAATAAGCTCTTTAAACTCAGGCAAGGCCCTAAACTACATTAGAACTCCCAGCCAAAGGAAGTACTGGAGCAGATTTTTGCCTAGACTAAAATCCCACTCAAAGTGCACACCTTGCTGATGGAGCAGGTTTTATACTGCCTTGCCCCACCCCTGACAGGTTCTGCGAATCCACTCCCTCCCCCTGATTAACAACAGAGTTTGAATACATATCATCAACTTAACCCTATCACCAACCAGCCTCCTGGACTTCCACAATTTCTGTGATGGTTCTCCCCATTACACCAGCCATTTGCTAGTATGCCCACTGCAGCATTCAAATGTTAACTATAATGCAAGTGTTTTGTAAGAGGGGGACAGGAAAATTCCAGCAATGTACTTCTCAGATATATGTCTCCCTTCACAATCTGATAGTATTGCAATTCTTTTTTTTTCTTTTGAATGATGGGTCCATCTGATGCACTCTCACTTTCACAAAGAAAATATTGTGCAGCTTTTGTTGTTGTTGTTGTCATTGTTAAAACAGCATGTACAGTCAGATCCTTCAATCCCCTGACAAACTGAGTTCAGTGGGCATTCCATGCACAGAGAGCTTGCAGGATCAAATCCTCTCTAGACTGTGCTATTGTGGAGGTGGGAGAGGGAAGTGAGGAGTCTCCCTCATAGAGCTGAGTAAATAATTGATTTTTCAGTTCTGGCAGCAAACTGAAAAATCAGAACAAACATTTGGTTTAGAAAATACTCAGAATTTCTTAGAAAATTGGAAGAGTCTGGTCAGCTTCAGTGAAAAGAGGGAGTGCATGTTCTTCTTTAAAACTTTTTGCTGTGGTGGGGCACTTGCCACGGTTGTGGGAGACCCATGTTTGAGTCCCCACTCTGGGGTAGGGAATTGAACTCAGACTTCTCCTATCCATTGCAAGTGATTATCCTCACCACCAGCCCATAGGCTAGTCTGTGTGCAAGTGCTCCCATTGAAGCTTTTCCACATTGTATAAATAGATAAACTTTCATTAGGCCAAACAGAGAGCGCAAGTAAATGACTCTTTAGCCTGGTGACAAGGGCATAAATCTGGGAGTTAGGAGATATGGATTCTGATCTTTTCTCTCACGGATTCAGAGGAAGGATTTGAATCCACATTTTCCTATCCCCACATCTGCATCCTGGCGAGTGTCTTAATTGCAAGGCTAAAGAGTCATTCTCATTCTTTCTTCAGCCTGAATAATATTTATACAAAGTGGAATAGCTTCAACAGGAGAGTTTGAAAGCAAGCCATCTTATAGCTTGGAGGTTAGGGCATTCATGTGACAGGGGAGGTATGAGTCCCTGCTCCAGATTCAAATCTAGGTGTCCCACCTCCCATACGACTTACCTAACCACTAGGCTAAAGGTTATAAGGGCAGAGGCGGCTCTACAAATTTGGCTGCCCCAAGCAGTCATGCCCGGGAGGTGCCCCCGAGCCGCGGGAGCAGCGGACCTCCCGCGGGCATGACTGCAGAGGGTCCGCTGGTCGCGCGGCTCGGCTGGACCTCCCGCAGCTGCGGGCGGTTCGCTGGTCCGGCGGCTCCGGTTGAGCTGCCGCAGGCATGCCTGCGGGAGGTCCAGCCGAGCCGCGGGACCAGCGAACCGTCCGCAGTCATGCCTGTGGGAGGTCCACTGGAGCCGCCGGCCGAGCGTCCCCTCCGCAGTCATGCCTGCGGCAGGTCCGCTGCTCCCGGGGCTCCGGTGGACCTCCCGCAGGCATGACTGCGGCAGGTCCGCCGGCCCAGCCTGCCGCCCCCCCGGGAAAGGGCCGCCCCAGGCGGGTGCTTGCCCCGCTGGGCTCTGGAGCCGGCCCTGTATAAGGGGGACACGTATACACACACACTCATTTTTCTGAAGCTGGCCCTGAAAAGCTTTTTCCCAGCCAAAACTAATACAATGCAAATTCACAAAAAGTTTCAGGTCAACCTAACTGCATTGCTCAGCAAATAAACTATTCATCCAAAAAAATTTCACCCCACTCCCCTCCCATCCTCTTCCTGTTGCCTGCATAAAGATCCAGAATTGCTGCCCTCCACTGGGTAAGCCATCCACTCACTGCCCAGTGAATCTGTGTTGTACCACTTCAAGGGATGCCGCTGACTGAGCTCTTCTCACTACAAACAGAGAGCGCCAAGAGGCATCCTGTCATTACTACAGGCTAAATTCTTAGCACAATCCAGGTCTTGTTGTTTTCATCCTATTGAATCTAGCAGACAATACTAAAGTGACCAGACATCACAATATCAGCGGAGCTCTTTGTAAGCTTGAAAGCTTCTCTCTCTCACCAACAGAAGTTAGTCCTGTGACAGATAAGACCTCCCTCACCTTTCTCTCTAAATATCCTGGGACTGACATGACTACAACAACACTGCATAATAGCAGCAGTAGTAAGTCTAGTGAACGTGTAGTAAGATTTGAACTAGCCTTTCACACTTCCCCCACTCAAGAAACTACCCTGCAATATAGCGTGGCATGTACCTAGCAATGCCTAGCCTTGCAACATGAATTGGAGCTCCTAATGCCTTTCCACTGGCAACACCTTCATCTTTGAGACTTTCCAGAAAATCAATCATCTTGATCAGTAAACTCATCTTGCATGCAAGGTCAAGGTTACACACATGAGGCCCTCAGTAACACAGTTAACTCATGTGAGTAGTCCTATTGACTTCAGTAGGAATACTCATATGAGTAATGTTCCACCAGTGTGAGTAAGGGATTCACAACCAGGCCCATAACATATATGTCAATGGATATGATATGTACATATGACATGTAATATCTTATGACATGTGTCAAGATTCCCATTTACATTAAGACTCCTTTGCATTGTTCTAGCAATACAGAATGTAATTTATATCCACTTTAAGGCAGTGTAGGATGGTGTTTCTGTAAATAAGAATGTGGCCCATAGTGCTCAGACAAGCTCAATTCTCAGTCAGGACGGACAGGATAGCAAGTGTTGTGCAAACACAAAAACATATATAGCTTTACGGAAAATGTGATTCAAATAATAAGCATTCAGTTTGAAGACAGATCGTGAGAACGCACTTTAAGGGTTGACTTCCCTCTGTACAAATCTCATTAAAAGGTCTGATATTTTTAGTTTTGGAAAAGCCAGTATTCATTTAGAGTCATGTTTGCATGAAAATCCATTTTTAAATATCCTGAAACATTATGAATGTAAGTGCTTTCAGTAAATGTCAGTTTAAAATTTATTGTAGCCAGGCAAGTCTGAGTCTTTGAGAACTAAACAAATAATGCTTGACTGCACTGAATGTAAAAGACTTTTGAGTAATATTACATTCTCTCTGGAGGAGTATAGAATTGCTTAATAGATCTTGATCATGCAAATACTCTTCTCTCTCTATCTACTGTTCATTTCATTCCAGATGCCAAAACTGCTGTTTTTTCTTTTTATGCAGGGTCCTCCGGGTCCACCAGGTCTTCAAGGTCCTGTTGGTGCCCCTGGTATAGCTGTAAGTAATGCATTTTTTATGCATAGCAAACCCAGACCTTTTCAGATTCTCATTAGGTTTACAAAACTTGATAATGTGCTAATTTGTTCTGCTTGACATAGAATAGATTTGAAACCACAACATATATGTAACAAGGTGTCCCCACACTCACAATCCAAAGGATTTACACCTTACTCTTTAACACTGGAATAATGCATGTGGTGTATTGGACCAATCATTTGGACCATTTTTTTTAATGTGTATGTAATAAACAGTTGCAAAATCAACTTGATACCAAACATACTTAGAAACAAGTCCACTGACTTTAGTGGAACTACTTCGTAATCAAGCTTGGCATCTTTATGCTTCTTGCTCATGTCATGTGTTCCTATCTGTCAGGGAGGTGATGGAGAGCCAGGCCCAAGAGGTCAGCAAGGAATGTTTGGGCAGAAAGGCGATGAAGGTCCACGAGGATTCCCTGGTCCTCCAGGTCCCATTGGTCTTCAGGTAAGACAATGTAGTATTTTTCCCTTTCAGCAATAGGGACCATTATTTCCACATCATCACTTGTCTGAAAAAGAAATTGCCTTCATTAAATACATTACACCATCAGCTAATAATACAGAGACTCTGTGTTCATAGATTTTATAGACGGATACATTGATCTTAAGGCCTGAAGGGACCATCATGATCATCTACGTCTGAACTCCTGCATAACACAGGCAATAGAATTTCAACCAATAATTCATGCATCTAGCCAAATAATTTGTGCATGAACAAGAGCATATTTTTTAAAAAGACATCCACTTTTGATATAAAGACTCAAACTGGTGGAGAATTTACCAGATCCCATGGTAATTTGTTCAATGTTGTTTCATTGGAAACAATGGTAACATGTTCTATTCCTTGTTGATACAAACAGAGACATCACTTAAGTCAGAAAGATTAGAAAACTTTGTTCTGGGTATACATTGCTGCCTTTGTTGATAACTTGGCATGGTTTGGCCTAGAAATCTCTTAGTCATTCCATAGGGTAGTCAGCGAACATAAAGGACAGGCACAGACACTATGCTCAATAAAATGTACAGCATGTCACTATTTCAGGCATATAATTACAAGCTAAAAATCTTGCTTTTTAAAATTTACTTTTTAATTTCTTAAGTATAGTGGAATAGAGAATAAAGAACAAAATGTTTAAGATTTTTTTACTCTTTTCCAATTCATAAATATTAGAGGGTGCAGTGGTTTGAACTTTTGTCTGTTTATTAAGCTATTTTACATGTTTTAATACTGAAATTATACAGTAGGTCTGGGAATTTATTAAATAGCACAACACTTTTCATATCTGCCACGTTTCCGGTGCACTTGCTATTTCACTAACCCCAGAACCTGTTTAACCACTCATTTCCAAAATCTTACTATGCAATGCAGCTTGGACAACATTGTGTTAATTTACAGCAGGGGTCGGCAACCTTTCAGAAGTGGTGTGCCGAGTGTTCATTTATTCACTCTAATTTAAGGTTTCACGTGCCGGTAATACATTTTAATGTTTTTAGAAAGTCTCTTTCTATAAGTCTATAATATATAACTAAACTATTGTTGTATGTAAAGTAAATAAGGTTTTTAAAATGTTTAAGAAGCTTCATTTAAAATTAAATAAAAATCCAGAGGCCCCCGCCACCCCCCGACTGGTGGCCAGGACCCAGGCAGTGTGAGTGCCACTGAAAATCAGCTCGTGTGCCGCCTTTGGCATGCGTGCCATAGGTTGCCTACCCCTGATTTAGAGTGTGTTGCCAGACAGCATGGAATGTAAACCCTCAGTACAATATTTGGTGCAACTTCCCATGTATGACTTAACATAACACTGTTTCTACTTTTGAAAGGCATTTGTTGATATTTTTAACATTTCTGAATCAGAAACTCAGTTAAAAAAACACAATGCATTGATTATATTATGATTTATTTACAGATGTTAGTATTTTAAAAGACAATGAAATAACCTTACCCTTTATAGGTATTTCCATATTTTAAATATTGTTTAAGAGTGTATTAGAAAGGATTAATATACTTTACTTTCATGTATTTTAATTTAGTGAAATAATACACATAAAAGTAAGAAATCAATTAGTTTGAGACTTAAACAAATAAATGATTTCTATAGAAGAATTATATTTGCCCAAATCTCATTTTCCTCTGAGTATGCTGGTCCATGGACCAAGATCACACATATGCTAATGGTAATGAAGTACCACTGAGAAATCAAGAGCTCTTTTTATTCACTAATGTGGTTCTCATAGTAACAGTGAACCCATGGAGAGTAACAACTTTATCTTTCTTGTTTATAGTATTTCATGATAATCAAATTTCCCCAGCTGAAATTAAATTCTACTGGGGCTGCTTATAGTGGGCATTAAATCTTAAAAATCATTTTCATTCACACAGGAAAAGGTCTGTCTTAAACTTTTTAATGTCCTTTTTATGTGAATTTCCACTGTGTTGTTTAAATTAAAATTATAATACTTTAAAGAATAGAAATGTCTCTTGCAGAAAGAAAAGAAAGTCAAGGCAAATGTTAAAAATATGTATTACATATCTGAGTCATCTCAGAGTCTAAGATAATTTTACTTTGCCAAAAAGGGGCATGAAAGAGCAAACACTATGGGGAGTGTTTACTGTCATCAGTAACTGCTAGAACTCCTCATAGCAACAACACTCTGTCTGATAGTAAGGGTAAAATCTATGGAAGTCAATAGGAGTTTTTCCATAGACTTCCTTGGTGTCAGCATTTCACCCTATGCATCTCTAAGACTGGGGCCTCAAGAAAGACATCTTCGAATCATTGTGCATAGTGCTCTGAAAACATTTGCTCAGTGTGCAGCAGTAGTCAAAATAGCTAACAAAATGTTAGGAGCCATTAGGGAAGGTATAGAATATAAGACCATAAATATCATGATGCCACTATACAAATCCACAGTATACCTTGAATACTGCATGTAGTTCTAGTTGCTTGGTCTCAAAAAATATATATTAGAATTGGAAAACGTGCAGAGAAGGGCAAAAGAAATGATTTGGGGCATGGAACAACTTCCATAAGAGGAAAGGTTAAAAAGACTGGGACTGTTCAGCTTCAAAAAGAGATGACTAAGGCGAGATATGATGGAGATCTATAACATCATGAATGGTGTGGAGAAAGTGAATAGGGAAATGTTGTTTATCCCTTCAAATAACAAACAATCCAGGGGGTTACTCAATGAAATTAATAGGCTGCAAATGTAGTGAATGCCTGCTAAAATGAAGTAAGATGAGATACTAAAATAGGGAAAGAACAACTCAGACGAGTTAGATGTCTTCAGGTTGGCAGGCCTGATGAAATACATTCTAGAATACTCAAGGAGCTGACTGACGAGATAGCAGAGCCATTAGCAATTATCTCTGAAAACTCTTAAAAGACGGGAGAGATTCCAGAGGAATGGATGAGGACAAATATAGTGCCAATCTATAAAAAGAGGAATAAGGACAACCCTGGGAATTACAGACCAGTCATCTTAACTTCAGGACCTGGAAAGATAATGGATCAAACAATCAAGCAATAAATTTGCAAACACCTAGAAAATAATAAGGTGATAAGTAACAGTCAACATGGATTTGTCAAGGACAAACCATGTCCAAAGCTACCTAATAGCTTTCTTTGACCAGGTAACAAGCCATGTAGATGGGGGCACCACTAGACGTGGTATATCTTGACTTTAGTAAGGCTTTTGATACCGTCTCGCATGACCTTCTCATAAACAAACTAGGGAAATATATCCTAGATGAGATGAAGCTACTGTAAGGTGGGTGTAAAATTGATTGGAAAATTGTTCCCTGAGAGTAGTTATCAGTGTCTCACAATCAAGCTGGAAGAGTGGGGTCCTGTAGGGATTGGTCCTGGATCCAGTTCTGATCAATATCTTCATAAATGATTTGGATAATGGCATAGAGAATACACTTCTAAACCTTGCAGATGATACCAAGCTGGGCAGAGTTGCAAGTGCTTTGGAGGATAGGATTAAAATTCAAAGTGATCTGGAAAACTGGAGAAATGGTCCAAAATAAATAGAATGATATTTAAATAAGGACAAATGCAAAGTATTCCACTTAGGAAGGAACAATCATTTGCACAGATACAAAATGGGAAATGATTGCCTAGGAAGGAATAATGCAGAAAGAGCTCTAGAGGTTATAGTGGATCACAAGCTAAATGAGAGTCAACAGTATAACAATGTTGCAAAAAAAGCAAACATCATTCTGGGCTGTATTAGCAGGAGTGTTTTAAGCAAGGCACATGAAGTAATTATTCCACTCTACTCCACGCTGATAAGGGCTCAACTGGAGTACTGTGTCCTGTGCTGGGCACCACATTTCAGGAAAGATGTGGAAAAATTGGAGAAAGTTCAGAGGAGAACAACAAAAATGATTAAAGGTCTAGAAAACATGACCTATGAGGAAAGATTGTTCAGCCTAGAGAGGAGTAGACTGAGGGGAGAGATGATAACTGTTTTCAGGTACATTCACATAAGAGGTTGTTACAAGGAGGAGGGGGAAAAGTAGTTCTCATTAATCTCGAGGATAGGACAAGAAGCAATGAGTTTAAATTGCAGCAAAGGCAGTTTAGGTTGGACATCAGGAAAAACTTCCTAACTATCAGGGTAGTTAAGCCCTGGAGCAAATTGCTTAGGGAAATTGTGGAATGTACATCACTGGAGGTTTTTAAGAGCAGATTAGACAAACACCTGTCAGGTATGATCTAGTTATTACTTAGTTCTGCCTTGCATGCAGGGAACTGGACTAGAAGACCTACTGAAGTCCCTTCCAATCCTACACTTCTATGAATCTATGAAATATTAGGCAGCACTTCTTCACACAGTGCACTGTCAAACTGTGGAACGCATTGCCAGTGAATGTTGTGAAGGCCCAAAGTATAACTGGGTTCAAAAAAGAATTAGATGAGTTCATGGAGAATAGGTCCATTAATGGCTATTAGCCAAGATGATCAGGGACACAACCCCATGCTCTCGGTGTCCCTAAGCCTTTGCCAGAAGCTGAGACTGGGTGATAGAGAATGATTCACTTGGTAATCGCCCTGTTCGGTTCATTCCCTATGAAGCATCTGGCACTGTTGGAAGACAGGATACTGGGCTAGAATGACCATTGTTCTGCCCTGTATGGCCGGTTTTGTTCAACATCTTCATTAATGATGTGGATGGTGGGATGGATTGCATCCTCAGCAAGTTGGTGGAGGACACTAAGCTGGGGGAAGAGGTAGATATGCTGGAGCGTAGGGATAGGGTCCAGAGTGACCTAGACAAATTGGAGGATTGGGCTGAAAGAAATATGATGAGGTTCAACAAGGAAAAGTGCAGAGTCCTGCACTTAGGATGGAAGAATCCCATGCACTGCTACAGGCTAGGGACCGACTGGCTAAGCAGCAGTTCTGAAGAAAAGGACCTGGGGATTACAGTGGACGAGAAGCTGGATATGAGTCAACAGTGTGCCCTTGTTGCTAAAAAAGCTAATGACATATTGGGCTGCATTAGTAGGAGCATTGCCAGCAGATCGAGAGAAGTGATTATTCCGCTCTATTCGTCACTGGTGAGGCCACATCTGGAGTACTGTGTTCAGTTTTGGGTACCCCGACTACAGAAAGTATGTGGACAAATTGGAGAGAGTCCAGCAGAGGGCAACTAAGATGATTAGGGGGCTGGGACACATGACTTATGAGGAGAGGCTGAGGGAACTGGGCTTATTTATATCTCTGCAGAAGAGAAGAGTGAGGGGAGATTTGATAGCAGTCTTCAACTACCTGAAGGGGGTTTCCAAAGAGGATGTAGCTTGGCTGTTCTCAGTGGTGGCACATGACTGAACAAGCAGCAATGGTTTCAAGTTGCAGTGGGGGAGGTTTAGGTTGGATATTAGGAACAACTATTTCACTAGGAGGGTGGTGAAGCACTGGAATGGGTTACCTAGGGAAGTGGGGGAATCTCCATCCTTAAAGGTTTTTAAGGCCCAGCTTGACAAAGCCCTGGCTGGGATGATTTAGTGGAGTTTTGTCCTGTTTTGAGCAGGGGGTTGGACTAGATGACCTCCTGAGGTCTCTTTCAACCCTAATCTTCTATGATTCTATGATTCTTATGCCCTAAGGCTATAATTTTTGGTGGGGGGATGGGGAGGAGAGGGAGGTTCAAAGGCAAAAGTGGCACTTAAATGTTTAAATCCCATTGAATTTCCTTGGGAGGTAGGTGCTTTTGAAAATGTCCCTTGCAAACATTTAGCAGTGTTCTTAACTTTAAGCATGTGCATAATTATTGGGAGGATTGGGACCCAAGTTTGTATTTAAAAAGAAAAATGATGATTTAATAATTTTTAACAACTGAATGAGATGTTAGTGTGAATCATTACTGTGGGGTCACTTAATTTGGTAACACAGAGGGCCTCAACTTCTATACACTCACAAGTAGAACTGAATGAATAGTTTGCCACTAATAATTCATCTAACATATTTAGCCTCTACTTCTTCAGGAATATCCATGGGCAGACCACAGTTATCCTGAATTTATTTGTTATTCAGTATTATTAACTTCATTTGTTGCCCACGTGAAATTAATTTCAGCATAGGAGGCTAACACTTTGCATACCAAGTTTTAACACAGGATGATTTTTTTACACCCAAATTAGAATAAACTACACACCTATAAATACAGTGAGAGATTTCTGAGGATAGTTTAATGCTTTTAACAGACAATACTAATTTAAAGATTAAAAATTGTGAAAACATAATTTATGAGGACCTCAATAGCAAAAGCAGAATCATCTCCTACAAAATATTTATTTAATGCTCCTCACAGTGAGGGAAACGATGTTGATATTAATGGAAAACTGAGCCTCTGAAGTTATTGTCAATCCAAATATTATTTGCTTAAATATTACAAAGTTATACCAAGGTAAAGCCATGAAGGAAGTTAGAGGATGTCAAGACACCTAGATGGTAATCATAACCTGATCACTGCTTTTAGTTTCTTGAAAATCATGCATGTAATAAAGGTACATCATTCCTCTTCCAAAAATAAATAAATGAACAAACAACCCGGTTGGAAGACATCTGTGGGAAATTGCAGTCAGCTGTAACTGACATAACATCATTGTTTAAAGCCAAATCTTTCCCATTTTGTTAAATGGAGACTATTTAGCAGATGAACATATTGGTTATTGAATACACAAAATGGCATCAAATTTCCCTTTAGACAGTATCCATCAGAAATGACAGGAAATGGTACTTGTTTGTAGAGAATAAGACTGCAAATAAAAGAAAAAAAAATTCTGTTTAAAATTCTTCATACTTACTTTAAAAAAATGGGATTGTAAATGCCATATCTCCCTTAGGCTGCATTTTCTATATTGAAAAAAGAACCCACTATTTTCTAATGCCTTATGAAGTTACTGCAATATCAATGAGTATTCATGTTATTGTTCAGAATCACTCTATTCACCTATTCTGTAATAGCACAATTGCTTGAAATTATTTAGCATTGTATTTTGAAAGGTATTATTTCATAGTTTGAGCAGAATATAGTGAGGTTTAGAAGTGATAATGACTCATTATTTTATTATAGTGTATTTTTGAAAGGCATGGCGGGACATTAATTCTGATTAATTACACTATAACAAACACTTCAGGGACATTATAATGCAACCACATAGTGAATTGCATATTCAGTAATGGGGACAGATGTTTTGTTCTGTACAAACAAGTGTTTGTTTTTAGAGTTCAGATATACTCTAGCAAAATATTATAATAAAATAATGTATTACTGTATATTCAATTATCAACACACATTTGGTATGTTAGTAAATAATTAAAATATATGTCATTATAACCTGTACCATAAGCTAGTAATGAGACAAATATTCATTGATGCTACTATTCAGCATGCACTGTAATCAGTGGATACATTTTAGTATATATACTACTGTCACTTATAGCTTTCCATTTTAATGCATCACAGTCTTTTAACTTTCAAAATAAACAGGAATTGAAATATAGAAACCAAATGCATCACAGGATGAGTTTAAGTTGCCTCTTTCATGCTAAACAAGCAACTGCAACAGATATATTGTACCAAAAACTATATTGAAAAGAAGCATGATTTTCTTAAAGCTCATCACATTTTACTCACTAACAGACTGTACTAACATACATCTTTTTTTTTTTTAAAGGAGATGCATTATACATCTGAATTCAGTCAGGCTTTTTATGAATTCCATGCTGTAGAGTTTTACTGTCAACATGGTATCCACTACTGTAATAAAAGTAGCTGTTAGTACCAGGATAATCTTTGTTTGTGTTTTTGAAAATGTGATCAGTTTTATATCCTTTCATCCATATTTTATAATCTGATCCATGCCCATTATGCCACGCTGGTAGAGGGTCCAGAAACTGCCCAGGGCTAGCCAACAGGGAACTCCCCTGTTAGACGGGAACTCCATTCTAGTGCAAGTGTTCTAGATTCAGGCCCTGAGCCTTTGGGCCCTCAATAGAGGGGATGTGTTGAGGTCAGGCAGGAGTTGGCATGCTGGCACCTAAGGTTATACTTTAAAGTTATTAAATAATATAGCATTACAGCAAAATTGGAGTAAAGGCTGTGCACTGCGACTTGATTATCAGTTCTTTGATATGTGCTGAAGGTGACAGTATTGTTGAATTGAAATTGAGAACCAGATCCTAACTTGGTGTAAATTAGTATAACTCTATTTGCTTCATTCGCTACATAGATTTATACCAGCTGAGGCTCTGACTCTTTGTGTACGTGTGGCTGAGTACAGTGCAGTAATCTTGGGGATTGGTATTGTAATGGGTGGGAGTGTTCTCGTGACCTACAATTTCCTTCCCCAAACATACACTTGAACAACCTTACATCTAAATTAATAAAGTTTTTGTGTGGGAATATATACAGTATGTAATCAAACAAATCAGTGCCCAAGTAGAATCGTAACAGTCCTTTTTAAATCAGCCATATTAGCTCTTTAATGTATTTCTTTTTTCATAAAGTTTTTCCTCATCAGTTATAGTTATAAATATTCAAAGGTGCTTTAATCTTTTTTGCCATTATATGAAACTAGTTTTTATATGATTTTTTTCTGTTTAATTCAGATAGTTTTTGTCCTCACATTTTATCTTATGATTTTCTTAATGGGTAGCTGTGATTTACATTATTTCTTCTAAGTAGTTTACTAGCAGTATTTTCTTTTCTCTTTCACATTATTAGGGTTTGCCTGGCCCTCCAGGTGAAAAGGGTGAGAACGGTGATGTTGGTCCAATGGTAAGGTTTTTTTCCTTGTTGGTCACTGTAAGTGCTAGACAACATTCTGTTTATTGATTCGCTTGACTGTCACCTGCTCTCGCTGTGACCCTGGGCACTTCATTTCTGTGTTCATTTCCAATCTTTAAAAAAGGAGGGGTTTAAAGCTTATTTACCTGACTTACATGGGACCTATGAGGATTAATTAGAGCAGACCAGTTTATGCATGCCAGAGAGAGAGAGAGACCAGCATTGGAGACTGGTGTTGCATCCCTGGAGCAGAAGCTCTGGGTAGTGAGCGATAATAGTAACCCACAGAAACTATAATTGTGTCTGTCCTTGTGTAGGAACACAAGGGGCTTCTTGTGCCCTAATCACCATGTAGACTCATGCAATGGGGAACCACAGTCTGGCCCTTACACTTTGTACAACACTCTGAAGATGAAATGCTCTCTGTATGCAAAATATAGTGTTGCTAATTGACAAAAAAACCTGTGCTTATATTTATGTGACAGTAAATACTGCAGTTCACGTATCATATTTTCTCTCTGATTCAGGGTCCACCTGGTCCTCCAGGTCCAAGAGGTCCCCAGGGTCCTAATGGAGCTGATGTAAGAAACACATTCTGTATTGTTCATTGCATTCCTTTAAAAAACAATAATAAGTAGTATAGTTAGCTAACTTACACTCTTTTATGATTGCAGGGTCCTCAAGGTCCCCCAGGCTCTATTGGCTCTGTTGGAGGTGTTGGTGACAAGGTAGGAAAGCTGGTAATATTGACACATAAGAGAGACATCTCTGGGATAAGGAGGAGGACATACATTTTTCCCCCCATTCTTTCTGGGAATATTAGAAATCACAAATACCATTCATTTCCTTGGTAATTATTAACAGCCATGTAGATGCATAACTAATACATGAATTGTGCATTATTATGACCTGAAACCATCCTTGCCAGTTTTTGCATACCACAAAATTGTTCAACAGTCATGGATATGAACTTGAGCGGAAGAGAAATAGCTCAGAGAGAAAATTAACCAAGGACAAAATTGGTGGGCCAAGTTGTGCTCTCAGATATGTCTACACTGCAACATAAACCTATGCTTCAGCCCAGGCTCAAACCTAATCCCCTTTGCAGCTACACTGCAATTGCGCTAACCCAGGGCTCAGACCCAGGGTCCCTGGACCCTGCAGGGGTGGAGGGTCTGAGCTCAAGTTAAAATGGGATCCAGTGTCTGAGCCCTATTGTTTTGTAGGGTACACATAGCACCACTTGATTTGGGTCCAGGAGTTAGCCAGAAGTGTCCCACAACTCAATGGGACAACTTCCTTAGTCCTCTCTATCCCAACAATCTACAATCCACTCTACTGAAAATGGAAGCCATCCCTGGCCCTTTGTAAATGGCAGCAGCTCAGGTCAATATTAATCCATTTTCTTCTGATCACTGATCTGCAAGCACACTATCAGAGAGCCTCCTAGGTTTGCAATGGAGAGTGAACTGATCAAGCCTTTTGGAGAGCGAGCTGGTTTCTGGTAACATGCAGGGTGGGCAGTAAAGTTTTCACACAGTGCACCTGACCCTAGGGTTAGGGCAGCCACATTTCAGAGGGTGGAGGGTAGGGATTCTTAGATATGATTATTGTGCACACTGCAGTGCGGATGCTAGAAGCCTAGGTTTGACCACAGGTTAAAAAAACCTTAACATAGGGTTAAAATACAATGTAAATGCTTAAGCCCAGGGTTCCTTAACATGGGTCAGCTGACTTGAGTCCCATTAAATGGGCTTATATTGCAGTCTGGACATACCCTTAGTTACATCAGCATAAACTCCAGAGTTATTCTCTTGGTTTCACTGGTGTTTCTTTCACTTTATGCCAGTGTAGCTTAGCACATGATTTTCCCTAGTATCTGAACTGTTAAAATATCAGATATTATATGATGCATCAGCGTTAAACATATCTGTGAGGTCAGTTAAATTGGTCTTCAAGCATCAGTGAGCTATATCCTTTACTGAGGTAAATCGACAGGGCTCCATTGAAGTCAAAGGTGAGATGCTGATTTTCATCTGAAGATCTATATGTAGCATTAGCACTTCAAGATGTTATGGTTAATTATGTAGACTTCCACCTCCTGTCTCCATGATGAGTCTCTGTGCTGAGCTACATTTGGTCACCCTTCATTTTGCCTAGGTGAATGTGGAACAGGTACACTCAGAATTCTAGGGACTTTTGTCCAAAATAATATAATGTATATACTCACAGAAAGATGAAAAAAAGCAGAAATAAGAACATGCCTTGGACAGTTATAATTGAGTTGTTGAGAAATTATGTATGATTGTTCTTGAATATTTCATTTCCATAAAACACTGTGGAAGGACTGATTTATTTGTAACAATGTGTATTTTATAAATTTTGGTTGATGGGTCCCAAAGGCGGAGGAAAGCAAGCAAAGGACATTGATAGTCTTTCAGAAGATAATGTATATTCTGCCTTCCTTCCTTTTTCTTCCCTGACCCAGCAGATAGCTTAATACACCAGTTCCTTTCTACCCTTGTCCTTCTCTCATCACAGCTGAGCTCAAGCACTTAAGAAGCCATACTTAAATTTTGTAGCCTTTCAGCACCATGAGTCCTCTGCGTATTCTTTTCAGTACAATACACAACTCTCATACCTCTAGCTGTAATCCATCACAACCATACATTTCAAGACACTAGCTGGAATCACAGGTCAATCAAAATAATGTGTATTTGTTATGGGCCACTTCTTAATCACTCTCAGGAAGGATGCAACTCTCCGAGCCCCAGGTATTATTCCTTTACAGAAGTCAAGGAAGCTGCCTCTGCTTACCTTGGATCATTTGTAAAGATAATAATAATAGTAAAAAAAATCACCAAGACCTGCAATTCATCTTACAATACCTTGCACGCTTTTCATTTCTCTGTGCCAACAAAAAGATCTTTCTTATGATGCATTTCAATATTGTTGACATCCCCCATAAAACTTAGGTTATGCATCTCTTTTTTTTCTCTCTCATTAAAATGAGTTTCCTTCAAACAATGCTTCTGTCATATTTGGGTCATGTCAAAAGGAATCACTGCTTCTTATCAGTATGTCCAAGCTATCATCTTAATAGAATCTGCAGATGCGTCAGCATTTTTTTCTGTCTGCCCATGAAATAAATCACTTACCAGTATTCAGCGAGGAGGTGGAGAGAGAAGTGCAATGATGTACCATGAGCCTAGTGATGATGGCTTGATGGAAAATGTGTCCTACTTTGTGTCCCTTCTTTGTTTTCTGAGATCAGTGGATTAAGGGATAACTATTCTAGCCAGATAAAAGCACTAGACTTGGGCTTTAGACGTTGTGTATTACTGCTTTTGTTGAGTCTGGAGTTGTCAGTGTTTCACTGCTTTTCTTTTTGCTAGTTATATATATTTGGTATATGACTCTCCCCACCTTTTGCTGATGTCTGCATTCTTGCATCTCTAGTGTGTTTTATTAGTAATTGCTAAAAAAGATACAAAGCAATATGCTCTTCTGCATGGTTGCATAATTCTATATTCCACTTAATCTCCAAAGCATGTGACTTGATTCCCTAAGGCTGTCTTCAGCGGCAGTTTGGCCGACATTAAAGGCTGCAGGATTTGTCTCTCTGGGATGAGGACCAAAAACATGTTTGAATGTTCAAGATATGGAGGAGGAGGGGATATCTAATCATACAGACTTTAAATTTATTCATATCAGTGGATATAGAGAACAACAGGGACTGCAAAGGAAAACCCTTTTGATAAAAAAATAAATATTTGGGGTATTCAAAATATTTGGTGGTCCCCTTAAGTGTTAGTAGGTATAACTCTAGGATTTTCTAGCACTAATTTAAAAAGATGAGTCTGGGTGCGGGTTTATGTTGGTTGGGCAAATATCATATTTGCATATTAGATTTAATAGGTATTTATAGATTGGGTTTCACAGTTGCTTCTTCTCCAGTAAAGATAGATCATACCCACAGCATACTGTAATGTTTAACTACCTTTTTGATGGCTATCAAGAGAAGGACAGAGGTATTCAATCATTATGTAGCTGATCATTATGTATCCAAAAGTCATACAGGTAAAGTATAGCCTAGGTAATATTGAAATTTCTTGCTAGTAATATTTTTCTCAGATACCTTTAGTAATTACTATTTATTTTAGCAGTTCACCTTGAGAATAATACTTCAATCAGATTTCATACCTTGCACATTGCAGCTTGTGTTTCTGTATCATGCTGCATACAAAAATGTTATTTGCCTAGGTAAACTGTAGAACAATCCCTAAAAGTGTGTATCAGTAATACTACTGCTAGTGACAAAAGTGAGGTCCATTTGGTCATTTAGTTAATCAGCACCATGTTCTAGAGGGTCAGATTCTGCCACGCTTGCAGTGGGTCATATCTTACTCCACAAATACTTGTAGTGACCGTAAACATCTTATTTTTGGTCATTAGCCTTAGTTTTACTCGGAGACACAATCTCAGGTTTTCTTCTGTAGTATATCTAGGCAAAAAAAAATGTGGATGCAACAAGACTTTAAAAAGGACATAATTACAAGTTAGTGCCATATAAGTTTCTGCTTTGATAGTTCTTAGTTTTTGCTATACTATGATTCAAGGTTACTAGCTATTTCCAACATCTATATCTGAAAAACTTTGACATACAGATGAGCTATGGCTTTTTTTTACTGAATCAAATATAGAAATTAGAGACAGGGATCTGTTTAAAAAATGTCAATTCAGGACTGTTTCCTATAATATACAAAGTAAGAGTGGTTGAGAAGGCAACGACTGTTCAATACCAGATGCTCTTGGACATCAACAACCTAGGTTGGTTCCCATCTAGGTCTTATCCTTCCTTTTGATTTAAAATCATAATATAAAAAGTCATAATTAATCACTTCTTGCTTTTAGATCAGGGTTATTTGGACCTTTTCATCATGCTGGATATCTCAGCAAGACTGACCATGAGCTGTTGCTTCAGCAGCTAAGGAAGACTGATTAGGTGTTCTGAATTGCCCCTCTGTTTTGAAAAGATAGAAGACAACTGTCTATCACCTTCACAGGATGTGTAATGCAGGATCTAAACCATCTTGCTCACAGTTTTCACAGTGTACAATGAGATCGGTCAGCAAGGTAATTTCTAAGTTATATTTCCCAATGCTTTGCCCAGTCCAATTTTAAATTAAAGTAAGTGATGGGACTACCATAACTTTTCTTAAGAGAATCTTCATTCCATTACTCTTTGTTATAAGCCTTTTTCACCCTCTGCATATTTTTTCTCCTTTCTTTATGTTTATACCTTTCAAACACATAGAAGACTATAATATCCCTACATAAATATTGTTTGACCAAGCTTGTAATCTTTCCTTATGCCTCATTTCCTCCATTTAATTAATACTTTTGGTTTTCCTTCTCTGAATTCCCTCCCATGTGTTGACATATTTTTGATATGGAGGGCCCAGAAATGAATGTCTAGATTCACTATCGTTAAAGACCTGACGTCATGTATAGAGAGATTGTTACCACCTTGGTCCATAATGGCATGTCTCTGTACCCAGTACCTAACTGAAAATTGCACTATTAAGAAGTATATCCAAGTTAGTTTCTTCCATTCCTAGAACTTTTAAGTTTTCCTTTATGTACCATAGGAATCCCTTTCTTCCATGTTTATCTGTATTTGTCATCACACAGATGACTGGGGAGCTGAAATCCTCTCATCCAGCATCCTTCACTTCTGAGCATCTTAATTGTCCATATATTTCTCATTTTCATTGTCTTCTGGTCTTGTGGGCCCCCGACTGTAGTTGCTACTTGTAAAAAAAAATAAAAAATATCCTTGGGTATAATTGTGGTTTCCTTGAGGTCAGTGGGAATTTTGCCACTAGTTTCAATGAAGCAAGGATTTCACTCTTTATATTTTTACCTAAAGTAAAAGTGAAGGCAGGGAGCTAGACTCGATGACCTTTTGGGGTCCCTTCCAGTTCTATGAGATAGGTATATCCTCATGCAGCGACGGCTCCAGGCACCAGTGCTCCAAGCGCGTGCCTGAGGCAGCAAGCTGTGGGGGGTGGCCTGCTGGTCCATACGAGGGCGGCAGTCATGCAGCCTTCGGCGGCTTGCCTGCGGGAGGTCCATCGTCCCGCGGATTCAGCAGCAATTCGGTGGCAGGTACGCCGAAGCTGCGGGACTGGCGGACCTCCCCAGGCAAGCCGCCGAATCCACAGGACTGGGGACCTCCCACAGGTGTGGCACCAAAGGCAGCCTGCCTGCTGTGCTTGGGGCAGCAAAAAAGCTAGAGCCGCCCCTGTCCTCGTGACCAAATTATATCCCAATTATTTTGTAAAAATTGTGACATATTGCCACCCTTGCTCCTTTTCTTCCCTTTCTGATTCTTCTATATGGTTTGAGCCCCCATTTACATTCACGTGTGAGAATTATCCCACTAGGTTTAATTCAAGAACATTAATTCACACTCTGCATCACTGGGTATCATTTTCATTTCTTCTTATTTCCCATATTCTCTGCATTCGTATACAGATGCTTTCGAGCACATTATTTTGCTAGTTTTTTTTATTTCTTCTAATTACTTGTCTTCTGTTTTACTATTCCCAAGCTTTAAATACATGCCAGGTTTCTCAGTGAAGACACATTCCTTCTTCATTTAAATTCCACATAATGCGCTCGACCAGTTTTTTGAAATCATAGAGAATTATTCTGTCAAAAGGAGTCTGTGCTGTGTGAATCATTTACACTCAGACGTTGTTCTAGCAATGGTGGGGTTGTTCACCCTACAAAACTAAGCATGTCTTTTCCCTTTCTTCTTTATATTTTCTTTCAATGGTGTTTAATGCATAAGCATGCTTTGGCCTTACGGTCCCCTCAGGGCTGGTGCAACCATTTAGGCGACCTAGGCAGTCGCCTAGGGCGCTAGGA
This sequence comes from Mauremys mutica, assembly GCF_020497125.1. Classification (NCBI taxonomy): domain Eukaryota; kingdom Metazoa; phylum Chordata; order Testudines; family Geoemydidae; genus Mauremys; species Mauremys mutica. The sequence goes on along the minus strand of NC_059079.1, from coordinate 39,642,622 downwards.
TTTGGGGGGCGGCATTTTCTTCAGCGGCGACTGGGGCCGCCAAAGATCCAGCATTTAAGCGGAGGGAGCTGGGGCAGGGGAGCGCGGGGAGGGCCGCCTGCAGCAAGTAAGGGGGAAGGCAGCATGCAGGGGAACTCCCCACCCCAGCTCACCCCTGCCCCGCCTCCTCCCCGAGCACGCTGTCACTGCTTCACTTCTCCCGCCTCCCAGGCTTGCGGTGCCAATCAGCTTAGGCGCCACAAGCCTGGGAGGCGGGAGAAGTGAAGCAGCAATGGCGGGCTTGGGGTGGAGGCGGAGCAGGGGTGAGCTGGGGTGGGGGGTGTGCCTCAGGGCGGAGGGTGGGGGGTGGGGAGCTGCCGCAGAGGGGGCGCCTCAGGGCGGAGGGGAGGAGCTGTCGTGGGGGGAGGGGGTGCCTCAGGGCGGGGGCTCGGGGGACGGGGGAGGTCACAAGGTGGAAGTTTCGCCTAGGGCATGAAACATCCTTGCACCGGCCCTGAGTCCCCTTCAGGGTAGGCTCATTATGCTAGGTAATATGAGCCACAGTTCTTTGTAAAGTGTGGAAGAACATTTTGGCATCCTCCCTGTTACTATTGAGGAGGGAAGCACAGCATTTGATCACATTAATATTTGCGTGACTGGACTAGAAGGAGATATTCAGTCGTTAATACTAGTGTTTCAAAGGCCACTTTATCTGCTAGCAAACTATAGACACTTTTTATCATATTTAATGTGATGTGTTTTTATCCAGCCTGTTGATTCCTCCACTATACACACAAAATATAGGCCTAACTGATCAAAGGCATCTTCACTACAAATGTGCATGTAATGTTGCATTATTAATGCTTGTAGGCTCCCTGGAATGGTAAGATTCTCCATTACACTCAAGCATAACCACTTAAAAACAAACTTCTCCCCAAAGTATACTCTTTGTGCAGATTATAATTAGAAGAGGTATTAGAACAAAACCTACCGGCATAGTTTGAACTGGTAAGGTGAGGCTGTATGCCAAAGTAATTAGGGGGAAAAGCATGATAAACTGCATGTAAGATATACATGCAGCTTGTTGCCCATATACTTAATTGGAAAGTGTAATGCCCTAAGTTCAGAAGTAGTCTTATAAATCCATTCTTTTCTAACTGTAATATGACACTAGGGCCTGATTTTCAGAGGTGCAAAACAGCAACCACCTCTCACTGATTCCAGTTGGAGCTGGAAATGCTCAGCACTTTTGGAAATTTGTCCTTAACTGTTTGCCAGGCTCCAAAGTAAATTTACAGTAGAAGCTCAGAGTTAGGAACCCCTCAGGAATGGAGGTTGTTCGTAGCTCTGAAATGTTCATAACTTGGAACAAAACGTTATGGTTGTTCTTTCAAAAGTTTACAACTGGACATTGACTTAATACAGCTTTGAAACTTTACTATGCAGAAGAAAAATTCTGCTTTTAACCATCTTAATCTAAATGAAACAAGCACAGAACGAGTTTTCTTACCTTGTCAATTTTTTTTTTAATTTTCCCTCTATTTATTTTATTAGTTTACGTTTAACATAGTACTGTACTGTTTGTTTGGTTTGGTTTGGTTTTTTGTTTTTGTCTCTACTGCTGCCTGATTGTGTACTTCCAGTTCCAACTGAGGTCTATGGTTGACTGGTCAGTTCGTAACTCTACTGTACTCTTTAAAAAGTAGATTTTTTTTTAATGTCGTCCTGAAATTGGAAAATCTGTGGGTTGGCTAGCACAAAAATAAAACATAAATAAATACAAATAAACCCCAAACTTCTCTTCTAGATAGCCCAACAAAAATAAAACACAGGATGCTAGTGGAAGTTTGTTTGTGGTCATGGGTTTCATTAGTAAATACTCTGTTATGTACAGCTCTCAGCAGCTGCAAAGTGTAACATAAATGTTATGTATTGTTATTTAATACAGTACAAACTAGGGTGACCAGATGTCCTGTTTTTAAAGGGACAGTCCCATTTTTGGGGACTTTTTCTTATATAGGCGCCTATTACTCCCAACCTCCTGTCCCGTTTTTTCACAATTGCTATCTGGTCACCCTAGTACAAACATAATGTAATAAAAGGATGTGTATGCACTGAATGTTGTGCCATCCCTCTATTAATTATGCCTTTTCATAGTGTGTTGAACAGGCAGAATCAGTCAATGGCAGAGGTGACATGTGGGATGGTACATGGGGTCATGCACTCCCCCTCCAATTTTCACCTTCCATTTAGCACAGAGGTTTTCAAAATGGCACATTCCACAGATTAAAACCATTACCTGGCTCCTGCCAAGAGCCAGCAGGTGGGAGCTACCTGGCCTGCTCAGGCCACTAGCTCTCTGCGCTGGGGGAGCTAGTCTGCTGGCTGGCTGCCCAGCAGCCCTTTCTGTCCTGCTTCCTAAGCCAGGCCTCCTCTGCACAGCCAGGAGCTCCCCAGGGAGGACAGGCGGCACTGCTCTGAGCTGCGCCCTGAAGTGCTCTTGCCTCTCGCCCAAAGGAGCCTGGCACTGGCCAGCAGAGCCTGGCTGCCATGAGATGCTCCCTGAGTTGCTCACTCACTGGTGCTCCTGGATCTGCTGCTGCTCCTCAGCCCAGAAGCGATGCATGGGGCAGTCATGTGCCCCACAGAACCTTTAAATTGTGCCCTCCTCACCATCAAGAGTTAAGCATTGTCTCCGGTGAATGGTGAAAAATTACATGTGTCCATGAACTGAAGAAAAGCTGAAATCATTAATTTTATGCCTGTTATTCCTTCTCAGAATCCTATTATTTGTTCTTTTAAGAATACTAAAACAAATCATTACGCTTTGCTATATGAAGTCAATTGAGCTATGGCAATTTACACCATCATAGGATCTGGCCCTTAATTAATAACTTTGCATGATTTACTGATCTCTCCACACACATGATAAAATTTCTTCCTGGAATTAGAACAATTTGGTTCCCGTAGGATCAAATTCAACCCTGAGGCCGAGGGTTAGCACAGAACCTGTGTATCGCTTAAGCCCATGTAATTCAGGGCTGATAAATGTAACCTCTTTTAGAAGCTCTGTGAATCTCTGGAGCTGATCTCACTTCTAGCTTCATAATAACCTTTTCATACTTGGACATTTCTTTGTGAGGAAGACAGAGAAACAGATCGGTGATTAAAACCCCTGCATACTGACTGTCATTCGGAGTTGGTGTTTCAGTGTTTTCACACGCTTACAAAACCAATTGCACTATTCTGTAGCATAACCAGAAGGTGGCACCCTTCTATCCACTATCTTTTTTTATTCCATATTTTCTAGAATTATTTTACTTAAAATTAGGACCTTTAGTCTAATACATATTACTCTCCGTGAATAATGAAAGTAAGATTCCAGATTTAAACACATCTATGGCACTATATCACTCTTTGTAGCTTAGGAACAACTGCCAATGTCCTTACTGAGATCTTGTTAAGAAAAGCTTTCAGTGATATCTCTCAGGTTTTACCTCAGTAAGATCTGATTAAGGCCCTCCAGTACTTAGAGACAGAATTGATCTCAAGAAAAGGAGACAGTTCCCATGTGAAGGATGAATCAGATATGCATTTGATACCATCCTTGAGCTCAGCCAAAAGGCAAAAAAGAAATGTTTTCATTAACAAATTATAGTGTATTGATTATTCATCTATTTAATATCTGTGATATAAATATGCACTCTCTAAATATATATCTAGGGGCAGATAGGGCCATCTTGCTCCACATAAGCACTATGTAAACTCGATAAAAAAAGCTGCATGAAACAAATATGAACTTTCACACCAATTTATGTTTTGCAGCATGAGATCCACTATAGACAAAATACAGAGGCTGGATTTCATACTACAAAACGTTAGATAGTGGAAAGGTCATATTTGTTTGAGGTATCTATTTATGAGTTTATATATAGTCCTTAAGTGAGGCCAGATTGTAGCTGGCACTTACACAGATGCCCTGAAAGGGGACTCTCAAGAAGCTTTCTTACCCTTTCAAGGCCCACTTATGGGCCAACCACAACTGAGAGTGCCAGAGAGTGCAGCACTTGTGTTCTTCATGTGTCCCTGAACACACCTCAAAGAGGACAGGGAAGGCTCCTAGCCCCTTCCCTTCTTCTGTCTTCATAGGTTGGATTAAAAGCTCATTGAGGGAAGCAGAAGAAGAGTAAACCGTATCGTAATTATACATTGGGAAACTCAGTGAGGAACTGTGCTGCATTGGGAGACTGACAGGCACAACAGGGTCCTTGATCAGTGTCTTTATGCAACTCACTAAATGAGACCTCGATCCTACAGTTTGATCCATGTAGGGAGTCCCTTACATCTGGAAGTCTTATTGAAGTTAACGGTCTCCACATGACATAGATATTGCCATATAGGTGAATCGGGCTACAGGCTGTTTCATATTGTTAAAAGTTGTTATAGAGGCTCATATTTTTGGCTTTTTTACATTTTGTATATATTTACCAATTTTTCACGTGCCTGAATAACCCAAGAAAAAGCTGATCTGCTTGCTAGCTCAGAGACTTGTTCAAATTCTCTCTAGTGGCATAAATCTAACCTTACAGATGTAGGCATGTACAGAGAAACAATAATAATGATGGTGTGAGATCTCTGCAGAGAACAAGATAGTGAAGAATGTGAAATTCCTTAGAAAACAAATTTTAAAGCAAGCCCATTAAACTGAACAATTCACAAAACTTTATTTTTAAAATAGAATAAATATTGTATTGCAGAAGCCTACTTAATCCAAAGTACCTAAGAAAGATCATTACTACTAATAAAACAATAAGATTTTAGACTGTTGCAAAATTAAATTAACAAGCATAATAAAACACTACAATTTCTAAAGCCAGATTCACCAAGGGCATTTTAAAGTTGTTTCTGAGGAGCTGAGGAACTGAAGATGATCTAATTGGCTCTAATAGTGAACAGAATAATATAATCTTTCTCCTGTAGGGCACGGTACTGCACATCATTGTTTTAAAGAAGGTATTTTAGCTTTAGTCTTAATTTTGCTACTGGAGAAAATTGAGAACTTTTCTAGTTTTTTTTTTTTTTAAATTTCTGAGCAGACAAATGTCAGTAATTTCACACACTGACAGTTAAATTGAGAAATCTTTTAAGTAAAAATATGCATTTCTTTCTTGAGTTCTTGCCAACAGTTAGAAAATCGGTTCTGTTATACATTCATGTATATTTGGGGCATTATTAACAACAGAACATTTTAGTAGCAAGCTACTTTTCTATGAAGTTTATTTAACAGTCCACTGAGCTAGAAAATAATCACTCATAACTACACTTTAAAAGGAGTGGCTGAAAATACAGACCTGACATGTACAGTACTGTGCATTGGTTCAAAAAAGAGAATAAATTAACTCAAATGTTCACTTAATACAGTGTAACCTTTTACTTTGAGCAGATTGTTTGTATACGGTGTTCTCTTATAAGCCATCTGGTTTACTTAACAATTCCCATTATTGATAAAACACTGAGTCCCTTTGTGGCCTCTAGTGAAAGTTTTATTAGGTGTTTATTATTTTATTCTTTTTGTTATTATTTATTATAGTACTAACACTAGTGCTAATGTCTAAAATCATTTGAAATTCATGTTCAGTTAGTATTTACTAATTTGTAAGGATTTGCTTCCAGAAACATAGCTCCCAGGAAGAAAGATGCAGATGACCAATATATGTGTTTGACTTTTCTCTGATTAGAAAAAAGGACAAAAAAGGAAACAATTAATGGGGAGATTTTTAAAAGGAACATAGGGAAGTTTAGTTTCCAGCTCCCATTGAAAGTTGAGTTTGTGACTTTGATAATCTCTGTCTAAATAGTTAACGCCCCTAGTTAAAGCCCCAATTTTGTGAAAACACATGTAAGTCCATGTACCTGTGTGCAGTAGGACTACTTACATGAGTAAAGTTACTCACATGCATAACTGTTGGCAGGTTCTGAGAGCCTAGGTTTCAAACTATAAGAAAAGTCATAATAATACAGGTAAATACAGGGGACTATTACCAGTAATGCCAATACGACATTAATTTGCACTCATTTTTTTATAGGGTGAGCCTGGGGAATCTGGTAACCCTGGACCTCCTGGAGAATCTGGCCCCGGCGTGAGTACTGTTTGTTTGTTTTAATTACTATTATTCTACTACAATAAATTGCCTACTTAAAACATCCTTTAAAGGAATTTCAGGTTCTGTGTAATCAGATTCTTTATGCAGCTGGAGTCTCAGATGCTTTCTTCATATTTTCTTGTATAATAACAACTGGAAGACAAAAGGAATCTTACAATTGTGTGAGATAACATTTATTTCTTCTTCTGACAAGCTTATTGTGTATTTTACAATCAAGTTTACGTATTTCATCAGTACATTTCTTCCAGCCAGATTTGTCTCTCTTTGTTAGTGGAAAAGTTCATTCCAAACTAGAGATGGGCCTGAGAATCAATATCTTCACACTGATGAGGATCTGAAACTGTCCTGAGATCTGTGGGTGTTCCAATCTGGGGGTTGATTTGGGTCCCATTTCTATTCCAAAGACAAGCCTTTATAATAAAATTTCACAATTAACATCTCATAGCATCTTTTTCACTCTCATTAACTTGTAGCTCTTCCTTCTCTTACATATTCTGGGTGTACTAGTTCCAGAAAGCTAACATTTTTATGTTGTTTACAGGGACCAAAAGGTGAAAGGGGAGAAAAAGGTGAGGCTGGTCCACCTGGAGCTGCTGGACCTCCAGGTGCCAAAGGACCTCCAGGTGATGATGGGCCTAAGGGTAATCCAGTAAGTGAGCCTACTAATTTAAAAATAAGGGCATTATTGCACCACAGCACATCATTTTATTTAACACTTTTATAGGATTGTATATGCATTTCTGGAGTTTATACAATTGTGCTTTTCTAACTGAAATACTTCATAATGACTTTTAACATACTTCTTGTTATATGACTTCAGCCTTGCTTTCTTTCCCATTTGTCTAGGGCCCTGTTGGTTTCCCCGGAGATCCCGGTCCCCCTGGTGAACCTGGCCCTGCTGTAAGTATTCTTACAAACTAAATTTAGGGCCTAATCTTGGTTCCCAGTGAAGTCATAGGTAAAACTCTCCTTAACTTCAATGGGAAAGAGATCTGCCCTGGGAGAGGTATTTTTCTGGCTGCTTTTGGTTTCAGGATCTTAAAATTAATTCATTTTACCAAAACTTCATAGTAAGTTTTCAAGAAAATGTCCTATAGAAAAACAACATACATTATGGGTGAGACCATAAATCAGACTATTTTTCAAAATTAAACTGATTTAAATGTTGTGTCTCTCTCCCTGGGATTTCTTTAGGGTCAAGATGGTACTGGTGGGGAGAAAGGAGAAGATGGTGATCCTGGTCAACCTGTAAGTAAGCTGTCTCTAATATTTTTATTTTATTTGTGCTCTGTATTCCTCCACGCTAAGAAAGCAGCTTCTGCTAAATAAGTAGAAAGGGTCAGCTTTCTATAAATGCAGATATTTTCAAAAATATTTTCTAAATAAATTCTCTTTTATAGTTCACTGTATATTGTAAATTAATTTCCACACAGAACCCAAATCATAGTAGGTCTTTGTGTATGATTGTGCTGCCCATTTTTTTCAAATGTGGACACATTTTTTGTGGTAAAATATGAAGCAATAAAAATGGAGTCATTTATAGTCTGAGAGGGAACAATAGCTATATAACTTCTCTCAGTTTGTATGCTGAATGAGCACAAGTCTTAAAATCTAAGGTGGATAACACTGTGTTAGCTAAGTGCCATCAGGACTCAGAGCCTACTACGCAAATAAGTTCTTGTGTGATGGATGTGCATATATTAAACTTCATTAATTTAACCTTCTGATGCAAGAGGCTAGAATTTCCCACTTAGAAAACCTTATTTCCAGCATCAAAAGGGTCTGAGAGGGAAATCCCTGCTATAGTTCAGCACGGCATGGAGAAAGGGAGATTTTTAATTAGAGGGAAGAAATGGATGGAGCTAGGTTATGCACTGGCAGGGGAAGGGGGTATTTGTAAGCTTCAGAAAAATTGCATCTACATTTCTGACTCAAGAGACTAAACAAGTACTTCATGCCAAATAGCTTATCAAACTGTTCAGTCCTACAATGTTATCCAATAGGTCTCATGGCATTCCCATTTGATGAATCTATTCAGCTATCTGTACATGAGAGATTTATACACATAAATGTCAGTTATCTCATTAATGCTAATAGGAACCTAATAGAAGCATTCAGCATACTAAGCTATGTGGAGTAACAGAAAAAGAGGCAGATGGGGGAAATTCCTAATGAACATTGTTGCTCAATGTTTCTTCCAGACTAATGTTACATTTGTACTGATGAATTAGTCTGAAAATATATTTTCAAAAAATCTCTAGGTTAACATTTATGAGGGTAGTAGCCACCTACTTAGAGTGGTTATAAATTGAGCCAGAAGAGCTAAATGAATTATATGCATCAATCTTCACTGCAGATGATCTGAGGAAGGTTCCCATACTGGAGTAATTCTTTTAAAGTGCCAAATCTGAGAAACTGTCCCAGACTGAGGTGTCAATATGGGAGGTTTTGGAACAAATCGATAAATTAAACAGTAATAAGTCACCAGGACCAGATGCTATTCACCCAACAGTTCTGAAGAACTCAGACATGAAATCTTAGAACTACCAAGTGTGGCATGTAACCTATCATTTAAATCAGCTTCTGTACCAGATGACTGGAGGATAGCTAATGTGGATGACTGGAGGATAGCATTTTTTTTAATCCTGGCAATTACAGGCGGGTAAGCCTAACTTCAGTACTAGGCAAAGTGGTTGAAACTATAGTAGAGAACAGAATTATCAGACAGTTCGTTGGGGGAAGAGTCAACATGGTCTTTGTAAAGGGAAATCATGCTTCACCAATCCATTAGAATTCTTTGAGGGGATCAACAACCACGTGGACAAGGGTAAGCCAGTGGATTTTTAGAAAGCCTTTGACAAGATCTATCACCAATGATTCTTGAGCAAAGTAAGCCGCCATGGGATAAGAAGAGAGGTCCTCTTATGGATCAGTAACTGATCAAAAGACAGGAAAAAAGGATAAGAATAAATGGTCAGTTTTCAGAATGGAGAGAGGCAAATAGCAGTGTTCCCTGGGATCTGTACTGGGACCAGTGCTATTCAACATATTCATCGATGATCTAGAAAAAGAGGTAAACAGTGAGTGGCAAAATTTGTGGACGATACAAAATTACTCAAGATAGTTAAGTCCAAAGCAGACCGTGAAGAGTTACAAAGGGATCTCACAAAACTGGGTGACTAGGCAACAAAATGACAGATAAAATTCAATGTTGATAAATGAAAAGTAATGCACATTGGAAAACATAATTCCAAATATACGTACAAAATGATGGGCTCTAAATTAGATGTTACCACTCAAGAAAGATCTTGGAGTCACTGTGGATAGTTCTCTGAAAACATCCACTCAGTGTGCAGCAGCAGTCAAAAAAGCTACAGAATGTTAGGAGCCATTAGGAAAAGGAAAGATAAGAAGACAGCAAATATTATAATACCATTATATAGATCCATGGTATACCCACACCTTGAATACTGCATGCAGTGTTGATCACCCCATCTCAAAAAAGATATATTAGAATTGGAAAAGGTACAGAGAAAGACAACAAAAATATTAGGGGTATGGAACAGATTCCATAGAGAGAGATTAAAAAGACTGGGACTTTTCAGCTTGCAAAAGAGATGACTAAGTGGGAATATGATAGAGGTTTATAAAATCATGAAGGGTGTGAAAAAGTAAATGTTATTTACTCCTTCACTTGACACTAAACTGGGAGGAGTGGTAGATACGCTGGAAGGTAAGGATAGGATACAGAGGGACCTAGACAAATTAGAGGATTGGGCCAAAAGAAACCTGATGAGGTTCAACAAGGACAAGTGCAGAGTTTTGCACTTAGGATGAAAGAATCTCATTCACTGTTACAGATTAGGGACCGAATGGCTAGGAAGCAGTTCTGCAGAAATGGACCTAGGGGTTACAGCGGACGAGAAGCTGGATATGATTCAACAGTGTGCCCTTGTTGCCAAGAAGGCTAACGTCATTTTGGGCTGTATAAGTAGGGGCATTGCCAGCAGATCGAAGGACGTGATCATTCCCCTCTATTCAACATTGGTGAGGCCTCATCTGGAGTACTGTGTCAAGTTTTGGGCCTCACACTACAAGAAGGATGTGGAAAAATTGGAAAGAGTCCAGCGGAGGGCAACAAAAATGATTAGGGGGCTGGAGCACATGCCTTATGAGAAGAGGCTGAGGGAACTGGAGTTGTTTAGTCTGCAGAAGAGAAGAATGAGGGGGGATTTGATAGCTGCTTTCAACTACCTGAAAGGAGGTTCCAAAGAGGATGGATCTAGACTGTTCTCAGTGGTACCTGATGACAGAACAAGGAGTAATGGTCTCAAGTTGCAGCAGGGGCTGTTTAGGTTAGATATTAGGAAAAACGTTTTCACTAGGAGGGTGGTGAAGCACTGGAATGGGTTACCTAGGGAGGTGGTGGAATCTCCTTCCTTAGAGGTTTTTAAGATCAGGCTTGACAAAGCCCTGTCTGGCATGATTTAGTTGGGAATTGGTCCTGCTTTGAGCAGAGCGTTGGACTAGATGACTTCCTGAGGTCCCTTCCAACCCTGATATTCCATGATTCTATCATTCACTTAACACAAGAACCAGGGGTCACCAAATGAAATTAATAGGCCACAGGTTTAAAACTTCATCACATAACACACAGTCAACCTGTGGAACTTATTGCCAGAACATGTAAAGTCCAAAATTATAACAGGGTTCAAAAAAGAATTAGATAAATTCATGAAGGACATGTTCAACAATGGCTATTAGCCACAATGGTCATGGATGCAACCCCTTGCTCTGTGTGTCCCTAGCCTCTGACTGACAGAAGCTGGGAGTGGACAACAGGAGATGACTCACTCAATGACTGCCTGTTCTGTTCATTGCCTTTAAAGCACCTGGCATTGGCCACTGTCAGAAGACAGTATACTGAGCTAGATGGACCATTGATCTGACTCAGTATGGCCATTCTTAAAGTAAACTTTTTTTTTAAGTGGCAGTGATCTTTATAACTCATAGAACCAACTAACCTGAAGTTGAAAGAGTTAAATACCACTTTTATGAACATCAAATTTATCACAGTTTGTCATGCAATATACATGTGGATTTTGAGTAGATAACAGATAAGACTCTGATCCTGCATCATTAAAGTCAATAGGAGCTTTGCCAATTACTTCAGTGAACATAGGATCAAGCCTTACATGAGGTCATGTATCTAAACAAAAAAGTAGACTTGATTTCTCAGAAAGTTTTCTTCCTTTAGTGATGCAGGTTTCTTTTAAAATAAACATCCATGCTGCTGTGTGTCTTGGCCATGAGTTCCAAGAGATCCTAAGGGAATTATGTGCTGAATATCAATGGAATTTGGGTAACTAAGTCCTTTAGGATCCTTTTTAAATTCCCAGTTTGGGCTACAATCTACTTCCATGGGAGTCCTTCCATTGTCTTCAATTAGATCAGAACCCTAGAGATTAAAAGAACTGGTTTTTTTTTATGGAAAATTCCCATGAGGGCTTACATCCTCTTTCAAAGAAAGACACTCATCTCTGTTTGTCATTGGTGTATCTATTAATCCCATTACTGTAGTTTCCACATATGCTTTGTTTGCATAGACATAGCTCAGTGTTTAGAATCAAGCTCAGTGTTTTGTTTTGTCTTAATGTTACCTTATTTCCTATATTATTTAATCAGAGGTTTCCTACATATGTTCTGTTTGTTTATTTTTTTGTGGTAAAGATTTGTTCTGGTCAACACTATATAATTTACAGAATTTTTTAAAATACTAAGTGCCAAGACAAAAAAAAAAGTAATGTAGTATTAGATCTCTTTGGCATATTCATATTCATTTGTTGAACTAGATTTGGCCCTGGTTATAATTCTAGTGATTTCAGTAGAATTACATCAGTGATTAACTTAATCCTTCATTTTTAACAATTCATTTTATACAAAGTATTATGTACCATGAAATATTTGCTTTTATATAAAAAGCAACAAAAGAAGTTGAATTATAACGAAAGTGTATATGATATTAACATCATTGGTGCCTAGTTCAGTAACAATCTGATCTGCTTCATCACTGTAGAAGCCTGTACATGGGTGAAGACAATCGAAGCACATAACCTCATTTTAGTTGAATCAGACAGTAGGCTAACATATTATGCTATTATATTGTTCTTTGTACAGCCACCTTTTGACTTGGGATGCTTTGCTGTTGCTAAAGGAGCAAATAAACCAGTACAATTTTGTCTTGTTCAGTAACATGAGCAGGTAACACTCTAAACAGGACCCAGATCCAGGAAAGAGCTTTGCGGAGAAAGGATGTGTCATTTTTACACACTTGTCTGATCTTAACCTACTGTCAAGGCACTTTAAGATTATCCAATGAAAGGCACTCTAAAATTGCAACATATATTTGTTGTTTTTAAGAAAGTCAATAACCTTTGCTCTTTAATGACATTCACCAAGATTCCATGAAATAGTAATTTGGGTTGTTTACAATTACAGGGTCCACCAGGTCCTTCAGGGGAAGCTGGCCCACCTGGTCCTCCTGGGAAGAGAGTAAGTCTTCTCTCTTTGTCTATGTACATTTCTCTGGTCAAGACATTGTGTCTTAATCAGCCCATAACAGGATTTCAGGCACTTGTTACCAATGTTATTGCTATTTTATATGTTGTTTCTAGCTTTTAAAAGTTTGGGTCTTTTCACTGTTCAACAGCAGAAATATGAAAAGATGATCAGGAGAGAAAGTAAAGAAAAGCAGGTGCTGAAAAAGATGTTATATCTGGCTTGATTGCTGCCAGGGCCTCACAGCCATATCAGGGGTAGAAAAGCATATCACCTTCCCGAAATTCAGGAGGCCCCGTGCCTCCTGGAGCATGCTGGTGCAAAGACAGGAGCATAACCATTGCTACAGCCCATAATAGTGTGTAGCCTGTCCACAGATGGAAAGCTTCAATGTCCAACGTAGAGAGGGGGAGAAATGGGGCTAGGGCGCTGCCCCCTCTGTGTGAATATTAGCAGGGAGCAGTCCTTGCACTTGAGAGAGTGCAGGGATCTGCAGTTGTGGGAAGTCTATATGCTGAGGGGAAGAGGAGGAAACACCTTACAGCTGTTCCCTTCCATGGATCATCACAGTCTGGCCAGAATGGGCACAGCAGCCAAAATAGTGTTTGTGTAACATCTTTCTGAGAGCTAAGAGAAGTTTCTGTATTCAACACAGCAAACTATTGTGTTTTTAGTTCTTGATGTAACTTAATTTCTTTCAACTCTGGTATATTCTGCTGCAATTCTGAGAAGATAGTTTACATCTTCCAAAAATATGATTGTCTGAATGCTCATAAGCTAAAGGCAAAACTCTCCAGAAAGAACAAACGGGAATCTGAAAGGTTCCCCTACTGCTGCTGAGGTTGCTGCATGGTACAGGAATTATTAAAATGAGGATGGTTTAATATCTTTTCTTTTTCTTGACTGTTAACACTTCCATGAAAGTCGCACATTTTTGTGACATTCAAGCAATTTTTGAATGCCCCTGAAACATTAGGGACCTTACAGCAGTGGTGTAAGTGAGAGCAGCACCCAGCTGTTTTATTTCATGCTGAGGCTGGCCAAATTCCAAGAACCCCTTCTTGCCAACACCGAGCAAGGGACAGTCAGGCTCATATATCCTTATCTCAGAATGGCCTTATTTCCATCTCCCAAATGTGTTACTTCCTGAGAAAGTAAGAAACAGCTTTCAGAGGTAGCATGTTTTTCCCTGCAGTAGAAGTGAGAATTAGTACAGTTTCAGCTGAATCAGTTTTAAAAAACGAATGTCAGTGAATTCAGCTAGTTTCTCAATGCTTAAACATTGTTTACGACTTTTGTGACAAAATAGTTCACCCGCTTTATATTGTACAGTAACACTGTCATAGGGCTCCTCTGACACTGAGCAGTGTACCACACTGCCTGTCCAGTTCATGTGGCCTCACAGTCACAAACACACATCAGGCTCTTCCCTTTTCACCATGTATGTATTTATTTTTTCCTTGCAAACTATAACAGCATACTACAGACTTACAGCAAGAGGAAGATTCTACACAGCCTTCCCTCCTCAGTCCACACTCACCCTTTGAGCTCCCCTTTGCTTCCGGTTCCTTCCCCCCCTTGTATCCTCCCAATTCCTGACCCAATTGCCCCATGAGCCCAGCAGTTGCCACCCAAGTGTCAGTAATCTCCAAAGGAAATTGATTAATTGGCTTCAACTTAGCCTGCACTTTTCCCAGTGCTGCAGCAATCTGAAGGACCAGGGCGCTACAAATAGTACCCTGTCACAAACATGTATGTATTCTCTTAAACCGTTAAAATATGTTAATCCTTTTTCCATATTTGAAAATCTGCATTCAAATACACTATTGGATAAGCTCTGCCAGCACACCAATGTAGAGTCACCTATTTGAAGTGGAATATTATGCCGCTGGTATTCTCAGACATGCTGCGTAGGAGATCTGTGAATAAAGAAAAATATTGCAGATGTCAAAAATGCCTAAAGGCTGATACTAAAAGGGTAAAACAAGACATTGTGCTTCAGGGCATCTGCCATCAACTACTGGGGGCAGAAAGAAATTGCACAAATTTGCCAGGTTGATAAGGGTGGGGGAAGTAGGATATGACCTTCCCTCTGAAGTAAGATATTGGACAAGGCGGATCAATAGATTGATCCATTATGGTGCCTCCTACAATGTAATGTGTGTAAATAGTTCCACACTTAGAGTTATTGAAGAGATCTTAGGTTTTTACCATCTGATACAAAATAAAAACTTCAGCAAAGTTTCTATGCTTTAAAATCCATTTCTGTAACATATGAAGTCATTCTATTGTTCCTGGTCTTTGAAGCTTCACAAGCCTTACAAATGCAGCTAATAGAAACCCGTAAATGTTATACTCGCAGAACTGCTATAGATGCATCAACCTTTAGATCTGCCTCAGAAGGCAATTAGATGCAGTTTTTACACTTAAAAAAAGAATGATATCATTAAACGTAAACTGAAAGCTGTTTAAAATAATTAAATTGGTCTATTTAATAGGCTTGAGTGAACTGACATGCTTAATTAGTTTTATCTATTTGCACCACCAATTTACAACACATTTATAATGCTTCAAATGATTATGGGAGCATTAAAAATCTTATCAGAAGAACTGGAATATGGCTCGATTGAATATTAACAATTAATATGTTTGTTCTACACCAGATTACAACTTCCTGATTTATTACAGTGAAAGGCAGTCGCTTATTCTCAGCAAAATAAATATACTGTGTGATTGTGTTTAGATAAAAATACAGAGTAAAAACACAAACTCAATCACTCCATTTCTAATTTGTGGCACTGTACAACTCCAATTTAGTGTTCCTACAAAGAACAAAATAACTATGTATTACTCTTGCCAAGTAATCACATTCTTGAATTCTCTAGGAAATTACTTTGTAGCAGCAGATTCTAGATTACATGAATATGTGAAACTTTGCTGGTTATAAAGATTTCTATGCTGTTATACTTGAAAGAGACAATGTAGGACTTGAGGCTTCATATTTTTGTCAGAGAAAAAAAACGAAAAATACCATTTGCTAAACATAATCAGTAATATAGTAGAATCTGCTTCATCAGGAAGTGCTGGCAAACATCCTATTTTCCTGATTAGGAGGCAATGCCATTTCAATAGTAATGCTGCTTTCTGGGAAGGTGGAGAGCTGTGGCAAGAAGACCACATATTACTGGAAAGCAATGTTCCCTCTAATTTGTTTTTCTTTCTGTGAAATGACAAGCAGTCTAAGCTTGCATTTAATACTTGAAGTGTGGTTCCTTCAACTACTCCATTTACATATTCTCATTCTTTATTCATCACTCTCACCCATTATCCTCATTTGGCCTCCCTTTCCCAATATTCCTTTACTCCCCCTTCCTTGATCAATCCCTCCCCACTCAACCACTCATTCACATCTATGCACATTCTTATATGGCCTGCAGAGGTGCAGACTCACCCCTGTGGCACCTCCTGCTGGTTGTCCTTGGGAATTAGCTCTTTTTCCAGCCAGGAGCGCCCTCTGCAGGCTGGTGATCTGCCTGTCCTCTGGCCCCCGTGTCCCTCCCTGGACCCCGGTGCCCTTTTAACTGGGGTGCTGCCCGCTGGCAGTACCCCTCTGATCTGGGTCTCCCCTCCCTGGGGAACCCCCAACCCTCTATCCCCACCTTGCCTCAGTATAAGGCTGCTGCCAGTCATCATTTAGCCCCACGCTCTGGGGCAGACTGCAGTCTCAGCCTACTCATCACTGGCAAGGTTGGGTTTGGACCTGCTGCCTTGGCCTACCCATGTACCTGTTGGCCTTATGCTAGGCTGCAGCCTGGGGCTTTCCAGGCTGGAGCTCCCCAGCTCCTCAGCCTGTCCCCAGCCCTGCTCCACTCAGGTACCCTGTCTCCAGCTCCCTGCAGCCAGGTCCTTCTCCCTCTACAGGCAGAGGGAGACTGTCTGGGCTCCTGGCTCACTGCCTCTTATAGGGGCCAGCTGGGCCTGATTGGGGCATGGCCACAGCTGAGCCTGCTTTCTCCCAATCAGCCCAGGCTTCTTGCCCCAGCCACAGCCCTCTCCTAGGGCTGTTTTAAGCCCCGAAGAGCTGGTGCGGGTAACCACCCCGCTACAGGCCCTATGGTTTATCTCAGCATCTCGCTCGCACTCAGGCTCTCTCCTCTTCTCATTCTTTCTTTCTGCCTCCTGCATATCCTCCTTTTCCCTTCCAGTCACATTCTTCTATTCACAAATCCCATCCCTGCCTTTCCTCATTTATTTCCCCAAATCACTTCTGTCACTGCCCCAAATCACTTATTGCTGCTGCTGCCCCTCCCTCCAAATCAAACACGGCCCCCCATTCATCCAAAATCAATTACTGTATGTCAGATATGAACACAAACACAGATTTTCCCCACTCCTCTTTTATGAAACTGTTTAATCCAAAATGCCTGGTGTTCCCTGTTTCATTAACATGTTTTCTTTCTGCTGAAAAAATGGATGGGTAGGGATTTACCTGAATCTGATTTCTCTGTCCAGTCATGGTAAATCATGCTTATGAGGTGACTTTAGGTTTCTCAATTTGAGAAAAATCTGGATCCTAATATTATCAATCCTAAATTGGTTCCTTAGGAGATGACCCAGTTAAACAGCTACCAAATACCCTGGGCAAGGACATATGCAAAAAGATGGGTTTTTCCATTGTGTCATAGAAGACTTTAGCTCCTGATTTCTGATTGTAGGGAGTTCCAAATTTAGGGCCAGTGGCTGTGAATTTCAGCCTGGGGAATTTCAGCCAGAGGCCCCCAGGTTCAATCCCACCCACCCTGATGACCAGGGTCTGTCGGCATTACACTAGCACACTAAGGCCTTTGATGTTCAGAATCAGCACCGTGAACTGGATCTGGAATAGAACAGCTAGCCAGTGCAAAGTTTGGAGCACCGGAGTGGTGTGCTGTTTCTGAGCAATACATATTAAGAAGTGTGCATGATGTGACAGCTGAAGATCCCTAGATTTTTGTGGGCATTCCCAGGAAAAGTGCATCACACTTTTCTAGCACGGACACAATGAAAGTCTGGTTCACTTTGGTCTAGTCTTCAGCAGAAGAAAGTGTGCAGCCTATGGCTGACCAAATAATGGAAGATTCTGAGTGTCATAGTTAATATATTCAGATGCACATTAAAGTTACCTTTTTGAGCTCAAGCTATAGGGATATATATCACTATGCAGTTCTGAACAGCTTCAGGTAGAGTAGCTGTTTTTATGAGACAGCAGTGTGTCTTCAGAACTAAATACTACATTTACATTTATTTTCACAATAGCAATACTCTATATTTTACTAAGTCAACTAACCACCATTTCATTTTTAAGAACATTTTGTGGCAGTACCCTGATGGCAGTCATGTATATAGTTGGTAAAAATGATTAAATATGTTCTTGAATACATTAGTTGCTTTTTAATTTATTTAGACCATTATTACCATGTTATGGGCTCTAATTTTCATAACTGTATGCATTTATCAAATCAGATAAATGTATGTTCAGAAATCTTCACACATTTAAATAGTTATTGTGCAAGCAATCATAGTAATTGTGCATGCAAATCTTGCATGAATTTGTGGGCACACTGCTTAGAAAATTAGAGACATCAGCTCTAGCAATGGAAACATTCAGTTGCAGCAACTTCATGGTTTGAATGGAGAGATTTTCTGGTTTTCCAAGATTATGCACAACAAGAGAGGAGTGAGGCGAGCTATCTGCCCTAAAATATCAGTTGATTAGAAAGTCACACCCATTCAATATGTTTTTAATAAAGGACTCAATATTGACTTGGTTCTGCTTCTGTTGAATCCAATAATAAACTCCTGTGGACTCCAATGACAGCTGATTTAGGACAATGCTGAGTCCTTTTGGAAATCCCATCTAATGAGACTTTGCACGATGTGCAATACAGAATTGTTACACACCCTTTTTATTATTATTATAATCCAGGGACATTTAGTTGACAAACTACATTTTATTCAGTGTAAATTACTTCCCTGTTCATAGGTTTTTCTAAGAAATTTCATTATGATTAAGCCTAGGGAAGAATTATCAAACATATATGGGGAAAATCAGTTTAAACACCTACTTTTAAAAAAAAGAACAATCTCAAATTCTCAGGCTCTAATGAGGAATGGAAGTATTTCCAAAATGAAAGGTGTGTGTCCAAAAATATTTTCTATTGTTCCTTAGGCAAGCCCAGAATAGTTTGCTAATATTGATTGTGAACGACCATGGTATAAACATAGGAGAATACTCTAATTATTATTCAAGGTAGAAAGAAAATTAAGTTGTAATTTGTCCAATATGTATATTCTTCTCAGTTTTGTGATATTTTTGGTGTATATTTCTTAAGGTACTGGTAGATTGAACAACTTGTGCAATTAAAAGCATAGAATTTTAATGCTGAAATGATCATTTTAGCTGTATAAAGCCAAGAGCAGTTTCATATTCTCTTACTGAAAGGAGCTTAGCAGCAGCTAAATAAAATATTTCAGAGTATTATATTTTTCCATTGTCATTTTAGCCTACGTGATGGAAATAAAAGGAATTTTTAAGAAGTAAATGTCATGATGCAAATAGAAATGCATGCTAAGTGGTTGAAGCAGAGGTTAATATTTTTAGTAGAATCAGGCCCTGATTCAAATAAGCATTTAAGATTGTGCTGAAATTTAAGCATGTGCTTAAGTTCCATTGAAGTGTAGAGGACTTAAGCATGTGCTTAGGTGCTTTTCAGAAGAGAAATGGATTTAAGCGCCTGGTTAAGTACTTTACTGAAAAAGGGCCTCAAAGAGGCAGTAATAACTTACTGTATATTTTACATATCTGCTCTATTTATTTATTTATTTTAATGTATAAGAACACGCCCAACAAACGACCTTTAGCAGAGGCAGCTCAGTGGACATGCCCAATCACTGCCCTGGCCATACCTCCACACCTGCAATTACCATTTACTGTATGAATGGTACCCAATCCTTGTGGAGGGGATACTCTGGCTACTTTTTCTCCTACCATCAGGAGCTTCTGACAGGGTTTATCCTGATGGAAGTCAGCACACACCCTCTGATACATGCTCCCTCTTTGCCTCAGCCAAGATGCTTAATTTCACTGAGTTTCCACATCTGTAAAATGAGGATAATAAAACTGTCCTACACTGCAGGTGTGTGGGGAGAAGCAGTTAATGTTTGTAAAATGCTTTGAAGATGGAAAGTACTTGATAATGCTAATTATTCTTATGTGGCAACCAAGGAGGCACCAAATTATCATGGACACAGGGCCGGCGCAACCCATTAGGTGACCTAGGCGGTTGCCTAAGGCGCTAACATTTGTGGGGGCGGCGACCGCGGCGGCTGGATCTTCGGCCACCCCGGTTGTCGTCGGTATTTCGGGGGCAGGACCTTCCGCCGCCTCTGTCGTGGGTGGTATTTCAGGGGTGAGACCTTCTGCCGCCTAGGGCGCTAAAAAAGCTGGAGGCGCTCCTGCATGGACAGTAAGGGTTTTGCCATCCAACCTTTGCTGGTTGTTTATAATAATGGGTTGGAGCGACCAACATTTTCTTTTAAGCCTTGTGTTTCCAAAGAGATGCATTCTTTTTCAGCTTCACTATTTCAATTAAAGATAGTGGGGTAATGTCATTAAGTAGAAAGGCCACAAAAATTGACAGATATATGGTTGGTAAGCCAAAATGGTGACAGGCTGAAAATCTGAAAGGAAGCTAAGTATCTCATTGTTCAGAATCTTGATTTGGACATTTATCTTAATTTCCAGAAAATCAATCAGTGATTAATCCATGGCAGTATATTGTTGATTCCAAAATAAATTCTTTGGTGGGCACATACAGATTCTGGAATGTTTCACTAGCTGCTGCCCATACTATCTGATCTGAATTCATTGATTTTGGCTGATGAAGTTTAAAAAGGAAGGGAGAAAGGATGCCACTGAATAATGGGATACTAACTTTCCATTACTTTCTTAAAAGACAAGTGTTATTTAGACTCAGTAACAATTAAAGCAGGCAGACTGAACTGGGACTCTCAAGCAGTGGGTGGTTTTTTTCTTAGTCTCCTTTCAGCTTTTTACTGAAAAGGTTTTGGGGCGTTTTTCAGCCCTATGCCATCTCACATTCTGGCATATTAGCTTTATGGGTATCAAGTAGATGCCTGGATCACTTGCAGCTAAAACTCCATGCATCACTCTAAAAATGTAAGGGTAAAAGGTTAAAGAAAAGTAGGAAAGTCAGCATATGATTTAGCCATATTTTTGTTCAAAACCAGAATGCATACAGCCTGCTTTCCATAAGATAATAGATTTAGATGGTATGTGGTAGCAGGCTTCTGACATTTGAAAATCAGAAACCAAGGTAACTACTTGGTCAGTTAGACCCTTTTACATGTCACTTTCAGTAATAGGCAGAATTTTGAAAAAAATGTAGTTTTTTACCCCATTGTGAGTATAGCATATTGCTGTTTCATCAGGATGTCCACTGCACTTGAAAATGAAGCTGAGTTCCTCTCTTTCCCTTGAGTAAAAATACACAGAAGGTATTCTGAACATAACAAATAGCTGAAGAGTGGTTATGTGTCATGAAAATAATTAATGCTGCTATCTTCACTAAGAAGCATATTTCAATCAGATGATTGATGACAGTGCATAGAATTTTAAAATTATTATAAGGAAATTCTGAAGCAGAAAAAATGCAGACAAGAAAATCCACCTACAATGTTAATATACCATCAAAATTGGGAAAAGTTTCTTTTATCTGCTTCAGAGGCATGTGTGGAATGTAACTGACAATACGTCCACATGGAAGCATAGCATAAAACCATAAACATTACCGTGATAGCTGGGGAAAAAACAGGCGTTAATTTCAAGTTGTTATTGAGAACTTTTGTGTCAGTTAAAATTTACCATACACTACAACAATTCAAGACTAGGAAAGTAAGATAAATAACAATTAGCAGTCTTCTTCTGCAGAAGCACCATCTGTTCCATGCCAGCAATCAGAGTCTGTTAGAAAGCGCTGTTCATTTAGCCACTTTGCACTTGATGCAGCGTTAGCACAGTTTGATAATGAATGCACCCCCTTTGTTTAGCAATCATGATTCATTGTATTTATAATTTAGCGATCACAGTGTTTTTAGCCCTGCTAATTGATGTTGCAGCTGCATGCTTAGATTATTCAGGGAACATATTTCTCAAGTAAATACTACTGCACTCAACTCCTTTCAGCTTCTCCAACTGAAAAGGGTTGGTTTTAATCTTTTTAGGAACTTAAGCAAAAATGACTATCAAGTGGTAAAGAGAATCAATGTGTAAATTAGCTCATAATAGAGAAAATCTTCCTGTCTTTAAAATGTTTCTAAGTGCATTTATATTCCCGCTAATAATTTTTACTTATGATCATCTTGAGCTATGATCTTCTCAGCTCTTGGTAGCTAAGCATTCTTGGATATGGGACCTGAAAAAAAATAAAAATAAAAACTAGATATTGTTGCTACCAAGTGTTGGGGAGGGGACACTATATATTCCTCCTATTCCTTTGAGTTAGTACCAAACCAGCCCCTTCGGTTGTGGTTAGGGAGCACTGTGCTGCTGCTTTGTAAAACTGAGCCAGCAGTTATTACAAAAATCCCACAACATTTTTCACACGAGTAGATAGTATTAACCACAATGAGTGGCCAAGGTCCAACTTGGGGTAATTTAATTCTGGTTGCAGTAAATTCAATGGGAAAGGCTTACTTCACTCCTCCTTTTAGCGGAAAATTTTGTACAGTATTGCTGGAAAATAGTGGGTGCTACATTCCATCAGAGAGATGGCTTCATTTTTGTAGTGAATGAGTGATGGTTACGTACTCATGATAAATACTTGGAGCATTAGGGTAAATCAGGAATTGCTCTAGATATGCATCAATATAATAGACAGCATAATGTCAGGCTGTGACACAGCTCAGGCCAAATTCAGCCATAGTATAAGTAGGCTTTAGTTAAGTTAAATTGAGGAGCGATGTCTGTCATAGTTCAGGGCAACCGCACCTGTATTTCTTCCCCCTCTCCACCTGCTTGGTCCAGCAAGGGCAACCATTCTTGGCTTACAGCTCCTCAGCCATCACCTCTCTTGGGCAGAGACCTATGTCTCTCTCCCTCCTGACTAGGGTTTTTCCAGGTTGTACAGTTCCTTTCTACACTGTGTTATTCCCAGCAAGCCAGATGGTCTAAATTGCCGGCATCTTTATATTGCTTTCTCTCCAGAGGATATAAACAGCATAAATGTCCACAGTTATACGTTATCACACTGCCCTTTCTAAGAAACCACATTTATGCTTAAGGTAAAATCATTACAGAAAAATATATATTGAAAACAATAAAAGAACCTACACACATGCTAATGAACTTTCCAGAGATCACCCCAACTCCAGTCCTCGGCTCTGTCAGGTGTTGGTCCATCCAACCCTTCCTTAAGGATTGCCCCCCCTTTCCTTTGTTACATCTGTTTGCTGGATCAGGAAGAAAGCCCTGAGTGAGTTTAATCTGAGGTGATTTATCCAAAAGTCCCTTCTTTGTCTGCTAGTCACTGGAGATTCCAGATTAAGCCTTTCGAAGGGGTAATAAATCTCTGGAGATGTTACAACCTGAGTGAATTTGCCAATCACTTTCCCCCCATTCTCTCAACACACACACAATGTTCTTAGTTCTTGGAGGGCTGTGGTCAGTCTCCCCCATAGAATTACATACAATCCCTGGCACACTATGATACATAAACTTAATCAAGTAAAACCTCCCAAAGGTATTGCAGGAGATTGCCATATCTGTCACAAGGCCCTGAGCCAACAAAGCACTTAGGTACATGTTTAACTTTAAAACTATTCACACATTCATAAAACTGAGAATGTATTTGCTATTTAAGTTCTGAATTTGACCCTTTCTGAAGGCTCAATCTCTGATCATTCTGAATGGAAGCGCAGAAAATGTAAATAGAAATTACTGGATTTGTTCATATTACTGAACATTTTAAGAACTAAAAATAAGCAATTTGTATATTCTGTACTGTTCATAAAACAGATGGACATATGACTCTTACAGAGAAAGTTTTCCAAGTTTCTATTTTTTCAGCCGATAGCTATAGGCAAGAAATATCTGGTTGTAATGAAGAACTTTCTCAAGCTAAAAATTAGCCTTGTATGAAAACCAGGTGGTCTCTTATCTTAAAGATTTAAGGGTATTCAAGATGAGTATTTTCAGTACAGTACGCTAAAGTTTCATATATAGCTTCTGTTAGTAGCAGGAACTGTGTATATAAATCCCCTGATTTGAAAATTAAACTTTTTATGGTTTGGGAGGAGAAAAATATCCCTTTTTTATTTTAAAAATGTCCTTTAAAAATGGATAGTAATGTCTGTAGCTGCACATAACGTTGGCATGCCCTTCTCAAGTCCCACCATGTGGCTCTACAGCTAAACCTCATCGCTGTTCCACAACACTCTGCTACTGCAGCCCTGAGCAAAATCCAGGGCAGAAACACCCAGATTTGCAACCTAATATTTTAGACAAATAGATATAATTTCTGTATAGAGGACTTAGAGGGTGAAGAAGTGTGAATCATGAGCCATTATCCTTGCAATGGCACAATATAATAATACCTAGGTTTTTACTGAAGTCAATGGTAGAAGTCCCATTGACTTCAGTTGGATTGGATTTAGACAGACATTCAGCATGTTTGGAAATCTCACCTTTAGTACATAATATTATTTGCCTTTTCCCTTAACTTTTATAAAATTTCCCTATGTCTTTTGATGTGTAAATGTTCATCTTATATATTTATTTGTGGTGAGTTTTTTGCTCTGTGTTTATAAAGGGTAGTTGATTTTCTAGTAAATTATTTGTTGTAAGCTCCTAATAAACTGTATGAAAATTAAAAAAAGGTTTAATGGGGGGTAAGAGGGATTTTTCATTTTATTGATAAAATGGTCAAGAAATGTTTTATTTATATTATTATTAACATTTGCCAATTTTATTATTCACTGATATATAGGAAAATGTAAGAACATTTCAGATCATATTTTCACCACTTTAATATAATTTTAATATACTATAATTATGAACCAGTATTTATTTCATACCTTATACCTTTTCCTTCCTTTACAGGGCCCTCCTGGAGCAGCTGGTGCTGAGGGCAGACAAGGTGAAAAAGGTGCAAAGGTAATAAATAAGACCATTTGTTCCAAACAGTGAAATACAAAAACCATTCCAAAAACTAAATCATGCTTTTTCTAAGCTATTTATTCTACAGACTGTATGTGATATTTTAACCCTACCAAGGTAATCACAGTTAAGTTGTAAATAACTCAAATTAAAGGGCCTAAATTTAATATATAAATTGTGAAATTTTTTTGCTTTAATTTTGCTGCACAGTTCATTTGTGTTTAATGCATAGTCTACAGTAGGGGGCAGTACAGAGGCATCCCCCTGGAAGGAAGCTTCTAGAGATATTTGATGGGTTGCTATGTGTGCTGCTCACAAATGCAAGGCCAGGTCATCTCACTAGTGCAGAAAAGATGGGGAGAACATGGTCATGTCCATCTCATAAACTTTAGTGCAGGTTATCACAGTTATCGGTCAGGGGCCAAGTCTGCTCTGAGAGGAACAGATTCAGACTGTGATCATCTCTTGGAAAAGGGTGCGAAAAATTCCTTGTGCCCTCTGTCTCACTTGTGCACCCATACTGAGCTATGGATAATCAACTCCATTAATGATGTGATCTGATATGTGCTTCCTTGTAGGGTGAACCTGGGTCAGAAGGTGCACCTGGAAAAACAGGACCAGTTGGTCCTCAGGGACCTTCAGGAAAACCTGGTCCAGAGGGTCTCCGTGGTATTCCTGGCCCTGTTGTAAGTTCATTGAGTATATAGCAATATTGTTATCTTTTTTATCTTGTATATCCACTTTTTTAGAAATCTTAATTGTTTCTTATAGGGAGAACAAGGTCTACCTGGAGCATCAGGTCAGGATGGACCACCTGGTCCTATGGTGAGTATCCTTCCTTCCTTCCAATGTTATGTCAAAGGCCTGGTCTACACTGGGGGGGATCAATCTAAGTTATGCAACTTCAGCTACGTGAATAACATAGCTGAAGTCGACGTACTTAGACCTACTCACTGCGGTGTCTTCACTGGGGTGAGTTGCCTGCTGTCACTCCCCTGTTGACTCTGCCTGTGCCTCTCATGACGGTAGAGTACAGGAGTTGATGGGAGAGCGCTCGGGGGTCGATTTATCATGTCTAGACTAGATGCGATAAATCGATCCCCACTGGATAGATCGCTGTCCGCTAATCCGGCGGTAGTGTAGACATACCCAAAGAGGAAAAATCCTTAAAAATGTACCGTTAAGGTCCCCATATACATTCCGGGGAAACTGATAGTACAAATCGGTGGTTACAAGGTTTTTATCCTTCTGTGTTTTAAAATATTGAGTGCCTGCTTTACAACTGCTTTATCCAGTTATAGAACATAGCAACTGCACTGGAATCAGTGGAGTTACATTGGCATAAGACTGGAGTAACACAATGGGGTATGAGTCCCTTCAGTCCTCTGGCCAATATTAGAATAAAAACCAACATATACAAGTGCAAGAATGTATACTATCCAAAAAAGTGTTTGTCTCCAAACAAGCACTAGTGAATGTAAGGCCTTATGGCCTTCATAACAGCAGAAACCACACAGAAAAAAAATAATCCTGGTAAAAGAACATTTCCTTGGCACTAGTGATTTCAGTGCAGCCTTTGCTGGTAATAGAGGTCATGTAGGTACATGTAATTCCTGGTGCAAAAGACTAGAGCATCTGACTAATCACTGAAACGCAAGAAAATTCAGTATCAGAGGGTTTCCTAGCAAGGCAGAGCCATACTCCATCTTTAATTCACTATTCCTTGCCCAAGAAATAGTTTATGGCTGAGGTTTTCAAAGGGGCTTGAGGGAATTAGGCACCTAACGCCTATTGAAAGTCAATGGGTTTTGGACGCCAAAGTCCTGTAAGGCCCTTTAAAATCTCATCCTAAAAAGCTGTCTCAAAGAGGTAACAGATGAGGGGTGTCATCCTTAGAAACTACTCAGTGCAGCTCATCAAGTCTTCATTTTTATACTGCACAGCAACCTGCATGTTGTTACATGCTTTATTTTCCAATTCTCTTCTCCATTTGGACTCTGAGCTGTTACATTACTATTCTACTTTATCCTGCCTTTATCACAGCCTCAGATCCATTTTTGGGGCTGCTATAATATTTGTCCTTATTACTCCCCAAGCATTTAAGATTAAATGGAAAGATAATTTGAAATCATCACCTACTATATAAACAGCTGCTCATGAAAGAAACTAGCAAAAGTGCACTCCTGCACAGTGCATTATTGGGGAAAACCGACAGGTCTTTGTAGCCCGCTGCAAAGTTGTTTTTCATGATGAATTGTTGTGTTAACTCTTTAGCTAAGTCTCAGAATATGCTTTCTGTTTTATTGTTACTTCAGGGCAGTTTATTAGTCATCAAACTATGTTTTCTGACTATAATATTGATATGGCTGCAAAGCAAGGAACTAATACTCCACAAATTAATTCATACTCAGCCCAATCACCACAACCCCAGGAAATTAAAAAAAAAAATGTTTGTCTGCTGCTGAGTGGTATTTAATACTCCTTTATCTCTTAAAAATGGCTCAATGGCCAAATTAATATTATTGCACATTAATAAAGAAGGCCAAAGGAAAGGAAACACGTAGAAGTCCTAGTAGTCAGTAGAAGTAGTGGCATAATTTTCTTAATAAGTCCTTCATGATGAATAGAAAAACTAATATGATGAACAGCAAGTTGTTGCTGTTCTCAATCCAGCCTTGTATTATAAATCTACAATTCTAAATTTTAAATCTACAATACCTGGCCAGATGGTCTGGGTCTCTGCAGCTAAGCAAAGGCGATCTGGCTATGAGAGAGGTCTCAGGTCTCTCGCTTGCCAAAATAGTTGAGTTGAGATTCATCTCGATTGACTAGATACATTGTATTAGCCCACTCTGCAGTCCTATAAAGAATTTAACTTGTTATTAAACCCTCTGAGGATGCATACAGACCTCTGCAAGCAGTGCTGTAACAAGGGCAAGGTGAGTGAGGCACTTGCCTCGGACGCGCAAAACTGAGGGGCGCAGAAAAAGACAAATTAAGTTTTAAATTCTTATTATTTTATGAAAAATTATAATCACATAATATGCACATAGCGTCATGACAAATGTACAATGTAAATAGAAAATAAATAGAATACACCCTACAGTAATTATAAAGCATTGGTTCTCAAACTGGGGGTCACGACCTGGTTATGTAGGGGGTAGCGAGCCCCGACCCCTGCACCAGGCTGTGAGCACCGATCGCGACACATATCTGCGAGCCCCGACCCCTGTGTGGAGCTGTGGGGCTATGAGCCCTGACCGCTGTGCCAGGCTGTGACTCTCGACCCCGACCCCTGTGCCGGACTGTGAGCCTCGACCCCGACCCTAGTGCGTGGCTGTGAGCCCTGACCCCAGGCTGCGAGCCCCAACCCCTGCGCCGGACTGTGAGCCCCGACCCCGACCCCTGCGCCGGACTGTGAGCCTCAACCCCGACCCTAGTGCGTGGCTGCGAGCCCTGACCCCAACCCCTGCGCCAGGCTGTGAGCTCCAACCCCTGCGCCGGACTGTGAGCCCCGACCCCAACCCCTGCGCCAGGCTGCGAGCCCTGGCCCTGACGCCTGACCCCGACCCCTGCTCCGGGCTGCGAGTCCTGACCCCGACCCCTGTGCCGGACTGTGAGCCCTGACCCGGGCACGTGGCTGTGAGCCTTGACCCTGACCCTAGTGCGTGGCTGTGAGCCCCGACCCCAACCCCTGCGCCGGACTGTGAGCCCCGACCCCAACCCCTGTGCCAGGCTGCGAGCTCTGATCCTGACCCCTGCGCCAGGCTGCGAGCCCTGGCCCTGACCCTGACCCCTACACCGGGCTGCGAGCCCCAATCCCTGCGCCGGACTGTGAGCCCCAACTCCAGTGTGTGGCTGCGAGTCCCAACCCCGACCCCAGTGCGCGGCTGCGAGCCCCGACCCCGACCCCAGTGTGTGGCTGCGAGCCCTAACCCCGACCCCAGTGCGCGGCTGCGAACCCTGACCCCGACCCCAGGGTGTGGCTGCGAGCCCTGACCCCGACCCCAGTGCGCGGCTGCGAGCCCCGACCCAAGTGTGCGGCTGCGAATCCTGACCCCAGTGCGTGGCTGCGAGCCCCGACCCCGACCCCAGTGTGCGGCTGCGAGCCCCGACCCCGACCTCAGTGCGCGGCTGTGAGCCCCGACCCCGACCCTAGTGTGCGGCTGCGAGCCCTGACCCCGGGCTGTGAGCCCCGACCCCTGCACCAGGCTGTGAGCCCTGACCCTGACCCTGACCCCAGTGTGCGGCTGCAAGGCGAGCCCTGACCCTGACCCCTGCGCCAGGCTGGGAGCCCCGACCCCCACAGTTCATGATGCACTATGATGCACACCTTATTGTATTAGTTGATTTTGTACACAGATCTTATGATTAAAATAAATAAACGTTCTATTATCATTATTATTCTTGTTATTTACGTATTTATCTTTTTTTTTTTTTTACAAAGTAACTACTATGAAATTATATGAAGTGGGGAGGGCACAATTTTATATTCTTGTCTCAGGTGCAAAAATAGCTAGTTACAGCTCTGTCTGCAAGGTGGGAAGAGAGAAAGTTGGTGGGTTTCAAGGAGAAAATGGCCCTGGAAGATTGGAAGTTTTCCGGACTTGCTCTGGCTAAGGCTTTTAGTCGTGAGGAAGTTCTAGAAGGTCTGCCTCTGAGGTGATGCTGCTCAGCCGTCAGGAAGAGGTAATACATATTCTGATGCTGAACAGAAGGCGTTTAATACATTTCCAGAATGACATGTTAGGGATGAAGTCTTTGACATAGAACATGGACACAGTCATGGTTGAGTGAAATGAAAGAGCAAGTGTCAAGTTCTCAAATGACACACAAGGGTATGTCCTACTGCTGTCACACATTAAATAAAAGCAATTGTTTCTTTTGTGGCTGGAAGTTTTAACTCCTGCTGATGTGCACAATAACACAACCACATCACATCAAGAGGCTGGTGCCGCAAGGGGCAAATTCAATCCCTTCTTTTATTGCAGAAATCGTGTGGTTCAACCATGCATAAGTGAGAAGGCTGGATGAGGGTCAAAAGGCAGGAGGAATTTCCCTGTACCCTCCCCTCCTCTCATGGCCTGGCAGGGATAGGTACCCCTGCATAGGCCCTAGGACTGAAGTAGCTTTTGCAGATTAACTATACAGCTGCTCCACACAGCCTTTGTGAAGAGGATTCCTGCCCTACTTCCCCCTCACTTCTGAAGCCAGGTATTGAGGGTTGGGTTTTAGCTATAACAGCTGCAGAGCTTATCATCAGGTTCTCACAGCCTTTACAAATGTGCAATTCATCATCTAAAGTAAAATGCTTCCTAAATTAGTCCTTGCTAGGACTTTCACCTCTGAAACACCTTTTCACTTTCTTGTGTGTATCTTAACAAGAAGAGTAGATTTTTTTTTCATTGATTGGAACATTTTATGGGCGCATTCTGGTTGACTAACATAGATTTTTGCAAATGTTCAAAACCCATGATTTTACTCTATAAACAAGAAAGAGCTTCAGAACATGTATTTATACTTTTCTCAGGGTTGGAATTGTTTCTCCCAATGGACTGTGATGTAACGTCTCTCAATCGATATATAATTTGTATTACAGTATCATTAGAAAAAATAAAAAGGAGTCCTTGTGGCACCTTAGAGACTAAAATTTATCTGGACATAAGCTTTCATGGGCTAAAACTCATTTCATTAGATGCAGGAGTGAAAAATACAGTAAGCAGTATATATATTACAGCACATGAAAAGATGGGAGTTGCCTTACCAAGTGTGGGGGGTCAGTGCTACCGAGGCCAATTCAATCAAGGTGGAAGTGGCCTATTTTCAACAGTTGACAAGAAGGTGTGAGTATCAACAGAGGGAAAATTACTTTTTGTACTGCTAACGAGGCCAATTCAATCAAGGTCGACGTCGCCCATTCCCAACAGTTGACAAGAAGGTGTGAGTATCAACAGAGGGAAAATTAATAAATTTTAATAATAAATTTTATTAATAAATTAATAAAAGTAGTTTAGTCTCTAAGGTACCCCAAGGACTCCTCGTTGTTTTTGCTGATACAGACTAACATGGCTACCACTCTGAAACCTGTCACCAGTGAAAAGTATCACTAGAGGCTCCAAGCAAGATCAGGATCTTGACACTACACAAAAAGAAAAGACAGCTCCTTCCTGAAGAGCTTACAATCTAAACAGACAAGACAAAGAGTGGGAGAAAGACACTATTACTATCCCCTTTGTGCAGAGGGAGAATTGAGGCACAGAGATTAAGTGACTTGCTCAAGATCAGACAAGAAATCTGTGGATGAGTCAGGAACTGAACTCAGAGTCTGTGCCTTAATCAAAGAACCATCTTTCTTCTTCTAAAACAAAAAATTACTGGTCATTAAACATCCCTTTTCACATTTAAGTAGCAAAAATGTCCCAGGGGATTTAAAATAAAACGTATAGTTAAAAGATCTGTCCTGAGGCTATTTTAAATGCCAAATTTAAATCAGAAGCAAAGTATATTAATGAGTTATATACCAATGAAAATAATAATTCAAGATTGCCTGTTGATTAGCTAACTCTAGTAAATCATTATATTTACACAGCAGCATATTAAACTTTGGTTCACATCTGAAATAAAGTTCAGAGACAGCAGTTGCTGAGTTTAGGTTGCATTCCCAATGGACTGCAGTTGTGAGAAGCATGCCAAAGTAGATATGCAGCAGAGTACAACACGCTGCAGGTGAAAATGTTTGATTCTATATTCCAGAAGCTTAAAAACTTATCAGCCCTGTTTTCCTTTTCCCTTTTTGTTCATGAATTATGTATTTGCCTAGTCTTTTGCATCGGCTGATATCCTGAAGTAGAAATGGAAAAGGTACACACTGAATACATTTTTGTACATGAAAAGTTGTGGCACTTCTGAATCTGTGCCACATTGAATGTGTCACTTATGACTGCTATCCATATAATAATTTCACGTATGCCCCCTGCCAGCAGGAGACTGGTAGTGATGAGATACTGGATCAGTTTAGCATCTCCTCTCCCCAATGTGTGAGATTAATGGCTCAGAAATTAATGCCTCTCTTACACGTGCATATGCCCTGCATCATTTGGATTTTCACTGTATTCTGTACAAATTAAACAAAATCAGAATTATTCCTCATATGGATAGCAAGAGATTATCAAGTTTGTAAGTGAAGAGTTCTTCCAAACATAGAGATCCGCTCTCATCTTTCCAGCTTTTTGAAAAATAAACACATTTGTTGTAATTATTACAAGATTAATATCTTAATAGAATTCCCTTATGTCCTTGTTAAAGTTAACGGAAAAACTCTCAAGGAAGCAGAAAGGGAAAGGAAAATGATGGGAGTGTCCTATCATGAAGTTTATTCCAAATTCTTCCATCGGTTATGAGGAGCGCTCACAAGATCAACCTTTGGTTGTGTCAGAGCTGAAATAAGCAAGGAGTTCACAGTGCTCCAAACCCTGTGTACTTCTGGGGGATCTGTAGAAGCTCAGTGATATTGGTGTGGATCCCCAGGCCTTATGGCTTCCTGCAATTTTATCCTGCCTCCCAGTTAGCACAATACCAGTGGAGCCCTTTGGCAGATTTCTCTTAACATCATCTAACACTGGATCTTCCTAAGAAAACAGGGTGGTGTATTCTACAATATGCAGTTCGGCTGAGCCTTGGACTGTAAACACTTCTGAGTGGATGTCCTATGGAGTTGAGAGTGATTAAGATCCCTGTCTTGTCCCTGTTTTTCCCCCTTGACAGAATTCAAGCTCTGGAACTCTGAACCTCCCCCTTTCTCATGTTTTGGCTAGGTGCAGGGCCATACAGAAATCTAGAAGCCAAGGTCAGGTCTTTCTTAGACCATAAGAAAAAGGAGCACTTCGCCCTCATTGGAAGACATTACAAAATCACCAATTTGACGTGATTTACAACCTCTTCTCCAAAATAACCCAGACCTCGAAGAGCAGAAAGAAGTGCATTGGCTGAACAACATGAGGAAGCTTGCGTATTAGGCCAAATTCTGCCCTGATTTACTCTCTCACTACCTCCTTCAGTGCAACCTCCATTAAGTAAGAACAAAATGTGGCCCACTATATCTGCCTCAAGCAAACGCACATTTGGGAGTTCTAAACTCACTCACAAATGAAGATTAGGGAAGACTGGTTTACACCCAGAGCAGAGGATGTGAAGTCAGAAGCTCTTCACGCAGTGGGAATGGCAGCTTCAGGATTTTCCATTTTGTACTCTTGTGAAGGTGTTTTCCAACTCCTATAGAGTCCTCTAGCTCCCCACTTCCACTTTTACTTTCCTGTCTTCAGATCTCACATCATGGTACCCTGCTTTCCATCTCAGGAATCTTGGGAATGACTCCTGCCAGTGTCAATTTGTAGACGTTTCAGATGTTCCATTTCTAAATTAGATATTGAACACCACGTACTTCTGTGGGTTCTGTCTAGCCTCTTTTAAAACTAATTCTGATAGCAGTAAGCTTAACTACCAGATAATGAGATTATGTCCATTCAAACCTTTTAATCTCTTATGTTATTGTGTGTGTTTGTGGTTTCTTATGTTATGGGCTGTGCTTAAGTAGCCATCTCCTAAGTCTACTTTTTAAAAAAAAACTGCAAATAAAAAAGTTGATTCAAAATGTGCCACAAGAGCGTCTTTTATAATCATTATACTGTAGAGATAGATTTAAGAATATGGAACCTTATTAGATTGAGATTTTTAAATTGTCAATAAAAATTTAACAGTCTCCTCTAGGTATTATAGTTTGAGATATATTTACATTGCACCGAAAGAAATTGCATTTCAGCTCCTGTCAACATTAAACACATAGTG
This sequence comes from Mauremys mutica, assembly GCF_020497125.1. Taxonomy (NCBI): domain Eukaryota; kingdom Metazoa; phylum Chordata; order Testudines; family Geoemydidae; genus Mauremys; species Mauremys mutica. The sequence continues at coordinate 39,608,863 of NC_059079.1, read as the reverse complement.
CTAATGCTGTCACTGTGATGTTATTTTTTTAAAAGCTCCCATTTTAAGTCCTCATTTTAATTGCATTTGTTTACAAGGTTAGTGTGAATCACAGTTTCACAGAGTCACAGGCATGAGTGGTTCAGAAAAACTATGGCACTGGCAATAGAGTATTTTATAATATCATTGTCATCATACGTAGGCTTTCCCAAAAACTTTTTAAAAGATGCATACTGTAGGATACCAAAACAAATTTGGTAAATTCAAACTGATGCCATTTGGAAGGCAGTTCCCTTCTAAATCTCTGAGAAATGAGTGTTTTGAGAACATTTTGTCCAGTCCAATTCTTATGGGATATTCCTTAAGCCATTGTTGAATCTATGCACACTGCTATCATGATGGCTGAATCTGGCAGCATGGCAGCTTGGGCAAAATTTACAGTAGAGCTGACAATCTCCATATACAGGTTCATAAAACCTGAGTAGTGATTCTTGTTAGTTTATGAATGCTTGTAATTTAACAATACATCTCCCTACACAGGGCCAAGTAAGGGCCCAATCCTGCAAAATTTAGGCAAGTAGTGCCATTGACTTCCACTGGATTACTTATATGAAGAATGACCACTCACATGACCAAATTTGAAGAGTCAGGCCCTACATGTCCCCACTGTTGTCCCGTGGTGCATGAATTCTAACTGGATAAAATAGTGCTCCATGCTTTTGTGCACCTTTTGTTTTTTAAGCACCCTGTCAAGAGCTGACAGAAGCAGCATTAGCACTGCTTCCCAAGGACCAATTACAGACCAAAATTGTGGCAAAGAGTGTGTCTGACTCTCTTTTAGAAAGCACCATCTACTGTTGTGGTGCAGTATAAATGATTGGTGGCATTGATTTAAGAGAAAAAATATTTATTGTAGGTACTTATATGGGTCCCATCACTGTAGTGCCTAAGTGCCTCATAGTCTTTAATGTATTATCCTCATAGCACCCTGTGAGGTAGGGAAGGGCTATAATCCCCATTCTACACTTGGGGAACTGAGACACAGAGAAACTAAGGCCCATATTTTTAAAAGTATTTTGACATTGCTCTGCTGGCATTGCAAAGCCTAAGGGACAACATTCTGAAGGTATTGAGGTGTCTAACTCCCATTGAAATCAGTGGAACTTAGGTGCCTAAATACCTTTAAAATTGGCCCTAAATGACTTAGACAGCCAAGTCTCATTTTCAAACGTGGCAGTGCTGAGCAAAGCAAGGCCTAAGTACCTTTAAAAATCTGGGCCTAAGCAACTTGCCCAAGGTCACACAGGAAGTCTGTGACTGAGCAGGGAATTAAACCCTGAGCTCCCTACTTCCAAGTTAATACCCTAACCTTGGACTGAAATATGGAGTGGCTCTCAAACTAATAACAAAATAGGGGGAAATTAATATAAGACACCTGATTAACAATCTGCCAGATATTACTGATCCTCACTACCAACTTAAGTGAATTAAGAGGCCTCTTTACCACTGTATTAGAACAGGATAGAGATAATAAAGAACAAGCATTATTGAAGAAGTAATGAAAAGCATGTAACGTGCCCACAAGCAAAAGTACTGTAATAAAATCAACAAAACATAAATTAGAAAATTTGATTAACTATCACTTACTTCATTGGGTATTTCCAGTGCCATGTGGAGACTTTTAATTGACCTTTAAAGAGCTCTTTCCTCATAAATTTCCAGTCACACAGGCCCTTGCTTCCACTTCCTAGTCTTGTCAAAATCAGCTATTCTATTAGTGCAATGAATCAGAAATGTTTCTTTTAAGCATACACTTAAAGATTATCTTGTGCCCTAAGTTGTACACTCAGCCCATCAGCCATTGAATGCCACCGTACATGAACTTACAGTACTTTTTTATTTCACATAAATATTATGAGTGCATCCTGCCATGACATTTAAAACTTGTGTTTAACATTATTTCCATTGACCTATTTAGGGTCCACCTGGCTTGCCTGGACTGAAGGGGGATCCAGGTTCCAAGGGTGAGAAGGTAGGTGGAAATTTCTCACTTTGTGTCTTCAGTTTGAGAAAGATTCCATAATTATGTCATCAGTCTAAAAGCCAAGTGTTGGCTGAGTGTATAAGACAAAAAACAACAACGTATTTCTGTTGTATAAAAAATGTCATAGTGACACGAAAGGTCCATGACACCCATCAATCAACTCTCCACTGCCATAATAAAAATAATAATAATAAATAATAAATAATGAAATGGTAGACCACATCTGCCCATCCCAGGAGCATTCAGAGAGAAAGGAACAATCATTGCCTGGAAGGTAAATTTAATTACTCTGGCTCTTCTCTGTTATTAAGAGCCCACAGAAATCCATAGGGGAAAAGCATATAGTTTCACAGTTGGAAATAAGACATATTAGCCTTTTTATATATAAAAAGCCACAAAATATAAATATAGAATAATTGGTGTGTGTATCTTTAGTGTGAAGTAATAGGAGTAATGACTTTAAAGATATAGGATGTGCTTGTCAAAGGATCCTAAGAGAAATAGGCAGTGAAATCCTATTGAGCTATCAGGGCAAGAGGAACTGTAGGTAGAAAGGGGCATTGCTTGGTATGAAGTCCATCCATTTACATACTTGGATCGGGTATTTTAAAAATGTTTATTTCGTACTGAGGTGGTTTACAACTCTACTTACAAATGTGTTTGGAGTATTTAAATACTGACAAGGGTGTGACGCTTGTACTGATAGGAATTGTTGTTTCTGCACTGGCTTCAGTAAGTAGCTACTATGTAGCATGCGCAGATTTATTTTTCATGGAATAAGTAGTTAACGCTGCAGGTAATCTCTGAGCATAAATGTCTGCAAATGCATGTACCTGTAGAATAATTGTGTGCCTACTGTTTTTAGGATTTTTAGGATTTCTCTGTAAATACGTTCAGTGATGACTTTTCAATACCCTAAGCTATCAATGTATATTTCTCATTTAATTTACATGTATTCATAGTTATATACATTGACATTCAATCTTATTTTTCTCTGCCTCTTTTCTAGGGACATCCCGGTCTGATTGGTCTGATTGGACCTCCAGGAGAACAGGGTGAAAAGGGTGACAGGGGTCTTCCAGGTCCACAAGGAGCTCTTGGAACCAAGGGCGATGCAGTTAGTAAAACACACTTTTGTTTCCATTTAAGTTCTGTACAAGCTTATCCTCTCTGCCAAATCAAGAAGAAGAGAATTTAAATTCTAAACCATTTGCATAGATCTTGTATATGAGTAGCACCTGGAATCCCCATTCAGGAATCATGATCCCATGTGGGGAGGGATAGCTCAGTAGTTTGAGCATTGGCCTGCCAAACCCAGGGTTGTGAGCCCAATCCTTAAAAGGGCCACTTAGGGATCTGGGGCAAAAATTGGTCCTGCCTAGTGAAGGCAGGGGGCTGGACTCAATGACTTTTCAAGGTCCCTTCCAGTTCTCAGAGATTGGTATATTTACAGTTATTATTACCTTAGGTGCTATACAAACATATCATAAAGCTAAAGAGCTCAGAATATAGCTTATGGACAAGACTCAATAGGTGGATGAAACAAACAAATTGGTAGAGGACGTGGTCACAACAATTTGCTCAACATTTTCACATTCACTAGCTGTGCTCACAATGTAGCTCATCATCTGCCCAGCTTTTATCAACTGGCAGCATTCTGTGTGCATGATGTCAAAAGTGAGCCTTAAGGAGGATTTGGGAGTGGATGGGGTACTGGCTTATGAACTTTGGAGGGTGAGAGGAACAAAAACAGAACTCAAATTGACATGTCATGTTGTTAATAAAGAACAGGATCTAGATCATTAAGCTGACTCAAACCCTGCATAGAACTACTCTGTAGGTATACTTAACTAGTCATCTTATTGCCTGTCACCATTGCTCAGTATAGCAGAAACAATGCAGATAGACTAACGTAGTTTCTGCTCATTCTTCTTTAGGGCATTCACGGTTCTGCTGGTCCACTCGGCCCCCCTGGCCCTCCTGGTTTACCTGTAAGTAATTACATCCAAAGTGTCTTGCCAAATATTGTTCAGTTCAAAATATTCCCATCTTAGTTTGTGTACAACTCAGTGTAACTGTGTCCATTGTCCCCTAGGGTCCTCAAGGTCCAAAGGGTTCCAAAGGATCCACTGTAAGTAACTCCTCTCCAGACTCGTTCTGCATTTTCCCTTGGGGTTGGTGGTTTTCTTAAAAAAAAAATCTGCTGTTTTTCCAAGACTGCTAACATAGCATTTCTTTCACTGATTTGCAGGGTCCTGGTGGTCAAAAGGGTGATGGTGGTTTACCTGGCCCCCCGGGTCCTCCCGTAAGTAAAATCACTTATTTGACGATGCATTCAGTTAATGGTCCAAATGATCCTAATGATATTAGAGCTGGTTGAAAATATTTCAAACCGAATGCTTTTCTGTTGGAAAATTCCAGTCCATAAATGCCAAAAATTTCACAGAAACGTGATGTCTCTGACAAAAATTCATTCTGAAACAAAAATTTGGGGGGAAAAAGGAAACACTCTTCCTTTTTCAGAACATAACATTTTGATTTTCCATTTTTTGATTTTATAAAATATAAAATGCAAAAAAAAAGTCACAGTTGAAACGAAACATTTTCTCAATCTGAAATGCAATTGGTGGAGGAATTTTGGTTCTCTGGAAATTTCAAATATTTTTGGTTTCATTCCAGTGTGAGAATACTAAGAGACTGTCTGTCTCAGGTTGTTTCCCAGGTGCACTGGGGCAAGTAACCCCAGAACTGCACCCCTTTTGGGTAGTGGACAGCATGGTGGTGGACATTGGGGGTGAAGCCTGGGCCTGCCTCTTGCCTGCCCCCTTTGAGGCATTGTGGGCCCTCTGAGGAGTAGGGATAATGCAGTCCCTACATTTTTCTGAGCACGTGGACTATGATTTTGCTCCATATGGCATTCCCCCTGCTCTGCTCCCATATAAGGGCCAGGAAGAATCTCTCTCTCTCTCTCTCTCTCTCTCTCTCTCTCTCTCTGTAATCAAGCCTTCACCAAACCAAAGGAAATTTGAGAAAAATAAATAAAATAAAAAAGAAGACAGACCATTCAAACGACCTCCAGCCAGGATTTCCATCTATCAATCTATTTATGCAGCTAGAAAATAAAATTAAAAGGCAACCAAAGTATGTGATGTACTTTACAGGGTCCTCCTGGGGAAGTTATCCAGCCTTTGCCAATCCAGTCACCCAAAAAGACAAGAAGATCTCCGGATTACATGCTGGCTGATGCAGCTGATAACATCCTGGATTATTCTGATGGCATGGAGGAAATATTTGGTTCACTCAATTCTCTGAAGCAAGATATTGAACATATGAAGTATCCAATGGGCACTCAGAACAACCCAGCCCGAACTTGCAAAGATTTACAGCTCTGCCACCCAGACTTCCCAGACGGTATGTTAATATTACATGACAAGAGCAAATGGGCTCAGGTTATGATTTACTGAAGTATATTGTCATCTTATTAATTCTAGTTATATAGTTAATATAGTCTCTAAAGAAAAGCTAAGAAAATGTTCATTAAATCCATTATTGCAGGGGAAAAAAAGCCATTTATAAACATGGTGAATTTAATTTCAACTATAGAAATTCTGTGCCTGTAAAGCAAGAATTCATTACATATGCAATACAGCCAGTCTGGTTTTAGATGTACAACTTTTACAAATTGCTTTACCAAAAAAAAAGCATATTAGCAAGAAGAGAAATAAAAGTTTAAATGTTTATTTAGAAAGGTAGACTTTGCATTTTAGAAAACCACCTTTTCCCAAAAAACAAAGGGTGAAGTCCTTGTGCCATTGAAGTCAATAGGAGCTTAGCAACAATGATGCAAAGATTTCACCCCAAAGATATAATTGTTTTAAATCTGGGGGTGGGTTGCAGGTTTGTTTTAGGTGCTACAAATATTAGTCCAGAATTTTCAAAAAATGATCGGAGAGTTGTACAAAACATTACTGAATACTGCTCACAATAAATTCCTTCATAATTCTTTCATCCTAAAAAGACATTGAGCAAAAAATACTGAGGTTTTTGTGAAATGTGGGGACATATTCAAGATCATATGGCAATATTAAGACTAGTACTTTCTGGTGTTAAAGTTAAATAAAATGCAGAGTCATAAATTAGGCAGTGTTTCAGAGAAATAGCTTTGTTTATTTTTGTTTATTTATTTATTTAAACTGCACTTTCTCTCTGATAAGCTTTAAATGAAGGCCAACTTTCACACAGCTCTCCTGCTTTTATATTTCTTTTATTGTAATGAATATTTCACCCCGTTCAAAGTAATTTTTTCACTTTTTAAAATGAGAGCAAAAATACATTTTGACAATTTAATAATACTTATTGTTTTCACTCTAGACAGATAAAAACAGATGGTTGCCTTGAGGAACAGTTAAGTAGTGAATGTGCTGTATGAAAAGTACATATATTACAATTCAGTACCTCCATTATAATGACTATCTTTTATAGAAAGTCTCTGACTTGTTCACTTGCCAGTATTTATCTATTATTTGGAGCTTTTGTTTTAATATGAGTGAAGGTTTAATTTGGTTAAAATAAAAGTGAAAACATTCATTTCTTTACAAAGCTCTTGGGAGTAGGAGGCTAGCTGTCAGGACTGCCTATTTTAAATAAAGAGAGTCTGAACAAAGAAGGCTTATATATAATCTGTAGCTATTATACAAATATCATACATATAGCTTTATGTTTCATACTTTACATTCAGGAGACAGTATTACTGAAAGGATTGGTAACCAGGGGCGACTCTAGTAATTTTGCCGCCCCAAGCACGGCGGCACGCCACGGGGGGCGCTCTGGCGGTCGCCGGTCCCGCAGCTCCTGTGGACCTCCTGCAGACGTGCCTGCACTGGTCCCGCGGCTCCGGTGGAGCATCCGCAGGCACGCGACAGGCAGAGCGCCCCCCCGCAGCATGCCGCCCCAAGCGCGCGCTTGGCACGCTGGGGTCTGGAGTCGGCCCTGTTGGTAACACACGCCTTTCAGAAACCTGCGCTTTGGCTAGCACCTGGGCTAGGAGGGTAGTGACTGAGAACCATTGCTATTTGCTGTTCTGTGTCCACATCACAGAAAACACCATTATAATTAGAATGATTGTTGTCAGTCACCTTAGAGACTGACATTTGAATGGTCTTGGGACTGACTGTAGCACTCACCCCCATCACCTTGTCTACACTAGCATTTCTAGGACCCATCATTCCCAACAGTGGTAAGAAGGGTGGAAGCTGTAGAGCAGAAAACGCTCAGACCAGTTCAAGTGTCTTTGCCATTATGTTGTCTAACCAGCCATCAGTTATGGTGCTTTTACTATCTAGAAACATCAGAGACAACTACACGGCAGCTTCAGGGTTAGGCAGTATAGTGGTAAAACGCCTGAACCTGAGGCCTATCTCAGTTTCCACCAGTGCTCCCAGTGCAGTTGCGTAATTCAGGAGTTAGAAGCAGGGGCAATGGCTCTAGTCCCAGCATGCACCACCCAGCAGAGGTGGAGAAATAAGCTAAACTCCACAGAGGTGTGTAGTAGCAGGCATCCTGCTTCAGCATACCTAGGATTTCTCACATGCACCCTCCTATGACTATGCAGCTCCTGAACACAGGGCTGTGCCTAAACATCACAATCCAGCCCAGGGTTTGAACTGCTCCTTTATGATGTAGCCTTAACATTTCTTCTGCTTGTTTTTCTTTCAACGTTTTGAAATATAAGGTTCTGACTTTTCTTTAACTGAAGGATCTGGATGTTGAAGTCACAGGAGGCTTACACATACAACATGCTTTCTCCATTCCGCTGGGGTCTCTCTCTCAGAGCTGTGCCTCAGATTTCAGCCTCCTGCGGTGCCATTCACCAGTTCTGCAAACGACTTACTAAAGTCTTTCAGCAAACAAAGGGAGTCATACCCTGAAATAAAATACAAGCTAAAATAAAATAAAAAACGACTGAGGCTGGTTTTATCTTTCATAAAAGAGCAATAAAGACAACAAAAAAATTGTTTTTCCTTCCCAAGCTTTAAGATGAAACAACTATAGCTTTACAGCTAAAACTTTTTGAGCAGCATTAGATGGCAATAAAAGATGACTTCAAAATCAATCATTATCTTAAGTAAATCCTCTCTTGTTTGTTTTAGGTGAATATTGGATTGATCCTAATCAGGGCTGCTCTGGAGACTCCTTCAAAGTGTACTGTAATTTCACAGCAGGTGGCGAAACTTGCATCTACCCAGATAAGAAATCTGAAGGAGTAAGTACCAATCTGTGTTTTGCATTGACTGTTGACAGTTCCTGCCATGTTGTTGCAATATTGAACTAAATAGTAAAATTATACTGTCATGTTTTCATTTATCTGTTTTTATTACAGGCTAATTATTACATTTAATTTGCATAAACATGAGTAAGGCTGCGAGTCTGTTATGGAGGTCATGGAAGTCACAGATTCAGTTACTTTCCGGGACCTCCAGGACTTCTGCAGCTGGCAGGTGTGACTGATCCAAGGGCCAGCAGCAGTCCTGGGCAGCACCCCAACCCCAAGCACCAACAGGTGCCCAGGAGCTCCCCCCCGAGCCCCCCAGCACCAGCAGGCACCCCAGAGTTCCCCCTCCAGAGTAGCATCTGCACCCCTGCAACCCCTCAGAGCACCCAAGATTCAGTCAGGTGTATATAGTACAAGTCACGGACAGGTCACGGGGCTGTGAATTTTTGTTTATTGCCCGTGACCTGTCCATGACTTTTACTAAAGATACCTATGACTAAATCTTAGCCTTAAACATGAGTAAGGCAATGAAACGATACACAAAGTTAACAAATAAAAATGATACACAAACTTTTTTTGCAGATGTACTTTATTACTCACCTGCTTGCTAGCTAAATGTCTCCTGCAGCCCAGGATGTGACACAGCTATTTACTCATTACTAATGAACACATAAAGTTCAATCTGATACCTAAAAGATAAACCTAGTGTCTGATTCTCTACTGTCTTACCCCGGTGGTATCATTTATACCTGTACGAAGTGGCTGAAAAACACTACTATTTTGAACTGGTAGTGTTTCACACCCATAAGTATAAATGGCTGCCTAATGTGCAACCAATGAAGAAGGTGGCTTTCTAAAAGCCTGTCTAGACAAGGGATATGAATCAATGTAGTCATACCAGTGCAAATCCTAATGAATCCAAATGAGTGCAGTTTACCCCAATAACTTATCTGAATTGATCTGAGGTATCTGCTACATGCTCTGTACAGCTTATGAACAGAAACTATTTTAACATCTTTAATTCACTTCAGTTGGTCTAAAGCAATTAAATTGTAGGTATTTTGTCTCTATCTAAGCAAAGTATCCAGTTTTAGGGCATTAAATAAATCAAATGTAGATGTGTCTCTGCAGGTTGATAGCCCAGAAGGAAGATTTATTTTGCAGTTTTTGATGTGAAAAAGCATTCTTTTTTCTAACGTATGTTGTAAATACTCACATTCTCTGCTTACAACAGGTAAGAATTTCATCATGGCCAAAGGAGAATCCAGGAGCCTGGTTTAGTGAATTTAAGAGAGGCAAACTGGTAAGTAGTCATCTCAACATATAGTGATTCACAAACCAGGCATGTACTATCAATGATCAACGTTCACCAAGTAATATTGACTATATAATACAAAAAGGAATTCGTGCAGTCTCAACCTTTTCCCCCCTTAACATAAGAACAGTTAAGTGGCCTCTTGCACATTGGACAAAAGGAACCTGCTCTGTGCTTTCCTACTTATCATGCTTCAAATGTAGCAAAAAGCCAGTAGTTAACTGCAGAGCGGATGGCTGTATTCTGGCAGCCCTTGCACCACCACTAACCCTCTGCAAAACAGCTTGGATGCAGATTCCCAGGCACCATTCCAGGTAACTAAAGATAGGCTGCAGCATCATTTATGCATACTCAGTAACAGACATATAGTTACAATTAACTGAACCTATGTCTCAGAAGAATTTGCTATTACAAGGTCACAGAATATTTTGGAGATGATTCTCTGCATCCTGCAATAGGATGCAGCTAAATGTATAGTTGTTTGTCATAATTCCTGCTATAAAACGAAAACCTTTTTACTAATTCATAGCTTGATTGTGCTTTAAAATCTAAGAATGACAATATAATATGTATCGGCTGGTTTTTACGTTAAGGTCAGTTAATGGGATTCTGTGTCAACAGTAATTTTCTGCTTTTGCACTTAAGAGAAGGAAACAACCAAATGTTCATGTGCCTACTTATATTTTCCAGCTTTCCTATGTGGATGTTGAAGGCAATTCCATTAATATGGTTCAAATGACGTTCCTTAAACTACTGAGTGCCTCTGCCAGACAAAATTTCACTTACAACTGTCATCAGTCAGTAGCTTGGCATGATGGGTCATCTGACAGCTATGACAAAGCACTGAGGTTCTTAGGATCAAATGACGAAGAGATGTCTTATGACAACAATCCTTACATCAAAGCTCTTCATGATGGCTGTGCAGTAAGTATAGGCTCAAAATATCCCTTTCTACTTTAATACGACAGGTGGGCTTAGGAGTCAAACTAGTTCATTCTTATGCTGTCTTCCTTCTGAGAAAGGCTCTGAAGATTTTATTTTTAATATTCTGCCATTTTAGTAGATTTTAACTATAATGAAATTAGTCAGTTCTCTAAATTTCATATCAAGAAAAATATTAAGCATAAATTAAGCAATAGCAAAGCAAAGTTTGGAATGAATGCTTGCTGTTAATGCCAATGTGCTGAAATTAGATATTTTGCTAGTCTAAATGTTATGTAAGGGAAAAGCAGCAGAAAATAAGTATACTGAAAGGAGGCATTGCACAGTTAGTATATGTTAACTCTCTGAAAACAATTAATGAAAGGGAAAGATACATAATGCAAAGTGCATACAGCAAAATGGGCATTGCATATGCATCCGACGAAGTGGGTATTCACCCACGAAAGCTCATGCTCCAAAATGTCTGTTAGTCTATAAGGTGCCACAGGACTCTTTGCTGCTTTCATTGGATAGCTGTAATTCATAGATAAACAGTGGATCCAAAGCTTGTGAACAAATTGCATAGTTTGACATGTGTGCATTGCTTATCTAAAAGAAGAGCAGAAATCAACATAAGGTAAAGTCCATGGATTATATCCTGCCCACTCTTCTCCCAGCTTCCATAGTGTCACTAGGAATATTCCATACACACACCAGCTATCTGATCATCTCTCCAACGAGGTATTGGGTCCATTCAAGTGTATCAGATGTTGCTTCTTGCCTCAGAAGCCACATCTCAACGCTGAATATTTTGCCATTTGTTGTCTAGATAGCTACATATCTATGCATTTACACCTGACTAATCATTGTGTTTTTGTGAGATCTAAGAATCCTCTCTAAAATTCCTTTTTTAGAGACAATTATTGAGAAGGTTGTGATAAATAGCTTGGGGCAATACCTGGAGTCCTTGGGTTTCCAACAACCTTTTCCATTTGTGTTAGACCAGGTTGTGATACAAAGACATTCTTAGTGTAGTTGGTCAGTGATCTCTTCTTGGCAATGGATGTAGAACACATTCACTGTGGATTCTTTTACATCTATCACTGATTTTTGATGCAATATGCCAGGGATGTTGTTCACACAGGTTTGAAATCCGGCAGAGTTAGACAGAATGGTACTCGACTGGCTGTGTTCTTTTCATCTTTAGATGAATAGTAGTGTTTTGTTTATCTGCCAGAAGACTTCTCATGATGGAGTACCATAGGGTTCTATTCTATGACTGCTTCTCCAACATGTACCTCTCTTTCCAGTTATTTTAGGTTTTTTTCTTTATAGCTTTTGCTATCATGGCATCTATATGTGGAACTCTTGGGAGAGGTAGTGAAATGGTTTGGGGCAGTGCAGTGCCATTAATAAGCTGATAACACTACATTCTACAACCCTTTTTTATCATAGCCTGCTGTGACATTATCTCAGCTTTCTCAGTGTCTCTCTGAGATTGGGGGTTGGAAGAGGGGGTAAGATGACAGAAGCTCACTCCAGATGATAGCAAGATGTTGCTTTGGCTCGGTAAAATAGCAGAGGAGATGGTGGAGCTGATATCTGCCCCCACAATTAACAGGGTTTGCCTAGTTTCTTAAAAAATAAACAAAGGTGCACAATCTAGCAGTCATGTCAGAGTCCTGGATATTCTGAATTTCCAAGTAGCTGCTGTAGCACTTTGCAGCGAGGTTACAGCCTTTCTCCTTGGAAGTGCACATTGTCTCAGTTGTCATCTACAGATTGGATTACTGGCCTCTTCATGAGGATAAAATCCCCACAACCCCTGACAACATGATTCACCAGCTACTACATATGCAAACTCAGAATTCTCCACGGAACTTTAAACCTCTGATGGATTTTTCTGTTTTATCCCATAGATTTTTGTGCTGTTCAGTCACTTTCTCTTTTACAAAAACAGTGGTTTCACATTTGCATTTTTAGAAGATAAAAATACTAATTTTAAAAAAGAAAAGAATTCAAGAAAAAACATCTTATTAGAAACATCTGGCATTAGTGTATACTGTTCAGTACATGGAGGGGGGCCGTTATTTATAATTACAATCTATATTGTAAAGTTAACTTGTGAAAGATCTGTAAAACTGCAGCTTTTATTTATAACCATTTTTTATTTTGTTTTGCCCACCCCCCCCTTTTTTACAGTCAAGAAAAGGCTATGCAAAGACTGTGATCGAAATCAGTACGCCTAAAATAGACCAAGTGCCTATTGTTGATGTGATGATTAATGACTTTGGTGATCAGAACCAGAAGTTTGGATTCGAAGTTGGTCCTGTCTGTTTCCTCGGTTAAGTATAGGGCAAAGAGCAGATCGGCAAACAAGTTGTGCCTAGGTGCCACTGACCCACTTCATGCCACATGCAAGTTTTGATTAAGGATGGCATAGAAAAAATGTCTTGCTGGGTACGTATGTCTTATCTAGGAAATATCCGTTGCCCTTGTAGGGCCAGAATCACATGACTTAAACTTATTTGGCAAATCATGAGGGACATAAGAGGCTGTGGCAGAGACACACAACATAGGGATAGCTTTATGAATACTCCCTTTGGATTCCTTGGTGCTTTAAAACATGAATGTCATGGTGCTCCTATTTCAACAAAGAGGTGCTAAGGAGGTGTGTTTAATAAATTGTAATTATTCTATGTACAGTACTATACTGTTATTTGTGTGTCCATTTCCAAAACTTGCATGTGTCTCTGAATTGCATCTGGCTCTTATTTTATAATTGCAAAACATTTTTGTCAATACTGTGTATGTATTATGAAAAATAAAGTTGTAATTTCCAGTGAATCCAATTTAATTTTTCCGATTAATAATAAAGTCCCTTTGTATATATTGATGTTGAAAAGCTCTGTTATTTGAAGTCGTCAACAAAAGCTTCAGGTGGCAAAACTGGAAAATCTTTGGCAAGGAACTCAAAACAACACTTTGCTGATATTACTTTGTGATCATGAATTTCAAGAATGAACGCACCCATTGAGGTGCTGTATTCCATGGTGCTATTACCTCAGACATTTTATTTTCCTTTTCAGATTCCAGGATTTCTTAAGATACCTGTATATACCTAAAATAAGCAAGTTTATATTTGTGGGTGGGGAAAATGTGTATGAAAAAGGGGGAGAAAGTATGTGCAGAGATCTGTTTAAGTCTATGTGAAGTAACTGGTAGTTATAGTTTATCCTTTTTTTAATCTCATCTGAATTTGTTTTCATTGTGCTTCTTTAAACCATATAAATATTAAAACTTGATTCAAAACAACTATTTATGGATTTGTGCAGTGTTTACATAGCTTTTATGCGAGCAGTGATGACTATTTGCTTCTGAACTGGATACTAAGTTCCACACGATAGCCCATATATTATTTGCCCATCCCATCAATATGAATTCTCTGTTATTTCAACTTAAGGCCAGGAACACAATATGTCTAGGTCATGTGATTCTACCTAGTTGCAAAGCAACATATGAGGGGACTGCTACCTACAGAGCTTGTTTTCTGACCCAAACTGTTACAATTTGCAATCCAAATCTCACAAAAAGGTTGGTTTGGCCTTCCATCTAAACATTTTTTTTCAGGTAATTGGAAGTAGAAATAACATTTTAACTTTAAAACACAAATCCTTTTGTAATTATTTTTCATAATATATGTAAGACTTGAAAATATATGTTTGTTACTATTTCTTATATAAATTGTTAAATTAATTGGTACCCGATTCCACTCCCTCATTTCCAACTGGTATTTTATACATGTAAAAGTGAGATTTAAAAAGTCAACTTTTTGCTGTTCAGAATTTCTTTTATTTTTGAACCAAAGTTTGTAACTGTCACCTCAAAGAGGGAAAATACGAATTTTATTAATAAAATCAAGTCTTGGCTACCTGGACTGGTCACTCTGTTTCTTCAAGCTACAAGAAATATTACATCAGTTTCAGTAGTGTAACAGCATTCTACTTCCAGACAATCCAGAATGAAAAAAAAAAACTTCTTATAAACACAGGCAAGCACTACAAATGCATCATGAACAGAGGTGTTAATACCTAAGGCCCCAACCCTGCCATTTATAGCTTGTAGAGAGCCCTGTTATAGTCAATGGGGCTTTGTGTAGTCACAGCAGTCTGCCTGTGTGCTACTAACTGCAAATTTGTGGTCTCAATTTCTTTTCACAACCTTTATCCATCTTTTATGGTCCCCATAGCCATCTGAGCACCTCATGATCTTCAATGCATTTATCCCCACATACTGCTGTGAGGCAGGGGAATGCTGTTATCCCCATTTTACAGATGGAGCACTGAGGCTCACAGAATTGCCCAGGGTCACATAGAATACCTGTGGCAGAGCAGAAACCAAACCTTGGTCTCCCACAACCCAAGCTAGTGTCCTAACCACTGAACTACACTCCATCTCTCTAATCTGAAAAATAAAAAATGCACAATAGGCGGCTCTCCAACTATATTGGATATTTCAAATGGTGTAGGCAGCAAGGAAGAGGAATTTCTACCCTTAGATATGCTAATCATCTATGGGGAATTCATGTGCCTTATTACTTACTCTTGATAATGTCAGAAGCAAACTTTGTACATGCTCTGTTCAAAGATTCAACATTATTAAACACTGTACATAGTACACTGTGCCCAGCAGAAAAAAATTTGGCTTGAAATTGACACATTAGTAACAACCTGAATTGCACTTAATTCTCTGTAGAAAGTGAGTGTTGCTAGATATAAAATCAAGACATAGGTGTCATCAGAGATGTTAGACCCACAAACAAAAAATCTCAAAAATTATGTAAATTAAATCTTTACTCAAATCTATAAGCAAAAACCGGTCAATAAATTTCAGACCAGGAATTAACAATCTGTGTAATCATAAAGAGGCTTACACTGCTAAGTGACTTCTGGATTTTACATCAAATCACCACCCTCCCCATGCTACCTCATGTTTACAATTTTACAAACTACTCAAATTTTACAAACAGACAAAACTTGTATATGAATAGGAGACGTAGTACTCAGAAAGCTGGCCAGGGTGACACCATGAAATGCACAAGCATGAAAACTGGAAAAGTGCATGGGCAATAACAAGTGTATCCCTTTCTTCTCCCTCTTTTGGTTGTTGGATGTTACCCATCATGTACTGTTGCCCTGTTTTTGTTTTGTCTAGTCCATAAGTGAATCTGTGACTACTTATTGGAACACACTTGTTCTACAGAAAACATATTTCTGTTCCTCTGTGGTTCGTCATTTGATCATTTTCATCAAAATGGCTGATAGTGACCTGTTGTTTATCCTGTAATGCCCAGTAAATATTTCATGAAGTAGTATGAAAGTACTTACTACCCAAGCTACCTTTCAATTTTCTGATTATCAGCCATTATACTCCCAAGCGACTAACATTATTGCCTTTCTCATACTCAGCTGGTATTTCCAGAACAACATTAGGCACAGAAAGGATAATCACTCAGCCACCTTCATAATTTTAACACAAAACATCTGTCACAAACAGTGCCAATAAGCTTTAAACGGATAACAAGAAAATGAGAAATTAATCACTTGCCAAACTATATTGTAAAGACAATACTTGATGGAACATTTATCATCACTTCTCCTTCTGATTACATTAGGGAAATCTGGGTTTTAATACTTTCAGTATATTTTTTTCCAACAACTTGTAAAGAAAAGCATTTGCTGCTTCTTGTGGACTAGCCTTCATTTGATCACTTAAATAGTGACTGGTGAAATTATCCTCGAAAGAAAAATGGTCACCCTCTTCTATCCTTATAAACTCTTTGAACCAAATTATTTGGCCCAACAGAAATACACTTAGCACAAAGGCTTAAAGGTGTCTTTGTGCCTTCAAAATCCTAGGCCTGCCTGGACTCATTTGGTCCCTGTTGTTCAATAGAACAGCCTGAAGGTGTCAATAGCCCACAGGGGATTCCTAGCAGCCAGGAATGCAGTAAATACAGCATCTTGGCCAAGTTCCATTTTCCCCTGTCATACCCTCGCTGCTGAGGACAGTAAAGGGGAGAGCACAGGTGTCATTACAGTAGCCCTATGCCACAAGACTACTACTTCACTTAGGAGGAGTTCTCCAGTGCTCAAACCAGTTGGGCTTACAAGTGCCTTTGTACCAACAAAATGGCAAAAAGCAGCCAGAGCAGAACAGTGACGCTGGGTCTTTATTCAGAAAATATTAAATAACATAAGGGATTTGAGCACCCACCATCTATTGATTTCAAGCACAGTCAACAGTCCAGCACATTTGCTGTATTTGAAAATAAGACAACTTTTTTTTTTTTGTATCTTACTATGTAAACTTGCATAGTACAAAAATCACTAAGAGCCTGACACAAAGCTCTGTGAATTCATTTGGAGTACTTCCACTGGCTTTTAGATCAGGCCTTAAGAATGCCACAGTGGCTTTTTTCAGTTCATTACAAAGGACAGTTCCAGTATTTCTTTTTTTTTTGTTTAAACACAAGTGGGGAACGAAGAGGTTTAGGAGGAAGTGAAAAGTTCTTTTTGTTGACATAAAATTTTCTTCTGCAAGAAAATTATTATTATATTATTATTAAATTTATTATATTATTATTAAATTATTATTATATTAATATTAAATTTATTATTATATTAATAATAAAATGATGCAAGGCTTTATATTCTATTCATACAATCTCCAGAGCCTGTCTCTTTTTGTATTAGAATGTCATCGCAATGGCAATTCAGGTGAGAGAAAAGCTCAGCTTTGTGATCCGTTGACTGAATTGACTCACAAAATAACGCACAGAGAAGGAACAGGCTCTGGAGAATGCATCACTCAGAATTGACCATCTTTCCGACTTTCATGTTTAGGATCCCTTTGTTACCGTTCAAAAGGATTTTAGATATATTCACTTTGCTCTGGGCATTCTGAGTTGTTCAATGCATAGTTATTAAGATGAAAGCTTTGTTGTTGTTACAGCAAGTCAGAAAATGGAATTTAGATTTTTATGACAAATTTCTAACTCATTTTCATTCTGGAATGGAACAAAAATGTGGGTTTTTTTTAAAAATTATTTTGCCATAAGAAAAATTCCAACACTGTTGATTCCAAACTGTTGAAAGGAAAAACAAATATCTTTTTGATTTGAAACAAACTAAATTTCCAATTTTATTGATTCAAAATTTTGACCTGGAAAAGGAAGTCCAAAGGAGGCTATTCTGAGTTTCTATCTTAATAAGTGGGCAGGGAAAGTGGGCATTGATCTCTGTTAGGCACAACCAAATAAAAAAAAATCACACCAAACAAAATGAAAATAACCCCACAACCATAGTTTGAAGGAGAGCGATGAGTGGGAAAGGGAGATGGTGAGGCAGGGGGGGTAAAAGGCTGTTGATGTAGAGGACCTGGTGATGGGATGTGGAAGCAATTGCACGCCCTGGACAGCCATGTTGACACCTCATCAAATATAGTCCTAGACTCATAGACTTTAAGGTCAGAAGGGACCATTATGATCATCTAGTCTGACCTCCTGCACAATGCAGGCCACAGAATCTCACCCACCCACTTCTGTAACAAACCCCTAACCTATGTCTGAGTTATTGAAGTCCTCAAATTGTGATTTGAAGACCTCAAGGTGCAGAGCATCTTCCAGCAAGTGACCCGTGCCCCATGCTGCAGAGGAAGGCAAAAAACCTCCAGGGCCTCCACCAATCTGCCCTGGAGGAAAATTCCTTCCCGACCCAAATATGGCGATCAGTTAAACCCTGAGCATGTGGGCAAGACTCATCAGCCAGCACCCAGGAAAGAGTTCTCCATAGTAACTCAGATCCCACCCCATCTAACATCCCATCACAGACCACTGGGCATACTTACCTGCTGATAATCAAAGAGCAGCTGCCAAATTAATTGCCAAAATTAGGCTATTCCATCATACCATCCCCTCCATAAACTTATCAAGCTTAGACTTAAAGCCAGATATGTCTTTTGCCCCCACTACTCCCCTTGGAAGGCTGTTCCAGAATTTCACTCGTCTAATGGTTAGAAACTTTCGTCTAATTTCAAGTCTAAACTTCCTAGTGTCCAGTTTATATCCATTTGTTCTTGTGTCCACATTGGTACTAAGCTTAAATAATTCCTCTCCTTCTCTAATATTTATCCCTCTGATATATTTATAAAGAGCAACCATATCTCCCCTCAGCCTTCTTTTGGTTAGGCTAAACAAGCCAAGCTCTTTCAGTCTCCTTTCATAAGAGAGGTTTTCCATTCCTCGGACATGTGTGGGTGGAATAGGAAATGGTGTACAAAAGATGTGGTTTCCCAACCTGCTGTTGGGATATCAGGATGATATGGAACAACCAGGTAGGAAGCCTGGCCCAGTGCCATCCTCTTGGGTTGATCTTCACTTACTTGTAACCTTACAGAGACCATTAAAAACAAAGATGAAAGGAAAAGTATGTACAATGTAAGACTGTAAGTATGAACAATACAGGAAACCACTTTACTGTATTTATCTTACTCTTATACTTATGTATATTGATTTTTTATTATTTCCATTATGTTTGTCTGTATGAACTAAAGCTCAAACAGTTTCTGTGTGTGCTTCTCCAATTTCATCTTCTTAATTAACTCTAAATAGCCACGTGAAAAAGAACCTGTTATTTATGACAAGTTCATGTTGCATCCCAATAAGTATTTCAACAATTGTAATACTTGACCAGGCTATGTTCGCATATGTGCAACGTGCCTCAGGTGGCACATGACCAGGATTCATCACCAGATTTGGTCCGCTGGTTGGATAATTAGCTTCCCCAGCTTGAGCTGGGTAGTGATGGGAAGTGTGATGTAAATGCTGATCCATGCCCCACAAATGTGAGGTGAGTCAGTCTCTAAGAATATGGAAACACTTACTTATTACTAAAGAAGATGAGGATGTGGGTTAATGGACATACTTTGTAACGGGGCTCAGCACTCCTGGGTTTGAAAGCAGCTTTGCTCCATTGAAAAACTTACCCTGATGGCACCTGATTGTGCAACCCTCATTTATGCTGGTGAACACTTACTCACACAAGTATTCTGACTGATTTCAAAAGACCTATCTGTGTGAATGCATGATCGGTAAGTGTCTAATCTAAAGCCACTGAAGTCTGGAGAAGTCTGACCCCAAAATAAAGAGTTGTTCAATTGTGCCCATGAAGAACAGTGTTAGAGACATGCTTTTTCAGATGCTTCTCTGACATGTAGGGTCTGATCTTGCAGAACTTTCATTGACTTCAGAAGGGGATCAGAAGTTAAAAGTTTAAGAAGATATGGTTACGTATTGTGATTGGTGCAGGAAGATGAAGATGCTGCTGTCCTCTGCAGGAAGGGAAAAAGCCCCATACATACTGTTCCCCTGCAAAGAGAATAAAGAGATCCCTGGTATGCCACCCCATTACTCTAGGCATCAGATATAAGCGATCAGTGCAAAGCTTTACCCATTTAATAGCATGACAAGCAACCAGCCTTAACCAGGAGCCGTGACATGGCTCAGAGAATAGATTTAACCTCTTTACTGATGAGAAGCACTGCTCCAGCTGCTGGAATTTAAAAACAACAAAGTAAGACTTCTGAGATAAGAACTGGCCATATAATGAATATAAGTGACCAGGAGTAAAGTAATTTAAGATACCTGCTGAAGGATTTGTCCTTAGACGGCAGCTCTGGATTAAGAGTAAACTATATTAAAGTTTGATGAAATATTTGGAAAGATAAAATAATACAAAGGCAGAAATGACTAAGTATGAATACAGGCAAATCGAACTAAGCAGGGAATTCTTTCAGGGACAGACCTACTGCAGATGTCGGGTTTGAGTTCTGTTAGCTTATGGCATGAAACCTTTCTTTTATATATATATTCCATCAAGGCACAGCTGCGAAATATAACCAAGTACAATGGACATGTAATGAAAGTATAGGTCCCTGTTAATCTCTTCCCCTGGACCTTTACACCAGCAAGGAGAGCACAAGGATGGCATCAGAGCCCTCCACCACTGGCACAGAAAACAGAATGCTGGCCACACCCTATGCAGTCACACAGTATTTGCTTAGATCAGGCATCTGCGCAATGGAGAGAAGAACAGTTTCCCTCAAACAGTTATTTTCCCTGGGTGCAAATGGATGAGGAAGGGCAAGGAGAACACAGAGCCATTGCTGGCTGGGCATGAAGAACATTTGGCAGATGAAGCACACCTCTCCTGCTTGTGTGACAGTGGAACTCACGGGGACTGTGACTCAGAGGGGCTTTTTGGAGTCTGTGGGGCAAGACAAGCTATTTGTCACCCCATATTCTGGGTTTGAGTAAAGTCTTGATCAGTCCTAAATATTTTATGTAGGTTCTCCCAGCTAGAGGTACTAGGGCCTAGTGGATAGCACAGTGGACTGAGATTCAGGAAAGCATGGCTCTAGTCGCAACTTTGCCACTGGCCTGATGGGGGACCTTGGGTATCTCAATTGTGCCTCAGTTTCTCCATCTGTAAATTGGGGGAAATGACAGTGACCTTCTTGAAAAGCACTTAGAGGTCAATGGATGAAAAATGCCAAAACAAGATCTAGGTATTAATTACCACCATGTCCATCAGCATGGTATCCCACTGTTCAGACTGCATCTAACACTAGCATGGGAGGAGGAGGATGCTAAAAGACTTCCCTTTCTTATTTCCCCATTCACAAGGAGTAAGCCCCAGTGTGCTCAGAAGGGGGCAGGGACTGCTGCCATTCTAACACCAAAGGAAGCATTTGCACTGGAAGTAAGACCATGCCTTCCCCTACCACAATTCCACATCCACCCACAGAGCTGGTCAGCAACACAGGAGGGAGCAAAATACAAGATGGTACAGATTATTCAGCATACACACTCCTTCTCCCTACATTCTTGGGATGTTTAGGGACCGGATGATATGTCCAGAGGCACAATTCCTGCTGCAGCTCCCTCTATAAGAGCCAGATTTAAACATGATCTGACCCTCCATTTCTTCTTCATTTATGATGGAGTGAGAATACACCCTAGTGCAGACATATGTCTCTGTTTATTTCATCAAGAAAAAACAAAGCCACAGTCTTTGGGAAACTGCATATGATTTAATGATGCATCTTTCCCCAACAGTTTTCCTAGAACATGCAAAAAGAGAGAAAAGGAGATTAGAAATTCAGATGATATCTGATGATTTCTTGATTAAATGATTCTTCAACATTTCAGGATATTAAGCATTTTTGCATGTGTGCATTCATTTTTCATGCTTTGCATAATCTTTCCGATGACTGTATGCACAAGTGTATCATGTAGAAGCAGCAGCTAGCTGATGTGATTACTCATTAAATTTAATGAGCAGGTTAGGATTATCTACTATAAAAAGTAAGTTGAACACAAAATCACATATTTGAAAGCCAAGCTAAGGGATGAAAACATATGCAAGTACAATTAGTCATGTAACCTTTTTAATATGCATCACTATAAATACTTCATACAGGTATCCAGCAGACTTAGATGCACATTACCCTACTGGAACACAATTGTGTCTGTGTATGAAATGATACATTTAACTCTAATGAGACACAATTGACAGGAAGAAAAATCACCACTATTTTAAGGGGTCTTTCTTTTGTAGCAGTGGAATGTTTTCAGTACATAAACCAGTGATAGTTGAATAACATTCAGTCTTTTTTCCCCTTTTTAAATTCACTGGAACAATACAGCATTAAATGTGGAGTGCTTACATGTTATTAGGTCTACATAAGCAAGTGTGGGGCAACTTACATACAAACAAGCCAGATGGGTACAGCTGGAACAGGAAACACAGCTACATGGAGAGTGAAACAAGATGGAAGAGAACAAGATGCCACCGGGAACTGCCCACCTCCTTAGGCCACTCAGCACTGACTCATTAAGGGAGGGGAAATATTATGAAAGGCTACAATAAGTGGGAGTAAGACGTTTCTCACAAGGAAGTACCCCCAGCCCCACACAAACCTTTGGGAGGGTAAAGGAGTGTGGCACCCAACTCCCCTCCTGAGATGTTGGAAGGAAGAACCTTTCCACCTCAGCTCCCATCATCCCATAAAGTAGAGAGTAGAAAATTGGGCCAATCATTTCCCTCATCCATAGAGGGATGAGGGGAAGAAAAAAAGGCCATCAGTGAATCCCATGATCTGTGAAGACAAAGGGAGGATTAGGAGGCAGCAAAAAGAGCAGTAATAACACCCGAATAAGGATTTTGTATTCTTCCCATGGGAGTAGAAAATGTTAGATTTTGGGAGATAGCTTTAGCCACCTAAAAACTTCAGGGATTGCAGTAATAAAGGAAACACTGAGCTTGGAACAAATGCTTATTTACTTAATTAAAATGGCCACGTTTCCTCCTGGTGCAAACCTACCCACAAGAGCAATATTCAGCAGCTGTTATTTTATTTTATTTTATTCTGCCCCCCTCCCTCAAATAAAGAAAGTTTTCTATACCCCCAAGCTTCCCACTGGAGCTAGGAGTAGGAAGGGAACTTATTTTGGATCTTGAGGGAAGCTTCTGGGAACATGGAAGGGAGATTAATTTGGACCTGGTGGGCAAAGAGCTTAATTTGGGTCCAGCAGAGAGTTTCCAGGCAGTTGGATGGACACTGATTGGTGCATGAGGACACTGGTTTCTGTGTTGGGTCATGTGATTCTTAGCTGTCTTTTTATTTATGAATAGCTGTATCTAATGTCCTATTGGATCTCCATTTGCATTGATTAGGCTGTTAGACTTCTAGGGGTTAATATTTCTATCTCTAACACAGGTCTAACTCTGTTGCCATCAGAGGAGTTACCCCAGATTTACATTCTTGATCAGAGATGCACTGACACATTGAGCACTGGGGAATTTGGACTGAGTGGGCATTTGGTACTGAGACTGAACAGGCTTTTCAATTACTTCTCTGTGGAATAAAGAGAAGAAAAGCCCATGCATGCATTACAGAAATAGCTAAAACACTGACAAAGAGAAAGACGAAGAGGCCTGATCCTTATATACGGCTCTCTGGAGAAGCCACACAAAATCTATCCCCAAATTTAGTCCACTATACCCAAGTCACAGAGTGATCTCCTAATTTAATCATAAAAGGAGAAGACCAACAGAACATTAACCAGGATGGTTTGCTGCACAGCCTTGCAGATTGCATAGGTGCTTGCCTTTTGACCAAGTAGCATGTGTGTGTTCATCCAATGCACACAGCACAGGGCCCTCAGAGCCCAGAGACCATATCTTAAGGCCAGAGTTGCTGAACCAAAGGAGCAACAAGAGATGGGATTATTTACAGACAGGATAAAATCCACAAGTTACAGAATAAAAATACCCCCCAAACACTAAAGAACAAAACATTTATGCCCAGCTCCCATTTAGGCACCTGAACAAAGTAGCCAGATCACACTGTTACCAATGGGATCTTATTGCGCACTTTTGAAAATCTAGTTATTTCAATTATAAATTTAAAATGGGACCTAAGCTCTTTTCAAAATGGAGACTGATTTCAAATCCCTAAGAGATTACTTTTGAGTTCATTGTCATAGGGAACACTTTTTTCCAGCATACGGTCCTTTTTTCGCTCCCCCAAAAGACCCTGTTTTTGTATATTTTTTTCCTCTGCTGTAATCTCTCTTACAATCTATCCATAAAAAAACCTACTCTTACCTCTGGGATGGACAGTTATATCTGTTCTTGAGGAGATGATGGACTCAGGTATGATTTTGGTGGTACATGAAAACGGAAGGGTAGGTCTAAAAAATTTGAAGGATCACAATATCACAAACATATCCCTATCTTCTTCCAAGCCCCTTTAATCTAATGCTACCTGTCAGCCTCCAAGCCATCTCTGTAATGTACAGAAGTCAATGTTGTTTCATGTTTGTGTCCTCCAGATGTCATGTATATGAAGCACTATCCATTTATGAATATGGATTTATAGGGTATTCCCTACGTTATCTGACATGCTACATGCTTTTGGTGTAAAGCCAAAAGCAAGAAACCTATTTAAGAAGGTAAGAGAGATAATTCTGTTTCTTAATTCAGGTTTAACTGTGGCAGAGAAGACTGTACTATTTTCTGTACTATTTTTATGATTCCTATATGTGCTTCAGTTTCCCTATGTACTTTGCATTGCTGCCCAGTGAGTGCAAAGGAGTTAAAAAGACAATGGAGGACTGAACAATTGACACTTATCCATGGGAATCTCCAGCATGTGGAACATGGGAACCCAGCATGGGCCAGCAGGAGTTGGACCATGAACTCAAGGTGTCAGGTGGCTGAGATAAGCGTTAGCTTTTTGGGAGAGAGACGGCAAGTCTCATCTGGGGCTGCCAGAGAGAGATGGAGAGCCAGAGCTAGAAATGGCAGTTTGGCTGGGTGGAACACTGACTGGCCAGAATGGACTATGTCTTAGCCTTTATTTCTCCCATAAAGGACTTCCCAACATTGTGTTCCAGTTGACTAATAAATCTACTCCCTGCCTTTAAGGAACAGTAGGACATCTTGTGGGTCCAGAACATTGACAGGGTACTTTCACAGGACTGTTTAAAAGCTGGGATATAGCACAGATCCTGTGGATCCATGACAGGGTGAGAAAAAAGCAATTGCTGACAAAATTTAAATATGTGGCTGTATATTAATCATAAGATTTTGTCAGTCATTTTGGAGCATTACTTAAAGAGTTAATTTCTTAAACTGAAGCTCTTTCATTGAAGACTGAGTCATATAAAACAGCTTTATGGTGAAACCTCTTTCATTTTAGCTCTTCCACTGAGCACCTTTTATTGAAGCCTGAGCCATATATAGAGTTTTGTGGGGGAAGCATGGAGCTTAGTTCAGTAAACTAACTCCTAAATTAATTGATGTTACAGCTCATCACCCACCAGAACACTTCCAGAATCCTCCCCCTATTATCTTCATCTGTCAGGTTAAATTTATCTTTATAACACTAGACTCACTAGGAAAGAGAAGAGGGAGCTTTATTGGCCAAGGGGTGGGGAAGGCATATAGAGGGGCTACTATTTCAGGGATCTGATCATTCTTTCACTTAAATCAATGGGAATTTCACCATGACGTCCCCCTATGCACCCTAAGAAAGGATGAGGTAACTCTTCTAACATTTTCTAAACTGTTTAAATGTTCATGATAAATTTAGAGGGAAAAATAAGTTTTCTCTCGCTCCAGTCCATCACAATAAAACATTACAGGAATTTTTCTAGCCAAAAATTAAACACAGTACAATTTTTCACATAATGTCTGTAATAAACCAAGATGTGCTCCAGTGTTATATAATTATGATTAGCAAATCAATGTCCTAATTCTGGACTGTGTTTCTGACCCACAACTCTACTCTTTTGGCATAAAAAGATCAGAAAGCAACTGGATCTCTTCCCAGCTGGGAATTTTCCTTTGCAGGAAGAGTACCTGGGTGTCCTGGGGATGGAAGAGGAATGGAGGGGGATGTGGTAAGAGTGCTTTGCTGCTGGAATAACCCCTCAGCAGTCTCTAAGTGAGGGACCCCGGAATCCAAGTGGTACAAAAGTATCTTAAAAACATCTATGATCCATTCCCACCCCCCAATCCTTGTGCACTGCCAGGAATTTCCAGTATGTAATGACCCAGGATCCTGATCAGCAGGCGAGGAGGCACTTGAGGTGCTCAGGAAGGGAGGATGAAAAGGTGGACTTAAACTTTATTCTCCTTGAATCCTGGGCTGAATTGAAATTTTTCAAGCTTAGTATCATTTCAATATTTTTGGAACATTTGGGAAAGATCAGTTATTCTGTCATGGGAGAAAGAAAAAAAACCCAACCTTTTCCCATATGTTTCAATTGGAAATTTTGTACTCTATTCAGAAATTATTGGGACATTAGAAACATCAAACTTGGCTTAATTTGTAGATCTCATAGAGATCTAAAGTTTTGATCTGAGTTTGAAAAAATTCTTTCAGACATTTTTCAGTTATTCCACCTCTTCCCAATAAGTTTTGTTTTTCAAAATCTCAAAAACAATTTAATTGATATTTTGGAATGAACAACTGTAGCCCCTTGTTCTACATAATAAAAAATAATAAAATAAATACATTTAAGACTATAAAACACAAAGGCATTTTATAATGGTAATATTTTTTCTAATACCCTTGTAACTTTATTTTAAAAATAAAAATATAATAATAAAAAGTCATTCCTGAATTATGCCTCTATGGGCCAAACTTAAGTCAAGATTTTACTGTAGAGATTTCTCTTGAAAGTTCACACATAAGAACAATACATACAGCCCCTCGACTCTAGTGGTCTGAATGGCATTGCTATAATGCTATCATTAGTTATTTGCAATAGAAATAGAGAAGAAATGCATGACTATAAATATATCAGTATGGTGATTTCAGCTACTTATAAAGACATTTGGTCTAATTCCACTATAATTTTCATATTTTACACTGGTGTAATTCAATGACCTCAACAGAGGTGCTCATGATTTATACTCGAGTAAGTGAGGAAGAATCAGACCCATTCTGCTTATTTTGACAGTCATATCTGTAATGGAATCGACACTTTGACAGATGCTAACAGAAGTCAATCAGCAAAATGATTCTTTTTCCAACGTAAGGCTGTGGGCAATCAAAGAAACTATGAACATCTGGCTTAGTTTTTGATTGCCATGCTCACTGATTTAGTGCACCCCAATAAGCAACAATTAGTCAGTACAGCTTGTGTCAAAAGAACCATCAAGTTAAATCAAATTAAGTCAGGATAAATTGAATCCAATTGGCATCCATGCATATTTGTATGCATAGTTTAAGTAAGCTTCTACTATACAACATAAGCAAAACAAATGCAGACTTTATTTTTTATGTTTTTTAAATAAATATTACCCAAAATTATTTGACTTTTAAAAAACAATCTCGGAAAAGTTGACTTTTTTTTGGAAATGCAGTACTACAGATTTGTAAATAAAATCAATGTCATTTTTCTTTCCTTATTTCAAACCCATCATTGAACATATTGTGTTTTATGGATTTGGACAAAACTCTCTCAAGCATATTGCTAGAAATAGCAAAATACTTGATGCATTATGGTTAATTTTAAAGGCAAACTGTTGTAAACCCCCTCCCCCCAAATTTAGTTTTTTAAAACAAATGTTTACAAAACCTTAGACTTCTCTGTTTTCATTTGTTTCTAATTCTAGTGGAAATAGAGTTTGTTTTTTATTTTTAGAACTAATCCATATTTTTGTTTGGAATTCAAACATTGCAACATTGTGTCAGATTGTGCTCTAAACTACAACTGGCTACCATGGGCTCCCAGGACAGTGTTCGGGCAGCTGGGATCATACTCCCACTTCCTAAGGTACACTTCCATATATTGGAGGTAGAAATGTCTCTTTGCCTTTCAGTGATTTCTCCTGTGCTATAGAAATCCTCCATTGGCCTAGAATGCTGATACTAACCTGCCCTAATAAACTAGAAAATCTGGCTCATGATTTTTAACCTGAAAATGACTTCTGGCAGCTCTTCTCTTAAACTACTTTCCATTAAAACACTAATCCCTTTTACATTACGAGTCTCTGAATGGAGGCTAAGAGTGCTTGTGTTAGTGTGAATGGGGAGACAACAGCTCAGGGTATTAGCCTACTCCTGCAATTGGGCAGTTGATTCCCCAGCTTGTTCCAACTAACTTTTGAATAATGTTGAAGCAAATCTTCACTTTAGAGGCTACTTTCTTGGGATGGTCATGAAAGGTCAGTGTGCAGTCAAGAATGACACCAAGATATGTTGGCTTTGGGTCATAACACAGTTTTACCACAAAACTCGACAGACTTTTTTGTATGATTCTGTTATCAAGGTAGAAAGTAGAAACTACCGATTTGCTCAAATTTAGGCTCAGCTGCCGCTTTTGGAAGTCATCTTCCATTATCTAAAGGTGAGATGTAAGGATCATTTCCATTTCTTTAAAGCTACGGGCATGAAGTGCAAGTGCTAAATCATCAGCATATGCAAATATCTGTGCTATTGTTTCAGGCACATCACTTGTGTACACATTGAAGAGTGTCGGAGCAAGTACAGAACTTTGTGGTAGCCCATTGTTCAAAGTGAGCAGCTTGATGGTTTGACTTCTCAGGTATACCCACATCCTTCAGACACTAAGCATGGTCTTCAGCAGCCTGAGAATCTGCACACAGGGGGTCACTTTGGCCAGTTTCATTAGCAGACCATCCTTCCAGACTTGTCATATGACGCTGACAGATCGATGAAAGCAGTATCAGTCTTGAGTTTTTGTTAGAATATGGCTTCAATGTTTGTAGTGAGGGCCAGGACCTGGTCGCAGCAACTTTTGTGTAGTTGAAAATCAGCTTGCTCCTTGGGTAGGCTGGCATCCAGTGGGCCTGATTCAGTTCAGAATCATATACTCCATCACCTTGTAGTTGGTTCTCAAGAGGAGGATTGGCCTATAACTAGAAGAGAGATATGCAGGTTTCTCAGGCTTTAGAAATGAAATTACCTTGACTTCTCTCCAGATGTGGGGGATTTCACAGGTCTCCAGGACATTGGTAAAAAGCTTTACAATCCGTTTCCATGCCAGAGGACCCAGGTTATATAAGAACTCAGAATCAACACCACTTTTCCCCACTGCTTTCCCCAATTTTGTGGCAATGATGATCTCCTCACTTGTGAATGATCCAGGCCATTGAGACACTGGAGCGCATGTCGACATCACTTGTCGAAGTAGATGCTGGACTTGTCTACAATACTGCTTGTCCACTGGCCATTTTGATGCCCACAAAAGTTTAGCAGAGATGGCACACCCTTTCACCTGTGGCCTCGTAGCATGCAGGGCTGGCTCCAGGCACCAGCCAAGCAAGCTTGTGCTTGGGGCGGCAGATTCTAAGGGGCAGCATTCTGTCCAATCCTAGGGTGGCATAGCCGCCCTTTTTTTTTCTTTTTTTTCTTTTTTGTTTACCACTCTGGCCACCCTGTAGGGGGCGGCGGCACGGAGGAGGGGAGCGCCCTGCTGGGAGCTGGCTGCGCACTCCATTTGCCCTAGCCAGTGCCAGCTCTGCAGCAAGCCCGGCAGCCCGTATCCTTCCCTCCCCGCTGACCGGAGCGGCGCGGAGCCCTCCCGGCAGGCGACACGGCAGGAGGGGCCGAGTGGTGAGCGCCCTGGCTGAAGGAAGCCCTGGCCACCCCCTTCTCTCTCTCTCCCTCCTCCCTACCCCTCCCCCTGCTAGCCAGGGTGCGCACTCCACTGCCTGGGGCATGTCTGTAGCACAGGGAGTCCTGCTAGCCAAGAGTTTGCACCCTGGCTCCGGCCACCCTGCAGTTTTTGGGGTTTTTTTTGCTTGGGGTGGCAAAAAAGCCAGAGCCGGCCCTGGTAGCATGTGTGGGATCTGCAGCCCCCAGGTGTCTCAGCAGGTTCCAGGCACATCTGATAGAGTGTGTGAAGTTTAGACTTTCTACACATTCAAGCCACCATTTCCACCTTGCTACATTCAGTGACTCCAGGAGGGCATTTCCAGTGTCTGGGTCTCTACATTCGTCATACTTGTGGAGGAGCTCTTGGGTCTCTGCAATCCAGAAAGGAATGTTTAATAATCTGGATCCCTGGGTGATGTTCTTCTTTACAGCAGAGATTAAAAGCATAGCAATGGCAAAAGCTTTTGGCATTGGGGGAATGCAAGAGAATGTATTCTCTAGAGTCATAGTGAAGGAGGCCCATACTGCTTCTTTGAAGTTCAAGAGTGGCTCCAGTTTTGAGTAGAGAACTGGGATTTGAATATTAATACAGGTCAGTACTGGTCTGTGCTGGCTGCTCAGAAAGTCATCAAAGACGATCCACGATGCGGGTATCAGTAGAGATGAACGTCTGGTCAGAGCAGTATCCTCTGCCCCATCTTGCAGAATGGAAAGTGATGTGCTATTTTGCATCAAAAAGGAGGAGCATATCATTTGCCAATGCCCACTGTGTCAGTTTTTTGCCTGCAATGTTGTTTGCGGCATAGCCTCACTGTGTGTGGTGACTATTAAAGTCACTCACAGATACCATATGGTCCTGTGCATTCTGCAGAGTTGTTGAGGCCACCATGCACAAGATGGTTTGTATACATTAACAATGGCTGGCTTGCAGATGCACATAGAGATTGTAGCTGTTTGTTTTGTCTTGTAGGAGGTAGTATTTGTTGATCACCTGCTTTATGAAATTGACAGCCTGTATTTTGGGTGGTAATTGCTGTCTATGAGTTTATAGCCATTGATTTTGTAGCAATGGGCTTTTTCTTCATTTATGATATAGGTCTCTCCTGGAGGGCAAGGACATCGATGCTGGTCATCTTCATAATTTTTTCCAGGTAGTCACACTTGGACCATGACCGTGCTTCAATGTTCAACTGGCAAATCTTTACTACAGGTCTAATTTGTCTAGGACATTGGCCCTAAGAAGGTAGGCTTATTTTGTTGCTCTTTTGATGTAGAGGTCCACAGTTGATGTTTGGTCACTGATTTGATGACATTAATCATGGTTTCCCACTTAACAGGGTGGCCACATGAAGGTTGTTATCTTCCACCCCAGGAAGAAGCATGCTTGTCTCAGGAAAGGGGGGTCACAGCCAGCCTGGCTGTAAAGCACTGCAAGGATTGTGGCTGAGCAATCCTCTACAAGACATGAGAGAAGCTGCTAATTAAGTGTAGGCTCTATATTGCCTCTTATGATTTTATTTTATATGTAACCATTTGTTTCCAATACAAAGATATTGCCTCACCCACCATGTCTCTCTAATGTCCTGGGACTGATCTGCCTATAACAGTATTGCATACCTATCTAAGTGCTGTGAATTAAATGGACCTGTGAGAGGAGGTGACTGGTAAGTTGGGGTATACTGTCTCTTTGGAAGCAGCAAATCTGTAAATACTGTGAGTGTCCAATGGACCAGGGGCTGGACTCTCCCAGGATATGCTCAGAGGGTTCGGGTGTGCCTATCCCTAATTTACAGAGTGACAGCAGGGCTGCTCAGCCTAAAGGGGGTGCTATTGTTGCCAGGGAGTTGGGGAGCTGACCCCTGGCAGGCACAGACAAAGTTTCCTCATGCTTCAGGCAGATGGTAGCAAGGTTTCTGCAACCCTGGGTGCCCTGGAAAACATCACAGATGCTGTTTTGTATTTTGGATAAATCTACCCATTTATTTAGGTGCCTAAATATGGATCTAGGCAACGAACATTTTGAAAACCATCATCCCAGTAAAAATCTCTCCAAATCATCTCAACAAAGGCACATTGGGTGGTTGTGAGCTCCAATGTTACCTGTTCTGTTGTAAAACAGTGGGTAAAGCAGTCTGCCAGTCTGCCTTGCAATCAGTGGCAGGACAGTGGCCATATTTATCAAAGTTTCCAGTATTATTGTAATTGCTTTCTCAATATTACTTTGAATGCAACATATGAAACATTAAACCAAATCAATATTTATTAGACACTTTTAGAATTGTGTTTATGTGTTTGTGGATGACACAAATACATATTGATTGTATAAAAGAGTCCCCCCTTTAAACCTACATCAGATGACCTCACATTTATTTAAATGTGCATGCAAACCTTTCAGTAAATTACATTTCCCTGTCTAATTGTTATTGATTTTCTTCTACGCCATTTTGTGAAGGAGTACATTTTGTGTAAGGACTTAGCCACATATTGAAGTATAACAGTGCTTGTTACTTGTAATTAAAAACAACAATCATTTTATATGTATTTTCCTCATTAATGGCACAAACTTTGCTATTAGCATTATGCAAATAAGGGTCAGTAAAAAACTAAAACATCACTCCATAAATACGTTGGAACACATTTGGCAACAAAGATTGTTACAGTAATAAATTCTTTTAAGATACAACTGCTCATGTGACTGGGATTCAAAGTCATAAAAAACCTTCAAAGCTTCTGATCATTTGATTAGCATTATGATTTTTATAGGCAAATATAATATTCTTCTGATTCAATTTAAGAGCCTGGGAGGGCCCTTGGAATAACATTTTCTTGACCCCAGGCTTGTTTTCATAGACAATGAAAGCTTTCCTGTAGAGACAGACTGGAGATGTTCAAAAGTAGAGATGGGCTTTGGATTCGAAATCGTGGCTATGAATACTCCTGGACTTTGAGGACTGAACCCGGGATTCTTGCTCTAGTTGTTTGGTGCAGAAGATTCCCCTGTCCTCAGTATAATGGATATTTTGTGGGGGGTGGAGGGAAGAGAAGTCAGAAGCATGAGTGGGTAAGCAGAGCTTCTTGACATTGCACCACAACTTGTCCCAACCACAACCAGAAGAGTGGGTGAATAATTCATTACATTGTAGATATTTGCAGAGATGGCCAATAAAGGTGCCAAGTAGGGTGACCAGATGTCCTGATTTTATCGGGACTGCCCCAATATTTATTTGTTTGTCCCGCGTCCAGACTGATGTTCGGTCGGGACGCGAATTGTCCCGATATTTTGCCCTCCGGAGCAGAGGCGGAGGGGGCTCACGCCTCCCTGCCCCAACTCCATTCCGGCCCTGCCCCAGTTCCACCCCTCTCTCCCCCGTTGAATCCCTCCCCAAATCCCCGCCCGGCCCCGCCCCCTCACTGCCCTATTGGATCCCTCCCCAAATCCCTGCCCTGGCCTCGCCTCTTCCCCAAGCACGCCGCATTCCTCCTCCTCACCCCTCCTTCTCAGGCTCGTGCTAATCAGCTATATGGCGGCACAAGCACTGGAGGGAGGAGGGAGAAGCAGGACGCGGCAGCCAGCTCAAGGGAGGTGGAGGCAGAGCGAAGGCGAGCTGGTGCAGGGGGGCGGGGCATGGAGCTGCCGGTGGGTGCTCAGCCCCCACCAATTTTTCCTATACTCCGGTGGCTTTATTATATGTTTTTTTATTTTTATTTTTTGCTTTTGTTTTTGTTTTTTCCTCTGCCACTGGCTCTTGGTTGTTGTTTTTTTTTTTATGCTTTGCTGGCACCCCTGCCCCCCGCGTCCCGATATATCATGTCTCTCATCGGGTCACCCTAGTGCCAAGCATGATAAGGTTTGTGTGTGATGTAGACACATCATCCCAGTAGGAACCAGCCTGGGACTACCAGATCTTTCCACACATGTTATCAAGCAGCCAGCAACAATTATTTTTTTAGCAGTTTATAATTGTTGATGTGAGAAAAAAAGGAGATCCCTTCTGCATATCTAGAAAACAAAAGACCCACTTGCATCAAGTGAGGATTGATTCCTTGACCCACTGAATAAATTACTGATATGCCAATGTGTGGCGAGAGAGCAATTGCTAATTCAGTCCCTCCAGTGGAACTTCAGTAATACAGAGGCAGATCATCAGCTTCCCTGAGATCAAACACCAAATGCTACAGTGGCAGGATTATCAAAGATTCATAATATAATAAACTGACTAGTGGAGCTGTGTACCACTTCCTTCTACTGGGTTGATTCAGAACTGTTTTACTTCCTGCTGCAAAGCTATAATTCCTTACTTTCAATGCTGATTTTCCTTTTGAGTTTGACTTGTCTTTTTTGGACCTGGAGGTGGGGTGTCTGAATTCTATCATCTAGCATGGTGATAATTGTGAAGTCCTAGGTAACCCTAGATTTGTCATACTTAATTTTTATTCACTGTTTGATTGTCGTGTTCTCTCATTAGCACATGCTGTGCCTGCACACTGTGTTTGTCAATATGTCAGATCCAGCTGCTTTCTATAAAATCAGACTACCTCTAGAGACATAGATCCTGTTTTTATCCACACAACAGGTAGTGTATGGGCAGAAGAAATGCAAGCTTTCCCAAGCAGCCTCATCAATCTTTAGAGACCATCTCTAAAGGTGTAAAGATAATTCACTCTCCTTGTTCATTCAGGTGTTGACCTCTGCTGAAACAAGAAAGTTGTCAAATTGGCTGGTACCAGCTAAGATGGTTTACATGTCTTTTCTGGTAGCCTCTGAAACACAGGAGATAGCAACAACCACTAAAGAACCCAAACCATTTAAAGGGATACAACCCAGTTCCTGTACACTACATTCTCCTCCCCCTTTTAAGTAAGAGGATATAAACAAAAATATGTTAGAAATACGTTACTTTTATTAAATATACAATATGCTACAAACAATCTGAGAAGCAGATCACAATTTCTATGTATAATGTCTTATAAAGATCACAACAATATGTGCAGTAGTGTCTGTCCTTTCTGATGTAGTTATCAGTAACACTCTGTAGTGCTAGGATCACTTGTAGTAGAAGCTGGGACATGGGACTCACTGGGATTATTACATGTCACTGTCTACTGTAATCTTGGCATTCCCAATAGGCATCAGTGGTGCAGAAGATCTTAAAAGTGGGTTTAATGTGTCTTCTCCATGATACATTCAGCACTGCTTCTATCAAGTGATCTCTCTCCTGCCATCCATCTCCACCCCCTGACAAAACAGAAGCTAGGGATACCATTCCTTACCCATCCTGGCTAATAGCCATTAATGGACTCAACTTCCATGAATGTATCTAGTTCTCTTTTAAACCCTGTTATAGTCCTAGCCTTCACAACCTCCTCAGGAAAGGAGTTCCTCAGGTTGACTGTGCACTGTTTGAAGAACTTCCTTTTATTTGTTTTAAACCTGCTGCCCATTAATTTCATTTGGTGCCCCTAGTTCTTATATTATGGGAACAAGTAAATAACTTTTCCTCATTCACTTTCTCCACACCACTCATGATTTTATATACCTCTATCATATCCCCCCTTAATCTCCTTTTTTCCAAACTGAAAAGTCCTAGCCTCTTAAATCTCTCCTTATATAGACCCTTTCCAAACCCCTAATCATTTTAGTTGCCCTTCTCTGAACCTTTTCTAATGCCAGTATATCTTTTTCGAGATGGGGAGACCACATCTGTATGTAGTATTCAAGATGCGGGCTTACCATGGATTTATGTAAGGTCAATAAGATATTCTCCATCTTATTCTCTATCCCTTTTTAAATGATTCCTAACATCCTGTTTGCTTTTTTGACTGCTGCTGCACACTGCATGGATGTCTTCAGAGAACTATCCATGATGACTCCAAGATCTCTTTCCTGATTAGTTGTAGCTAAATTATCCCCCATCATATTGTATGTATAGCTGGGGTTATTTTTTCCAATGTGCATTACTTTACATTTATCCACATTACATTTCATTTGCCATTTTGTTGCCCAATCACTTACTTTTGTGAGATCTTTTTGAAGTTCTTCACAATCTGCTTTGGTCTTAACTATCTTGAGCAGTTTAGTATCATCTGCAAACTTTGCCACCTCACTGTTTACCCCTTTCTCCAGATCATTTATGAATAAGTTGAATAGGATTGGTCCTAGGACTGACCCTTGGAACACCACTAGTTACCCGTCTCCATTCTGAAAATTTACCATTTATTCCTACCCTTTGTTCCCTGTCTTTTAATCAATTCTCAATCCATGAAAGGATCTTCTCTCTTATCCCATGACAACTTAATTTACATAAGAGGGACCTTGTCAAAGGCTTTCTGGAAATCTAAGTACACTATGTCCACATGTTTGTGGACCCCTTCACAGAAGTCTAATAGATTAGTAAGACATGATTTCCCTTTGCAGAAACCATTTTGACTTTTGCCCAACAATTTATGCTCTTCTATGTGTCTGACAATTTTATTCTTTACTACAACTAATTTTCCCGATACTGATGTTAGACTTACCAGCCTGTAATTGCCAAGATCACCTCTAGAGCCCTCTTTAAATATTGGCGTTACATTAGCTATCTTTCAGTCACTGGTTACAGAAGCTGATCTAAAGGACAGGTTACAAACCATAGTTAATAGTTCTGCAATTTCACATTTGAGTTCTTTCAGAACTCTTGGGTGAATGCCATCTGGTCCCGGTGATTGTTACTGTTGAGTTTATAAATTAATTCTAAAACCTTCTCTAAAGACACTTCAATCTGTGACAATTCCTCAGATTTGTCATCTACAAAGGATGGCTCAGGTTTGGGAATCTCCCTAGCATCCTCAGCTGTGAAGACTGAAGCAAATAATTCATTTAGTTTCTCCGCAATGACTTTATCGTCTTTAAGTGCTCCTTTTGTATCTCGATCGTTCAGGGGCCCCACTGGTTGGTTAGCAGGCTTCCTGCTTCTGATGTACTTAAAAAACATTTTGTTATTACCTTTGGAGTTTTTGGCTAGCTGTTCTTCAAACTCCTTTTTGGCTTTTCTTATTACATTTTTACACTTAGTTTGGCAGTGTTTATGTTCCTTTCTATTTACCTTGCTAGGATTTGACTTCCACTTTTTAAAAGATGCCTTTTTATCTCTCACTGTTTCTTTTACATGGTTGTTAAGCCATGGTGGCTCTTTTTTAGTTCTTTTACTGTGTTTTTTAATTTGGGGTATACATTTAAGTTGGGCCTCTATTACGGTGTCTTTGAAAAATGTCCATGCAGCTTGCAGGGATTTTACTTTAGTCACTGTACCTTTTAATTTCTGTTTAACTAGCCCCCTCATTTTTGCATAGTTCCCCTTTCTGAAATTAAATGCCACAGTGTTGGGCTACTGAGGTGTTCTTCCCACCACAGGAATGTTAAATGTTATTATATTATGGTCACTATTTCCAAGCAGTCCTGTTATAGTTACCTCTTGTACCAGATCCTGCGCTCCACTCAGGAGTAAATCAAGAATTGCCTCTCCCCTTGTGGGTTCCTGTACCAGCTGCTGCAAGAAGCAGTCATTTAAGTATTGAGAAATTTTGTCTCTGCATTTCGTCCTGAGGTGACATGTACCCAGTCAATATGGGGCTAATTGAAATCTCCAACTATTACTGAGTTCTTTATTTTGATAGTCCCTCTAATCTCCCTTAGCATTTCATCATAACTATCACTGTCCTGGTCTGGTGGTCGATAATAAATCCCTACTGTTATATTCTTATTAGAGCATGGGATTACTATCCATAGAGATTCTATGGAACATGTGGATTCATTCAAGATTTTTACTTCATTTGATTCTACATTTTCTTTCACATATAGTCCCATTTCCTCCCACCCCTCCACCCCTCTGCATGACCTGTTCTGTCCTTCCGATATATTTTGTACCCCGGAATGATTGTGTCCCATTGATTGTCCTCACTCCACCAGGTTTCTGTGATTCCTATTATAATCAATATCCTCCTTCAACATGAGGCACTCCATTTCACTCATCTTATTATTTAGACTTCTAGCATTTGTGTACAAGCACTTTAAAAACTTGTCACTGTTTATTTGTCTGCCATTTTCTGATGTGTCAGATTCTTTTCTATGTGAATGTTTCTCGTCATATCCCAGTGTTTCTCAAACTGGGGCAGCCAGTACGTCCCTCGGCCCACGCCGCTTCCAGAAGCCCCCATTGGCCTGGAGCGGCGAACTGCGGCCAGTGGGAGCCACAATCTGCCAAACCTGTGGACGGGGCAAGTAAACAAACCCGCCCGGTCCGCCAGGGGCTTTCCCTACACAAGTGGCAGCCCCAGTTTGAGAAACACTGCCATAAATGGTCCAACATAGTCAATGAGTATTTGTTGGCCACCCCAAAGATGCAAAAGAGTATGTTTAGACTCATGGTTTTCCTGACAAACCTTGACATTGTTTTGCCATTTACTCTATGTGTGTATCAATCTCTGCCATCACACTAAAGTCATGTAATTCTTGCAGTACGGGTGACCTGAGTTTCGTAGAAATAACCACTCTGGTGCCACACATTAGGCAATATTTATATAGTTTTAACTGTTTTTAAAGCAAAGAATTCTGGAACCAGAAGTTTGTGTGCCTAAGTTCAATCAATCATAGTAATGTCATACACTACAAAAGAATATGATGGTGTAATTTACAAAAGGCTTTTTGAAAAACAGCCAGCTTTTAAAGGGGTTTTTAATAGTAAACTTGCACAAAACAAAAAATGCAAAAAGCAGAGTTCCCCATCCGCCGCCAAAAAAGTGGTGATTTTATGCTGCCATGAGCTCAAAATATTCTAACCGATTTCAACCAGATTTGTAGCTGCGAGTTCAAAAAAGGTATTATGGAAATCCTGAACCACAATTCATTGCAACTGTGGGGGAGGGATAGCTCAGTGGTTTGAGCATTGGCCTGTTAAACCCAGGGTTATGAGTTCAATCCTTCAGGGGGCCATCTGGGGCAAAAATTGCTAGTGAAGGCAGAGGGCTGGACTCAATGACCTTTCAAGGTCCCTTCCAGTTCTAGGCAATTGGTATACCTCCAACTATATTATTATAACACTACTGATGTAATAATTTGTGATAAAAAATACTGTCCACAATATAGTGTTTCTATAAATGTTTGCTGTCCCTGGAAGTAAGTTGTGCTATCTTAAAGTTGACATTTTAGGGAATATAATAATATGTAAAGCTTAAACTAAAGAGAACCACTCTATGATTTCACCAGTTGTGAAATTATCTGAACTATCCACTATCTATGTTACATATATTCTCATAGGAAATTCGGATAGTTTTTGTTTTTATTTAAAAGTACTTATGGAACAAATGTTATGCCCACATATATTCACCCCAATAAGCATATGGTGGTGAAATAAATTAGACTAAGGACTTACTCAGAGTAAAATTAGGGTTTATAGGCATGAATGCTACCAGAGCTATTGAATGCAGTGTACCCTTTACCATGTAGTTCTTAGTGAAATGACAATAATAATGGTACCTTAAGCAAGTTATTGTGTGAAATCAGTATGTCAGTAAAATCATTTCATCCTCATAAGCTGATTTTGAACCATTAAGACAGTCTTTTGCTTTGCAGTGTGTTTAGTCACTGCATTTCCCTCAGTAATTTGTCTTCATTGGAAGCAGCACTCAACCACTTTTAGTGCTTATTATTGTTAATAAGAATGCGGTCTACTTTAATACAGCATCACACAAAAACAGAAAGAGTCATGTGGATGATTGCAAGAGAAACTGGAGCAATATGTAAAAGGGTGTCAGGTAGATGAGAAATTTAAATGAGGGATGAAATGCAGTTTAAATGAACACTCACATGGAAAATATGAAAATCATAAGAAGTATGAGTTAAGTAATCAGGAAGTAACTGAAATTTTCACTGAAGGGGCTGTGCTATGTTGAAATCCTAATCTTTTGCTGACAAGACAATGCATTATAGGAAAGATTGAGTTAAACTACACAAGCCTCCTGAAAGCTTGGATAGAAAGTTGCTCAGTTGGCAGGGATACTAATAGGTCTAAAAGCCCTGAAGCTCATTTTAGCACCTTTTGCTTTTCTTGGAGGTGACCTCCAGTTATTACAATAGGAACTGATTGTTTACAAAATTTTTGCTACTTCTCTTTATGGAACATTCCATTGTATACGCATATTTCTCATTTCAATCTTGTTTAATATCTACTCCCCATCTTGTATGATTTCTTCTGCAGTGCTCAAACACCTTCACATATTTATCTTCAAACTTGGGTTGGAAGCCCAGCTTTAATTACTGGGGGTCAATAGTGAACTTTCCTTAGAAGCTGGTTATCCCATAAGTGCCAGATGCAGGGTTTCTTCCTCTGAAGCACCTTATAATGTTACTGTTGGGAGACAGGATCTGGACTAGATGGACCACTGGTCTAATTCAATATGGCAGTTCTTATGTTCCTATGCTGAATATTAAAACTGCTTAAGCATGTATTCTGTTCTGGTTCTTTCAGTAAGTCTTTTCATATCTGAGTCTGCCTCATACACTGTGATCCTGACTACAGTAAGACCACACATGGAAATAAAGGAATGTATATTAATAAAACTATCAGCGGACTGGACTCTTAACACTTTAAACATATGGAGGCTGGGCTGTGTATTTATGTCCTGTACATCCCTGAGCAAGTTGCCAGCATTTAATAATAATACATTAATAATAATAAATAATAATAATACGTTACAAGATCTCCATTTGTGAATGACTGCAGTGACTCCCCCCCACCCCCCAGGAATGTGAGGTCCGAAGGGCAGAAAGGTACGAAACCTGGGTGGGGCAAATCTCTTTGTTCCACACAGTGAGTAAGCCAGCAAACAGGATCAAGAAGCAGCATGGCTCGAGGGGCACTGAAAAAGGGTGAGCTCAGGAAAAAAAAGGGGGCTGTTATCCCCGGGCCCCAGATGCAGGGAAGGGCAAGCGAAGGCAAATTACAAGTAGGACACAAGGGGTCTGATTTAGCAAGTGAAGCTGCTGCCCGGTGTCTGCTGCAGTCACGAGACAGTGTGGCTTCAGGCTCATGCAGGAAGGGGAGAGTGGAAAGAAGGGGAATTAGTATCCCCCTGCCTCAGGTACTTCCACCCGGAGGCAGGCTGGAAGCTGCAATCGGGGAGGGTGAACTGGCAAAGGAACCTAGTCAGCATCTGAAACAATCAATGTGCATTGGGAAGGGGAGGCAACGGAATGTAACTGTTTCATGTACCAGCCGTGCTGCAATTAGATGTGTGGGCTGTCAGGCTGCAATTCTTTCTGGCTGTGAGTAGGTTGCTGCTCAGGTGTCTGTACCTTTGCTGGAAAGGGGACAAGCAGAGGCAGCAGCTGCAGCACAGGGCAGTCTCAATGGAGCCCAAGGGCTGGAAGGAGACCCAAGGGAGACAGTATTGCAGCAGGGGGTGCTCACTGGTACAGGGCTGCTAATGCCCAGGGTGGTGTGCTTAATAACCCAGGGCAGCCTCATGGACTGAGGGAGGGAAATGACTGAGGGAAACGTCCACGCATGCAGGTGGGCAGGCTGTGTGGATTAATGGGGTAGTCAGCAGAGCTGTGCAGCAAATGGTCAGTGAAGTTGTTTCTGAGGTTTTTCTCCACAGCATTGCAACGCTTCCAAAGAGCACCAGGTCACCCAGAATCAGGATGTTCTCCTCCACTGAACACAAGGGATGTCAGTAAGGCTGATCCCTGGGGTGAGTGTGATCTGAACCAGACAGAGGTTGGGGGGATGGGTGGCAGAGGTGGTAGAGCCTATTGAGGTAGTAAATACTCTGGGCCCAGACAGAGTGGGAGGTCCAGAAGCCTGGGCAGAACCAACTAGGAGTGGCACCTTCAGTATGGGCACTAATGGTATTACACAGCTGCTGCAAGCTAATTTGCAATTACTGCAGCAGCTTCAGGCAGCTAGGTGTGCGGGGTCTGCACAGGGTGACAGGGTAGGCCCATCATGGGCTCAAGTTTGGGCATCAGGATGGGGCAGGTCCCCGGCAAGGGTATCATAGAATCATAGAATCTCAGGGTTGGAAGGGACCTCAGGAGGTCATCTAGTCCAACCCCCTGCTCAAAGCAGGACCAAACCCAACTAAATCATCCCAGCCAGGGCTTTGTCAAGCCTGACCTTAAAAACCTCTAAGGAAGGAGATTCCACTACCTCCCTAGGTAACCCATTCCAGTGCTTCACCACCCTACTAGTGAAAAAGTTTTTCCTAATGTCCAACCTAAACCTCCCCCTCTGCAACTTGAGACCATTTCTCCTTGTTCTGTCATCTTCTACCACTGAGAACAGTCTAGATCCATCCTCTTTGGAACCCCCTTTCAGGTAGTTGAAAGCAGCTATCAAATCCCCCCTCATTCTTCTCTTCTGCAGGCTAAACAATCTCAGTTCCCTCAGCCTCTCCTCGTAAGTCATGTGCTCCAGTCCCCTCCACAGCGAAGCCTGTGTTGGGAATGAAGCCCCATGGCACATGGGGACTCATTTGCCAACAGGGAATGTAACCTCATGGGACCAAGTAGAGATTCCCAGGGGCCGTGTCAGGGAGCAGGGCTCTGCAGAACTCCCTCCATGGAATCCTGAGTACAGTTCTGCTGGGGTGGCTGACCCCATGGGAGTTCACCTATTGAGTGCAACTAAAGATAAAATCCTGAGAGGTGAATACGTGGACATATTATCCCTATTGCTCAAGGAAGTGTTGACAGACAGAAAACATGGGCAAGGCAAGCAAAAAAACGAGCTGCCCAAGAGGCCAAGGGTGCCTAC
Source organism: Mauremys mutica (assembly GCF_020497125.1). Taxonomy (NCBI): domain Eukaryota; kingdom Metazoa; phylum Chordata; order Testudines; family Geoemydidae; genus Mauremys; species Mauremys mutica. The sequence continues at coordinate 39,566,285 of NC_059079.1, read as the reverse complement.
AACATGGGAAAATTGGAAGGCTGCCTTCCTCATCTATGCAGGTGTTATAGTACAGGCTTACCCAGAGAGGATCCCTGCCTTGATTAAGTATATGGACATAATTAGGTGGGCACACACTATGTTTGGGGGCCAGTCCTGGTTTAGTTATAATGAGCAGTTTCAATTAATGGCAGCAACCCAAACTGGGATAAGGTGGGACATATCTCATCACACACTGTGGTTGGAGTGGATGACACCAAGGGTGCCAGGAGTTCACACAGACAGTGGTTTGTTCATACCGCAGCAAGCTCGGGAGGGGCCTGAGGTACGTAATAATATTTGCTGATCATTTACTGATGGTGGTGGTTTTCGCAGCACCCGTAGATACAGGCATGTTTGCGAGATGTGTTTTGGGACTCATTCAGCCTGTTCTTGCCAGAGTGGGAAGGGAAGATCATAGGGAGAAAACAGGAATGGGGGTGGCGCAAGCGCCAACCACAGGTTTGGCGTGGGTGGAACAGGGTTTGGGACACAGAACACAAGCTGGGAAGGGGAACAAGCTGGGAGTGATGCAGTGGGCATGGGCTCCAAGGCCAGTTAGGCCGGATGGGCTAAGGGTTCTCCTATGGGATTACCCTAACAGGGCAGATGGGGCATATCTGTGGGAGGGGTTTACAGCAGGATTTCGGATCCCTTTTGTGGGAAATAGGACTCATTTGATGTCAAAAAAATTAAAGTCAGTAGCTGAGGGGGACATATTGTTAAAAAAAAAAAAAGATTGCACACCCATTAAAGGAGGGCAGGATAGCTGGGCCATTTGATCAGTTACCTATAGCACATTTAAGACTTTCCCCCCTGGGGTTGTTTCCCCAAGAAGACCCCAGGGACATACCAATTAATTCATCACCTGTCATACTGCCAGTGCACCCACTGGACTTAGACCTGTTGGGTTTCTGTTTTGAGGGGCAATTTTATTGTGACAAGGCTATGTCCATGGGCTGTTCAGTATCTTGTACAGCTTTTGAGAAATTCAGTACAATGTTGCACTGGGCAGTGGTGCGATCAGCGGCACTAAACCAAGTAGTGCATTATTTGGATGATCTTTTGTTTGCAGGGTGAGCCGGGTCAGATGAGTGTGTTCGCCTGTTGGACACATTTCAGGCCCTGGCTAGAAAGTTGGGGGTACCCCTAGCTGAGGAGAAAACAGAAGGCCCTTCCACTACATTGACCTACCTGGGCATTGAGCTGGACACCAGGGAGGGTGTATCTCGGCTGCCTCAGGATAAGCTTCAGGAGCTATTGGGGTTGCTGCAGAGAGCAGTGGGGGCTAAAAAAACTCATGCTGCAAGAACTGCCATCTATTTTGGGGCACCTGAACTTTGCTTGCGGGGTTGTTGCCCCGGGGAGGTTGTTTTGTGCTCGGCTGATAGCAGCAACGGCTGGCATAGCCAGGCCACACCATTACATACGAGTCACTAGAGAGATGAAGGAAGATGAGGGTGTGGGAAAGTTTTCTGAGTTGATTTAATGAGGTATCATTGTAGAGGGAGGAATGGTTATTACAAGGGGGGTTAAAACTCCACTCAGATGCAGCAGTAGGCACAGGTTTGGGGGTGTTTTATCAAGACAAATGGTATGCACAAAAAAGGCCTGCCACCTGGACACAAAACAGGGTTTTGTGTGACATGACCTTCTTGGAATTTTTCCCCATTTTAGTTGTGGTGGTGATTTGGGGATCGGAGCTAGTTAATAAAAGGGTGTGCTTCTGGTGCAACAACATGGCAGTGGTACAGGTTATCAATCGCCAAACTTCCAGATTGCACAGGGTTATGAAGTTGGTAAGGGCATTTGTTCCACAACGTTTAACCTTCAACATCTGTTTTTCTTTCAAGCATGTGCTGGGCCTGGATAATGGCATAGCAGATGCTTTGTCTCCAGTTTGACAGATTTAATGAGCTTGCACCAGGGTAGATGAACCCAAGCATATGCCGCTGGCTCTCTGGAACCTCGGAATATGATGTGCTCGGCAGAATGGAGATTTTTGGCTCCAGCTTACAAGTTGTTTATTTGGTTTTCTTTTAAGAAGTCGTGTCATTTCAAGGATCCAGAGAATGAGTCGCCTATACGGCCCTCCGTGGAGGGTGATTGTTGCAGTACCGGGTCAAGGACAATGCAGCTGCTGGTGCCCCTTGATGATCACACATGGGACAATGGGTTCTTCCTCCCCAGTAGGGCTGCTAGGTAAGAGGCCATTTGGAGATGTCTGGGAACCCGGCGGGGTTGCAGGCGAGGAAGCCAAGCAAATTGCTGGTGCCTCCTTGTAGCAGATGTTCAGTGCAGGTACTCCATAGGGAGGGCAGCCAGTGATCAGATAAATGGCCTGGTAAAGGACTTAAAAGGAGGTTCTGGATAAAGAAACAGAACGGGGGGAGGGGGTTGGGGACTCCTCTGATTGGTACAGCAGGGAGCCAACCCCCCCGGTTCTCATAGCCCACCTTAACCCTTTTACGAGGATGGTGGATGGAAAGTTCCAAGCTATGGGTTGGCTGGGGGACCGGGATGGAAACAAAGGGGGGCTGGTGGAAGCCCCGGAGAACTGATTTGAATAAGCATGGATTAGCCTGCACTGTACACTTTATCTGCTGGGTAGTCCCAGACATCTATATAATAAAGTTGTGGCCTGATTAAAATCCATAACAAGTCTCTCCTGTCCTTGCGGTGTATCCGGACAATGAATGACTTAACATTCTTCACTTTGATCCTCGCCCACTACTGATAAATAACTGGGTTCTGATTGCAGAAGCATCTCCAAAAAAAACCCAAAACATTTTACTCACAGCTACATCCGTGCAATACCATTGACTGCATATGAATAGCAATTTTTAAATGATTTTCAATTACCAACTGAGGATACTGTCTGAACCACCACCATAAGTTGCATTAAAACAAATTCTATTTTCTATTTAAAAACCTAGTAATTCATCTTGTTTAATAAAAGACAACACATATTCATTACTATTCTTCCAACATGGAAGTTCAATAAATTATTGCCTCTCATCAGCCATCACCTAAATTGTGGTGTTAGGACTGTACATCTAAATCTCAATCATTGTGGAAACAGCTGTGCAAAAGACTTCAGGAGAAGATGGGTCCTGACTTCATAATAGGCTGAACCCAAACCCCAGATCTAAACACCTGTTAATTTTGGAGTGTTACACAATTCGGATCCCAATCCAGTTTTCTATCTTGGATCCATCTTCATCCCTTTCACACCATTCTAGGACCTGTTTTCTATCCATGCTGACTAACAGAGGGGATAACATGGAGAGCTTTTTTTTCCACTTCACAGTTCTGGTGGTGCTACCAAGGGAGTTTTATGGGTTGCTGTACCCCTAAGGGCAGGAAATCATCAATAGGAGCCTTAGCTAGTGTCCCTCTGCTTTGACTGTAGTGGGTTTCCATGGCCTGGGTTCTTAGATACTAAGTGGTAGTGCCTCTACGTGACTGCTTAAGGGATTCAGGAGTCCTACCATACCAACTGCCCAGTAGGCAACAAGTAATTCCTGTGAAGAGTTCTAATACGTCTCCTTCCTTCTTCTCTCTGGAGCCAATACATTTCTGAACAACCTCATAGGATTCTGATTTCCATTTGTCTGCCAGCTTGTTCTTCGCTTTTACTCCCAAGTTCCTTATAAAAGCCCAGTCACCTGGAAGTAGTTCTTGCTCCCTCATGCGCCTGTCATGCCAGGTCTTATTTTGAGTTGCAGTCTTTGCTGTTGCATCTGTAGACAGTTGATAGGTGTTCATCAGGTGTTGCTCTTAATTATTTTACATATTGAGGATATGTCTCAGAGCCTCCTTCACCTGGAGTCACTCCAAAACAAATGTCCTCAGGTATTCTCACTTCCCTCCCAAACATTAGGTAACAAGAGGAGAATCCATTAGCAATGTCCTTGGTACAATTATAAGCATGCACTAGTTGTGAAATATGTTGGCTCCATTTGTGTTTTTGTATTTGGCTGAGAGTCCCAAGCATGTTCAAAAACATCCTGTTGAAATATTTTTGGTTTTAGGTCCTTTTGTGGATGATACGGAGAGGTTCAGGATTTCTTTACCTCAATTATTTGTAGTAGTTCTTTGATAAGTCTACTTTCAAAGTCACATCCCTGATCAGAGTGAATTCTGGCAGGCCAACCATTGGGCACAAAGTAGTTGTCCCATAATATCTTGGCTACAGTGGTAACACACCGATCTTCCATGGGGAACACGTGTGTGTATCAAGTGAAATGATCCGTTACCACTAATATGATAGTGGTCCCTTTGTTGTCAGGTTCTAAGGACAGAAAATCAATATGCACAAGACACATGGGTCTCTTGTTTCGGATGTTAACTAACTGGAACGATGGTTTGGGTATTGTCTTCCAAGCTACACATCTGTAAGCAATGCTTACAATATTCCTCTACATCTCTTGTTTCAATTGGTTTAGTCAGCCTTCCATCCCCCAGGGTTTGTCTAATTACAAGGCTCAACAGCCTTGGTGAGGTGAGCACATTGCAATCTTCCCCTTCTCCCATTTATCCAGCAACAAGCTTGAATCCAGTTTTTGTCAAATCAATTCACTGAGTTACATATACCTTATAAGATGCAAAGGAAGCTAAAAGCTAAGACAATGCTCAAACGGATGCAAAGTACTTCTTATATTATGTTTTCTCTTTCTGAATCTTCAATACACCTGCCTGCATTACAATGTGTTTTTGACTCCGGAGGTGCACACCAGCTCAACTGGGAGGGGTGGGGGGAGCACCTGTGGTCAAGTGGGAGGGAGAGAGAAAATTTTGATATTTCAGAGAAATAAGTGCTGCCAAAGCTGATATTCTACTGGAGTGGATGCCTTTGTGAGCCTGGGGGGTGGGGAAGAGGGAGTTGACCAGGAGGGACAGGCAGAGGAGAAGTTAACTTGGACAAGAAAGGGGTTGAGGCTGGGTGGGGGACCAGTTTGGCTAATGGATGTGGAATTTAATATTTCAGAAAATGAAAAGCTGTAAAGCTTAACTTTTCCAATCATGGATGGCATTTTGAGCACTGAGGGGGAAGAGGGTGATAAAAGCCCAAGAGACTTGGGAAAGAATTCTAATTCAAATCTATCCCAAATGGTAGCAGCCCTCGGGTACCTGGAATAGAAGTTGTCTAATCCCCATATAAAGCTGAATTGTAATATAGAATATAATACATTGTGATAGAAGTCCCCTTCCCAGCACTTTGGTGCTGGTGTCTGCCTGAGTTTTGGAAGCTGTCTATTCTACAGGGTCTGCCTTGGGCTCTTGCATGGAGAAGAGATCTAGATTTCCAGGGAAATCTCATCCAAGTCCTGGTCCTTGGTGCTGTACACACACAAAAAATGGGGTTTGGTAGTGACCTTTCTGGCATAAATCCACTGCAGCTTGTGATGGTAAGAGCAGTTACTGGGAGCATGGCTGGAAGTTTTGTTGCTGTCCTTGTTTTTCATAATTCTGCTGGAGCTCCTTTCCTTCGTTATGGTACAGGAACTGATCCTTCTCCAGCATTTGCTTTGTTTGATATATGCAGATTTATCTCCTCTCCCAGCTCTTGAGGTAATCCATGATGTGAGCACTAGTCCACATGAAAGCCCAAGGCCCAGCTGCTATAATACTGAGAAGGATAAGAAACTCCAGGAGAGTGTACTTGTAAATGGGGGCCACCTTTCTGAGTGCCAGTAAATAAAGATGAGGCAATATACAGTCAACATGACCTCAGAGCAATAGAGAGCACACAGGTAAACATACAAGTGAATCCAGATGTGAAGCAATGCCCTGAAAAGTCGATCTGAAATGTGGATGCATCCACACAAACCTTCTTCCAGACTAACTCATCCCAAAATGAACTTAATCCACGTTGATTGTCCAATTCACAAAAAAGTTGCCAGATAATTTCAAAAAAATAATTATTTTGTGTCAATGTATTTTAATCCAACCCCCCTGCCCCCCCCCCGCAAAAGTTAAAAAAAAAACCCATGTAGATAAACCCTTAGAGACCCTGAGAGAGGACTGTACACCTACACTTTTGGCTGTACTCAGACCCAGGAGGGTTAGAAGCACATGGGGGATCCAGATTTCACAACCAGTGAAATTAATGTACAGCATTAATTGGTGGGCAATGAATCTATGTCTTTGTATGAGTAACTGTGCTTTGTATGGTCTAAGCCCCTCCTGCTGAAGGAGTTCTTCTGAAATGTGTAGCCAGAGTTGGGACTGAGATGGCAACATATATTAAGCTGCTGCCTTTTCTACATATGGATGCTTTCTCTGTGTCTTCTCCTTTGCAGATTCCCTGATGCTGAAACTAATATCCACCTGAGCAGGAAAGCAAAGCATGAACCTGGCTTGGAGACTGAGCTACCCTCTCCCCCTGCTCAGGGTGATCCCTCCATGTCAGTGATGGGTCCGTGTAAGGAAGCTTGCCCTGCTTCTGTCAGCACTATTCCAGTTTTGAGGACAATCAGTAGAGTTTGGGTTCTACTGCTCTCAGCTCATGGGCAGTAACATTCCTTTAAAATTTTGTTTTGATAAAAAACATTTTAAAATATTAAGGAGAGTTCTGACTAAAAATGTGCACACTGAAGCCAATTCTTCCCCATTCATGCAGAATTTGCCATCTTCTTATCCTTATCCTTATCATTATAGACTCCATGTGAGAGAAAAAAACCTGTCTGACTTTCACAGTCAAGCCTCATCCTGGCAGGATAAAGTAATGTATAATCCAGGCCCATATTTTTCACTCTTTAACAGTCCAATGCTTTTTGTCCTTTACATCAAAGGAGAATAATCATAATCCACAGAAAATATGAAACTTGAGCTATGAAAACCCATCTCAGATTTATATGTTAATTTAAAAGTTGTCTGGTTTTTAAGAGTTACACATTTCACAACCACTTGCACAATATTGCTACCTTTGTGACAGGTGGTCACGCGCTTTAATAAAAACTGATATATAGTTAGGGGGGTTGTTTTATGTTTTAAGTGCATGTATTTGCAATTGTGAGTGTATCTGCTAATCAACAACTGTCAACTGACCTGGTAAGCAAAACAAATTTTCCTTTCACACCTAGGAGGCAGCCTACTTAAATGTTATTATGGCATTTCTCTTAGGGCTTTCCAGTGCCTTTTGGCACAGAGCTGAATAGGAGCAGTGCATGTGCACATTATCCTCTGGATGAGGGTGTGAAAGTAGAATGAATTATATTACAAAATTAGATAGGATTAAAGAAATGCTGTCTGTACCTTTAAGCAAAATCGCTGGAATGCTGCAGTCCAGGTGTCAGGAATACAGACATTAACATAGAACAATTGCACCGTTTAAGGGCAATTGGTGAAGCATTAGCCTTAGATCGATAAGAGTTAGTAAGGAAGTAGGATATGCATGCTGTGCCCCAGGTGAATTTTGCTGTTTTTCTCTCTTTGTCCCTTTGTTTAATTCCCGCTCTTTTATCTGTATAAATAAGTCTGTTTGGGTCTTGCATGGCCACTCACATTATCTGGGTGTTATTGGCAGAGCGCTGTGCTAATAAAACAGAGTGGTCTGACAAATTGTGAGTCTTGATTCTAACTTTGACAAGGGGGACTTAGAAACTCTGGTTTGCTGAGGGGAGGGGCCAAGGGGAAGCCTCATCCTCCCCTGCTACCAAAGAGACAACTTTTCCAAAAACAGATTCTGCTGAACACTATCCATAATAAGAAGGCAATGGAACATCTGATAATGCCAACATTGGCCAGAATATTAGTGTAATATGATAATGTTTAAATGAACAGGCTCTTGATCAGAAGTTCCCCCTAACTCATCTCCTGCTATACAAAATAACTCAGAAGCGGCTTACACCAGTATAGGAAAAGTCAGACACCAGAGGCTCAGATAGACCCTTATCTGTTACTCTACTTTAAACCCAGACTAGCTCCCTTGAAGTCCTCACAGTCACTGATATTGCACCAGCATAAATGAGATCAGAATATAGTTCAAGCTCTCTGAAAGAGACCCCATCTTGAGACACAGACTGCCATGGACATAGGTGAAAGTTACTTTTTCAGGGAACTTGAATGTGTGAAAGTAAAATGAATTATATTGTAAAAATAAGAATAGATTAAAGAAATGTTGTATGTACCTTTAAGCAGAAATAAGAAATGTTGAAATACAGGTGCCAGGAAAAGAAACATTAGGCATAAACAATGGTGCTAATGGTGAAACATTAACAGAAGATCGGTAATAGTTAGTAAGGAAATAAGATATGCATGCCTAGCCCAGGTAAACTTATCAGATTCTGCTTCTTTTGTTATCTTGTTAAGTTCTCACCCTTTTATCTGTATAAATAAGATAGTTTGTGTCTTGCATGGTGCTCACATTATCTGGGTGTTATTAGCAGAGCGCTGTGCTAATAAAACAGAGTGGTCTGACAAACTGTGAGTCCTGAGTCCAACTTTAACAAATGCCTTAAATAATATTCCTTTTTGTCAAGAAATAATCTACTACACTTCTTAGAAGAAGCAGAAAGTGTAGGAGGACAACAAAAAAAACCCCAAAACATGCTGTGGGGATGGGACTCCTTAGGCCACTAGTAATTAGTTCCCTAAAGAGCCTGTCCCCATGACATGTAATTAGGATTAGTTAAAGCTCAGCTCTTTGAAGATGTAAAACACTCTAAAAGAGCTAATTGTAGTAGATTATCTATTACATTGGGAAATATATAAAATTTTTTGCTTCTATTTAATCTAAAAAGGGAATAGACATTTCATGCTCATTTGTAAACATGTCAGAGATGGCAAGGTTCTGAAAGATATTTCATTATCTTAAATGAAAAAAATGAAGATTTTGATCATGTATTTGTGCAAAATAAGTAAACTACAGATGTGCATTTTTGTAAGAGACCATATTGTCTTTTTCTAAAAAAAATAAAAATAAACCCCCGCAAAAGCTCCTTTTGCTTGTTTAAAAGGTATAAGTCCTCATACCAAATATAAAATGAAAACAAAAACAAAAAACTTTATTCCCTGCTTTTTAAAGACAACTCAGGAACATCAAAGTGTTGTCTTTCTTGGTTTCATTTGGTGATGCATTAAAAGACCTGTACACTTGGGTGGGAGCTTTTTCAGCTCTCGACTGAAGGGGCAGAGGTACTGAAACTTTAGCAAAGAGTCTTTCTCCCAAGTGTTTGAGATGAATAGGTGTTAACAGATATCAAGTCTGGGGGAATAAAAACAAATCACTTCCCCTGACAGTTACTCATCTTTTTAACCTCATTTCATAATCCTATTATTTCTTTGTGGGAAGCACAGAGTCCTTCAGTAAAAATAAAATAGAAAAGTCCTGAGACGCAGCAAGTTTTTTAAATTGTGAGAACTCCCCCCATTCCCTGTCCTAAGCCCCAACATGTCAGGTCCTCTTTATACACCATAAGGAAGCAAAACAGAGCACATTTTTTTCTCTCCTTTAAAAGCAATTTGCCAAATTTATGTTACCACATATGAAAACCAGCACAAGGCATGAATAGTTAACAAAAGCTACCCACGCAAACTGTCATCTGCATTTGAAAATAAGAATGCACTTTCATAATCCCTATGGTAATTATATATAATAGGATTTTAGTAAGGAGAATTATTATCATTTTAAGCTACTTTTCTCCTATTTAACGATTTTTTTAAAAAATCATTTTCGTTTCCAGTTCTTTTAAACATAACAAAACCTCCCTTATTTTTCCTCTGTTCCAAAGGTCCCAATATTTGGACATTCACCTCAGCTGTGTTGTGCTACCTGGGTATAAAAGTGCTTGAATAGGCTGCATTCCCTGTGGATGGAGTTTACATTTTTTTCTATAGTCTTCCCTTTTACACTGGTGGCATGTAACAGAGATCAGAATTAAGTCACTCCGGTAAACCACAGTGTTTGGGAGTTAATCTTAAAGCAGAGCCTTCCAGGCAAGGTCCTTTTCCTTTCTCACTGGTGCATGTGTCACCAACAGGTAAATTGTGTGCTACATCTCCCACTCTGGGCCCCATCTGCAGATGATGTGAGTCCGTTAGAGCCCAAGCTAGGGAGCCCCAGCTTTTAGCTCAAGCTGTAGCCACTCATGCTGTTAGCTTTGGCAGTCCGTGGTTCAATCTCCAGTGTGTCAGCCAAGATGGCAGCTATCACTCATGCAGTACTACTCCTGCTCTCTCATGGAGCTCCTCATACTGGAGAAGCAGGACTCTGTCAAATTGGTGTGTAGCTCACTTTCCGTACCCTAGAGAACACAGAGTGCTGGAGTCCTCCAGGCACCTGATGACACGGGAGAGTCAGTCCAGTGGTAATGTTAGCTGAGTTAGATAAACTCAGAGCTCAAACTGGCCATGCAGATTCACTCTTCTTGCACATGTTCCAGACCTTCAACTGGACACAGACTAAAGGGGCTCTCTTGCAAGCACCTTAAGCACTAAATGATCACTGCACATCATACCACTCATGCCTTAGATTTGCTACTGTTATCATATACTTTGCTTCTCCTCCTCAGCAATGTCCTCTCTTTTTGCTTCCAATCCCCTTGTGTTCCTTTCACCATTCCTTGCGCTGTTCACCACATACCTTTTAACTGATGCTTTCCAAATTATTATTAGTCTGCTAATCTCACCAACACATGGCAGCTCTGCTGCCTGGTACTGTAGAGCTAAGAGATTTGGGCCTGATTTTGCAGTGCCTTGCACTTTGTGTCGGCATTTTCACCTCTGAAACATGAGTGCAAGATGCTATAAAATCAGAATGGGACATTTTGCAGCGATTTTGCACACTTCTTACACCTGTTTGACTTCAGCGGGTTACTTCTGATTTACAGCAGTGTAAGTGAGAGCGGAATCAGGCCATAATCTTCAATGATACCCCCCAAACCCTCACCTGATTCCAGCAATGCCTCTGTTTTCTCAGGATCTGTTCAACTGCTCACAGTTACTGGCAGCCTTGTCTCTTTTATTGTGCATCCCTCTCTTTCTCCTTTTGTTTAGAACTGCTATACCCCTTCTATGATGGGCATTTTTCCCCTTCAGGGCTTGGGAATCTTTGAAAACACAAAGAAACAAGTTCTTCCTACCAAATCCTTTGGCAACTAAAAAGCTGGATGTTTTACAGGGATGTATTTGCATTATGTATGTATAAGCTGCATAAGGGCCTTTTTCGATGGCAGAGTCAGAGTGGAGTCATCACAACAGTTGATTGAATAGTAAATAGAACTGATTCAGGAATATTTTCATGAATTTCATTTGCTATGATTTCTGGGATCATATTACTTGTTATTCTCAAGTATTTGAGTTACCACAGCGCTTTGCTGAAACGTTCACAAATCTAAATGTTAAACACATTTTTATCAAGACTGCTTCATCAGAAAAATCCCAACCATAAATCCATTATTCTCCTCCTTAATATGTTTCAGTGAACAAGACATGGAACAGAAACAATGTCATGTGACTTAGATGACCAGCCGTACAGCGGGAATGCCGAATAATCAAAGCTAGCAGGTTGCAAGCAACCCATAAATTGAAAATATTCTAATCTCTCAAATGAAAATACAGTTTACAAGCACACATCCAAGTTTATGCATCAGCAAAATCTATGGAATGAAAATTGCAGGCTCAAAAAAGATGACAATGTAAAGTTGCTCTTTCAGTTTTAAAGGCTTATTTTGAACATTTGATCCTAAATTTCTTCTCTCACTAATGGGTCATAATTTTTAAAAAATTAAAGAAGTATTTAATTGAACCAGAGCCTGAAGCTGAATTTACACTATCAATTTAGCCCCTCTCCTTTTTCAGTTTAGTCGTTACTTAAAAGTGGAGATTTTGGAGAGAGAGGGAGGAAGGAAAAGATGAATGTTTACTCTTGATTTTACTCATTATTGCTGGGTTGTCTCTATGGCACCCACATGTAGAAAAGCACATAGAATGACTCATCTCTTGTGAGAATAAAACCGAAGGAGCAATATGTTTGCAAGCTTGAAGAGGCTTTCTTGCCAAAGTTTGAGTCTCTAGTGGACCTCTCACAGCTGCTCTATAAATGACTTCCTATGTGGTTATTGTATAAATGTGCAAGCTCCTCTGCACACGTAAGCCAAGAAACAATGCAGAGCTCTTCTAACAATTCTTATCCCGGCAATTTAGGAATTCTTGCAGGTGGGTTTATCATAATACTTTGTTAGCATTTTTGTATAACAACTGTTTCTTCATGCTAAAGAAACCCTGGAGGAAAATACAACATGGAGGAATATGGCTTGTATGTTAATTAATAGATACTTATGGGAAGAATGTTTTTTAGAAGGAAATTACACACACACACACAGATAAGTCAAACAGTTAGGGAATAGAATTACATATTAGATCTTGATCCAGATCAACATTTCAATATTTCCAAAGTTACAATGTTTTCTTTTCCTGACAACAGAATGCTCTGCTTTGGAATGTATTCAGTTGGAATGCCGGACAATAAATGTAAGCTGTCTGAGGATTTTGTGTGTGTGTGTGTGTGTGCATATGCATTATTGCCATTGTTGTGAGTATTTATCCTAAATGTCCTTTGGGGGGACTGTGGGATATGGCCAACTATATAGTTTATTTATTTCCCTCTGGAGCACTAAAACACAAACTATTAGCAATCTTCTAACACAGGATTCCCAATTACCCAAGTCAAGTTAATTATTAAAGATGTAATGGATTTTGTATTTTTCTCTCTCTCCTACCTGTAAGCAGAACAAGAAGAACATAATCACAGCAGTGGGTATTCTTTTTATGTTCTGCTGCATTGGTGAAGGCAAAATAGTTTTCAGGTAAGGGTTGCCTGAAGAAAACTTATCTAAACTAAACTGCTGAAAATGTTATTTTATAAGATCAAGGACTAAGTAGTATATTTCATAACTGCAACATGTTTCATAACTGCAATACCTCTAGCCAATGGAGATCATGGCAGATACGTTCACATCATGACCTCTGTTAATCTCCCATTGCAACTAACCATGGGAGACACTAAATCTAACAATATGCACTGAGATCATAATGGAACACAGACATAAACATCAACATAAACAGCCCCTTTCAGGGCCTTAGCCAAAGACAGCATTCAAAATCATCAGTTTCAACATGGACGGTTCTCTGCAGAGATGGCTGACATGCCATCTGGTATGAAAACAGATGTCACATGCCTGTAAGAGAAACAGAGAAAACAGCACCATACATTCCTGGGATGCTTTTCATATTCTATTACCAAAAAAGAGGGGCCCTCCATGTCATTCCTCTGCATCACTAACTTCTTTTTCTTCTTCAGGACAAAAATAATTTTGGTTTTAGAAAATCCTCATTAATAAGTAATACTAACCTTGCATCTCTATATTGCCTTTAATACCAAAGAAACTCAGAGAATCTGACTAATTTAAAATGAAATACACTTCATCATCAAACTCTGGGGATTTAGTTTATCAAAGTAATTCATCAGTTCTCCTTCATCAGTGAAGCCACTGCTAGCATAGAGCACAGCAGCTGTTTAATAGTGCATGTATAAAACAAGATGGGAAAACTTTAGGAAATATGCTCTAGGGAACAATCTTACACTGGAAAGAGGATGGAATAAGATGGACCATTATAGGTCTCTTCTAACTTTAATTTGTATGAGCCACAGTATCACCACAAAAAAGTTTTTAAGTGAAGAATCCAATTGAAGCTGCAACGGGGATTTTTAGGTAGGAGCAATCTAATTAACCAAATTAAATGTGACCAGAAAACTAGAATGTATCCCACTATTCTTAGGGAAAATGTCATTAATGATCTTTAATGAACACAAGAAGCCAGGACCTTGGTTTTATGTATTGTCTCCAAAACATTACTTCTGAGTAGAGTTCTACTTAAGACTGTGCTGGGAAACTGATTTAGGAGAGATTTGGAGAAAGGAGTGCTGCTTATTTACCTTTTTCTCATTCTCATCAACTACTGTCCCATTCTCTGTCCCATTTTCATCAACTATTGAGAACAGATGGGGTCAGTACAATAAACGTTAAAAAATTCCAATATAAGCATTTTCTGCCACTTACATGCATGGTTATAGCATGGTTTCTAAGGATTTCTTCTTTAAGCTACTTCCATCTCCAAACTTCTTGTTAGAAAGTGCTATTGAGTACATTGGTAAGACTCATTCTGACAATACTTGACACAGTGGAATTTACCCTTTGCCATCTAGCCAAACCCTAACAGGGATGCTACAGTTTAATTGTTGTTTAAAGGAGAAATATGCAAAAGACCAATATAACCTGCAGGTAGTTTTTGCACTACTATGCAGGAGTCCTGTGTTCAATACTCTGCCTTATCATCTTGCACCTTGGACTGGCAGGGACTGAGAATGTCTTGTCTAAGTGTAATTTCATCCAGCTGAATGATATGCAAGATTCTGTGGTTGGGAGGAGTTTATAATCAATGGAAGATCCTCAGAGGACAACGAGATATTTAGAGGATAAAGGGGGATGGGGAATAGTGGAAAATACAAAAGAGCATCACATAAAAGAAGAAAGATGATCTTGTGGATAAGACACTGAATTTAGGAGCTTTGGGTCCAATTTCTAGTTCTGCCACAGACTTCCAGAGTGATCTTAGCAAAGCCCTTAATTTCTTTGTGCCTCAGCTCCTCATGTGTAAAAATGGAGATAATACTCATTACTTTTCTCCATCTATTGTCTCTTGACTTTTCAGAGTGTAAACTCTTCAGGGCTGGGACTGCATCTTACCATATGTATATACAATGTTCAGAACAATGAGATGACAATCTTGGTTGTGGCCTCTATCTGTTATGATTCCTGGCTCCAGAATCTTAAATAAAGATGATGTAGAAGTGGAATAACTGAACTTTCAGGTCAACTGTTTATTTTCCTCATTAAAATATTACAATATATGAGTCATACGTCTTGCATTCCCATTATATGATCAGGTATTTAGAGTTAGGTCGGTCGTTTTGCTGCCGGAGCCATGATGCAATCTGTTGATGCACAATGTAACAGCTCCGCCAGAGGTGCCACAGAATGGTGAATTCATTCAAGCAGGTTTAGTGTATAGAGTGGCATGAAAATATAATAGGCCCACCTGATCAACCCTAGAACCACAAGTGCTGAGTAGCAGCTGCCATTCTGATTAGAGTGCTCCTCAAAAGTACCCAGCTTTAGAATAACAACCCATAAACAGCTAGCACCATGACTATAATGGACCAGTAAGTGTCAAGTGTTAAGAACACAGTGCCTTGACAGTTGCAAGTACTTAAAACCTTTAATTCAAATAAGTCTGCTTCAAATGGTATGTTCCACCTAAATAAGTTTGTTATCCTATGGGCCAACCTGACCTCCCTGGGTGTGCAGATGGTTACGTTTTTAATGGCATTGCAGATGCAAAAGCCAGAGTTTTCCTTACAGCTAATCAATCACAATGAAAGAAAGGTTATAAATATTGAAATAGCATCTGAATCTCACAAAACCTCAATACAATTAGATACATGATGACACACAGTACAGTGGCCTGGAGATGAACTGAAATAATCATGATTAAATCACTGTGAAATGCAATTTTTGTTGTCCTTCGGAGCAATGACCTATCTAGATTTTCCAACAAAATCTGGGATTATTTGGTTTAAATTGTGATGATGTTTACTTTGAGAAAGCCAACTACTTTAATGTTATTATGACAGCTGCATTTCAAAGTCAATGGTTTTCTTCAAGCATTTTTCAGTTGCAGCCATTAATTTCAGCATTTAATTATCTTCAGAAATTATTTTTTTTTCATTCTGTATCATTAATCAACAAAGTGTAGCGAGGTGTAGGACAAGGACTGAAGCAATGTGGAATCAATTAGATCTCTCTCTCTCTCTCTCTCTCTCTATATATATATATTTTAAATGATATTAAATCTCACCATGGCTTTCCACACCATCACTGGTACCATGCATATGCAGGCCCCACTCACACTATCATAAAATTGTAGGGCTGGAAGGTTCCTCAAAAGGTCACCCAGTCCAGCCTCCTGCAGTGCGGCAGGACCTGGTATATTTAAATCAGCCATGAGAGGTGTTTGTCTAGTCTGTTGTTAAAAATCTCCAGCAACGAGATTCTACAACCTCCTTTGGAAGCCTATTCTTGTGCTCAACTATTCTTATAGTTAGAAAGTCTTTCCTGATATCTAAAGTAAAACTCCCTTGCTGCAGATTACTTCCTGTCTTACATTCAGTGGACACAGAGAGCCAATTAATCGCCCTCTCCTTTATAACAGGCTTTAACACTATTTAAGTCACAGAGAGACACCAGAAGTAAAGCCAAATGTATACTCCAGAACTATAATGGCCCTATATTTTGGGAAAGGTTTGATGAAGCTCTGAACTTTGTAGCTTGGACTCATCTCTAGGTGACACAATTCCTGCTGCTTTAGAGTAGAGATATGTGTGAGTTAAAGAACAGGAGAAACACCATAGAAAAGAAGCAGAATACTAGACACAACCTGAACAAGCACTAGGAGCAAAATCCTGAGAAACTTCTAGTGAGAGAGAGAGAGAGAGAGAGAGCATGCTTGGGCTGAGTGCTGGCTGAAAGGGGCTTGGAGCTATCAGCAAAGAAACTGCCTCCAGTTGATTCTTCTGGCTGTGTTCAAGAAAACAGGCAAGCAGTTCAGAGCAGAAGAATAAAAAGCTTGTCTTGGTTTACATTTTAAGTTGTAAGTGAAGGTATAGCAATCTAGTGGTAGGGTGTAATTGCAATAAACTGGACACTATTAGTGAGTCTCTAACCTAATAATTTAAGATTCCATCGTTTCAGGCAGTCACATGATTCTAAATCATTTTGATCTAAGAAGTTGTCATGAAGGAGACCTGAAAGCTTGACAAAAAAAATCTATTTCTGAAATCTGGCCAACTTTATCAGCTTGAATACTTTGAACGCAACAGAATGATTTATTGGCATAATAGCTCTTGTAAAGATAAATTACTTTAATCCTTCTAGATTTGATTAGAGTTTTCTCATTATTTGTTTTGCTTCCCAGTTTGCAAATGTGAAGGTTTTGCTCTCTGTACTGTCATTCAACTCTTTCCAATTATCAGAAAACAGCATCACCAAATCTTTCTAATACCAGCCTTTCCTAGTTTGAAAACATTTCATTTACAGGCTCTCTTTCCAATTCTTCAAACAATTTTCTGTCTATTGTGATGTTGCATCCGTTCCATGACTCCTTAAGCATTACCCACTCTGTTGTACTCATGTCATGTACTCTCTAGATAGCTGAAATAGATTATGGAAAACATTTTAAAAAAGATACCTAAGTGACACATCATTTTTTAAAATTGTACCTTTAGGTGCCTAAATACCTCTACAAATATGGACCTTAAGTGCCTAAATCAGTTTTGAAAATTAGATTTAAGCGTTTGAGTCACTTAGGCATGTTTGAAAACTTCATCTAAGATCTCCACTCCATTCTTTATCCCCAAGGAATTTGAAAGCCTTTCACAAAACCATGCCATATTTACTTTACTGCATGATCTGTGATTTGATCCCTTAAACTAGTTTCAGATTTACTTAACAGTTGCTATGGAATTATTGGATTTCTAGATTCACTGTTTCCCCCCCCCCTCTAAGATCTTGTTTTAAAAGGTAACCCTATATCAGAAACTTTGCCATTTTGGGGGGACTTTATTTTATGAACATATCTAAAGGTTATTCGATTTCAATTTCCTTTAGTTATTAAACTGCTTCAAAAGAATACTGTGTATGGTTTTCGCTACACACCTTGATACATCTTCAGATTTTCTTATGGATGATTATTTAGAAATCTTTTTCACTTGTAACATCATATTTTAATGTTTCAAATTCAGTGTTTCAGGTTGATTATTTTTAAGAGGACCAGCATTTTCTTGATTACTTCTAAACAGTGTTTATACTTAAAACTTCTAAGTGATGTTTAGAAATACCTTGTGCTATTTGATAATATGTTATTATTTTTCAGCCTTTGCAGCTTTTTTTATATTCTGCCTTACCCTGCTGTTTACTATATATTTCGCATCTTTTTAAATGTTTCATTTTAATAGTTCCTGTATATCCTCTTCTAACCACTTAGGTTTTTAATTTTTATACTTTTTATTGAAATAAAAGTGAATATTCTCCTTTCCACCTAGTCCTTAAATAATAATCTGTAATATTCCACAGTAAACAGCAGATGGTTCTAATCAGTTTTTCTTCCATTCATCCTTTATTCCCTCAAAGTCTGCCTTTTAAGGCCAGTACTTTTGCTGCTATACATTTCATAATACCCTCAAGGTATATTTCAGATCTGATGAAACCATTATCACTAGATCCCAGATGTTCAGTGTTTTCTCTTTCAGTGATAACACTTAGGTCTTATGTCTTAGAACTAACTCTGAGATAGTCTTTGATCTTGCTTCCCCCCCTCCCCCGCCCCCACAACATTATGTGAGAAGGACACAATACTAAACTATTTTCAGAAATACTAGTAATTGCTTGTAGAAAAGGCATTAAAATTTGGGGTTCTGATAAGTAGAAACCAATGAAAGCTGCTCTCCCTATGCATCATTACAAACTCTGAAGCCAATGGGTCTACCCAAGTGCTTAAAGCTAAGCATGTGCATAAGTACCTTCTTGAGTTGAGGCTTTTGGTTTTTTATCGTTTAGAAAAAAATATACAGAAGAATATATTATTTGACAATCCTGTCTGTCTCCTTTAAGTATTGATTCCCTTCAGAGCACCTCATATCTGCTAGGAGAACTTGTAGCAGCTTGTGAGCACAGATTCCAGTGATGAAAAAAATCTGTGCATAGTGCATACAAAAGATTTCTGTATAGTAAACAGAACAGCTATGGGAAAGGAAACCAATAGATAACCCAATGTAACCAGCCTGAGCTCACCTGAGCTCAAATTGCCCAATTTGAGAGTTTTGAAATCTGGTTCACCTTACTTGCCAACCTTTTTAATGTCACTACACACTGGGCAGATTTACTCTTTATAACTGTAGATAGCTGTATTAAAATGGAAGTGCACCAAGTGAAAGCCATTGGGAGAATTTTTGTGGGCCATAATTTGACCCACTGTATTGCAAACAAAATATGTCTTCTGTTTGGACAAGAATCTTAGTAAAGATAGCTAATTGGTTGTCTCTGAGACATAGTGATTTCTCCTGTGCATTTGTGTTTGCTATGCCATTCTTTACCTTACTATGATGTCTATTGCTTTGCCTTTAAGAAAAAAAAACTAATTAGAACAAAGAGGATAATTCTCACAACTTTTTATGTTATAAAAAGAAACCTATATTTAATACTGTGACAGTGGAATAAAGATGTCTGATATGTTCAGTGATTAAAGCCAATCTACTGACTTTTCTAGTCAATAAGAAGTCAGACTCTTGACTGATGGTTTAGTTGGAGAGTCAGTTCTTAAAGGCACAACAATAATCTCGTAGTAGTTGCCAAAAAATAGGGTTCTCAGTCTAGACGCTGCATATAGGTATCGGCCAAGGGACACAACCCATTTGCCTGCCCCCATATTGTTAAATACTGGCTAGATGGGTAGGGATTTCCAGGGGAAAGTTTGAGTGTTCCTGGCCTAGAAAACCATTTTTAAGACATAATTTCAACTAAGTAGCTAGAGTGTCAATATTTAATATTTTAAATACTACCCTTTGCAATAACCACCATCTGTTTAGGTGGGTTTTAATCTAGTATAAATAAAAAATAACTTTTCAATTACTGAACATCTTTTGATGGACAATTGTATAAACAAAGCTTAATAGTACAAACATGTCTTAATCATATATTCAGCTTTAACTGCCTCTGATTTATTCAGTCAACCATCTGGAAAGCTTTATTCATCTGTAACTTATTCAGAGAGTTTTCTGTAAGTGTAGCTAATATACTTGCTCAGGAACTAGATTTTTGCAAATAAGGAGTATCTCCATTAACTTCAAGAAGAAATTGGATTAGGCCCATAGAGTGGTTTGGTACAGTTTAAGTATTTAAGTCACTTGAATTACACCATTGCCCCCAAACTCTTTCTGTTAGTCTTCTATTTGTTCAACTCTTTTGTACTTATCTTGTTTTCAAGGCTGAATTTCTAATTACTGTTCTTCCAGATCTTCCTACAGAGTACCATAGATTTAAATGGAGTCATTTGTTAGGTAACAACATATCTTTCTCATTTCCAACTTCACTATCTGTAACTAGTATTACTCATATGATTTCAGGTAAGTGCATTTCCACCAGTCTGCTAAACTTTAACTTTGTGGAGCTGAATTTATTACTTGTAGATGAGGCAGTACTAATGATGTCTCAAATGTATTTCATAGTGTACCCATAACTCTTAGCTACCCTCAGCTGAAAATTTCTCCTGGAGATGTTTTCTGCTACCACATAACTTGAGAAAAATGATTACATTAAAAAAAACAAACCACAAACAGATACACAATATGGCATTGTTTCGCAAGTGCTGAGCTTTTTTCGTGAGCTTTTTTCGTATTTTTATTGTAGGTATTTCTAGTGTGGCTATTATCTTGGCTTCCTTTCTACATCTGTAATAGATTTTGGGCCAACTCCTTAACTAATGTAAATGGACATAGCTTCACTTAGTCAGTAGGTAACACTGTTCTACGCAAGCTGAGGACCTGGTCACAAGTCTCTGTGACTTGTTCCTTAGTAACATCTTGTATCTGTTGTACATTTGTAAATCACTCATATTATGAATATTTAGTGTATTCAGCCTGGGTTTCTCACAATTCAAGCCCTCTAGCTATTCCTAATAGCTCTTTTAATTTCATCTAATTTCTTAAAGCTTTTCTCTTTAGTTGCTCAGATGTGCATGAAGCTATCGTTTGTGTTTACATTTTAGAACCCAGAGGCACTCTGCCTTCACTTGCACCCCACTGATTTCATTGTGGATACATACGTCATGAAACAGAGCGGGTTTGGTCCTACATTGTTAAAAGTTACATGAACTTGTCTGTTCATTCAGGGCCTGATTCTCCATTGGTTTAAATGAGCAGAGTCAAGGTCCCAGTCTTGAAACATGCTTTCTATTTCTTTATGCCATGCAGTCGTAATTTTAATTTTTTAAAATATCTTTATGAGGAAAAGTATTCAGAGCCAGTGCTGCTTTGTACTTGTAATACGCCTCTATCCTTAAACAGCACATTGGATCCTAGCCAATATATTATGAGCCTTTTTTCCTGCTCCCCTGGGATGAGATTCTCACCCATTCCAGCCTGAAGCCTGATAAAATGACTGGAACAGCATGAAGTAGCCCTATAAGCAAATGGAATGGGAACTGGGGTAGACAGCTGTAGGCTGCTCTCCAAGGCCCTCACCCCTTCAGAAACCCTGGCATAAGGGGCATACCAAGGACAGAGTGGGAGGAGGAGGTCACGAGCTGGGCTGCTGCATACAGCCTTGTCGAGCTTCTGGGCAGTGCTGCTGCCCATACGCAAGTGGAGACAGGCTGCTGTAAATTAGAGAGCCAGTGACTTCAATGCAGTTTGGATCAGGAACCGCTGCAGTTCATCATCTTGTAGTATCCCCTGCTTTCTTCCAGTATTCTCCTCTGATTGTTTTGTCTTCTCTGGTTTCGCTTCTTTTCCATGGAAAGTTACTCACCTTACTTGAACTTTCTGGAAGGATTTTTGTCCCAATTACACAAATATGATCTCATTCCAGTAGACAAATACCTAGGGCTAGATTGTGACTGTGGCTGAGCAAGTGGGAAGAGAGACATCTCACAAGCAAGCAAGAAATCTTCTCCACTGACACATTATAACATCCTTTTATGCCTGTTTCATCCTCTTTCCATCTTCTCTTTCAGTATCATTTTCACTTACTACTGGTTTTTCACCCTTCCTTTCCCATCTACAAGACAAACTTGTTTTCACTTCTCAGTGCCAGGAGAAAGCATTTTGGTTTTGTGCTAAGCAAAATGCCAGTCACAGTCTTTCATCATTCTGTTTACTTTGGATGTCAGTGCCAAATCTGGAGAAATTGTGATTTCTCTGTTTGCTATTAGTATATTCTGTAATGTGCAAATAGCAGCAAAATGCACACATAATGTTAACCAGAGGATCTAAGCAATACACATGTTCTTGTCAAATACAGTTGCACACAAGGGATTATCTTTACCTTCCCCAACCCCCACCCCGAGTATTCACTTGAAATGTATTGTAGGGAGTTAAAGATTTCTCCCTTTACTTTAATTTAGAGCTGCATGAATCAATCAATTTATCTAATGGTCCAGAACACTGGAATGTTATAAATGGATTCTCTCATTTAGGGACCCTGGGCCCAATCCAAAGCCCACTCAAGTCAATTGAAAGACTCCCACTGATTACAACAGAAGTAGAAACAGGCTCAGACTGTGGTTGCAAAAAGGAGGAGGGAAAAAGAGTGTCAAGAATCTTCTCTGTGGTGCAGACCACCAGCCACAATCCTATTCCTTAGTTTCCTATTAAACAAGGACTTGGAAAGTTTAGCACCTGGTGTCCTCAGACTACACCAAAGGAGACAACAAGGGACGGAGTCCTGGCTTTGCCTCCTCTTCCATAACCAGCCAGCAGAGTTAACTAGTGTGAAGGGTATCACAGACTGTAGCACGTTTTGCAGCTCTATTGTGTTTTTTAGGTGGTCAGCAAAAGAGAAGGTACAAAGTGCACATCATCCCAGAAACATCTTCCAAAGAAATTGTGCCAAAAGCTGGTACAGTACCTCTGGCACCTGGACCAGGAATTGCTTCATCACTTGTAGGCTGTGGCTACACTTAGCACTTCAAAGCGCTGCCGCGGTAGCGCTGCCGCGGCAGCGCTTTGAAGCGCTAAGTGTAGTCAAAGCACCAGTGCTGGGAGAGAGCTCTCCCAGCACTGTCCGTACTCCACCTCCCTGTGGGGAATAACGGACAGCGCTGGGAGCTGCGCTCCCAGCGCTGGGGCTTTGACCACACTGGCGCTTTGCAGTGCCGCAATTTGCAGCGCTGGAGAGGGTGTGTTTTCACACCCTGCTGCAGCACTGCAAATTTGTAAGTGTAGCCAAGCCCGTAGTATATCTCTATCTTCCCACCCCTAGAGCTGACTTAGCTCCTTTGGCTCTGATTCCACTGATTTCTCCTCTCTTTAAGAAGCCTAGTATCAACAGTAACAAAAGTCTACCCCCAACTCTTTGTGTGCCTGGGGAGAGCAAAGACCATGACTGACTGGCAACTGCACAAGGACCTTTGCACCTTCCACATTTGCTCCTGAAGAGCCACATGTAGTTCACTCCATCCACCCTGATTGTATTGACCCTGTCAACACTGGTTCTCCACTTGTGAGGTAACTCCCTTCTCTTCATGTGTCAGTATAATAATGCCTGCATCTGTAATTTTCACTCCATGAATCTGAAGAAGTGTTTTTTTTACCCACGAAAGCTTATGCCCAAATAAATCTGTTAGTCTTTAAGGTGCCACCGGACTCTTTGTTGTTTTTGTGGATACAGATTAACATGGCTAACCCCTGATATTCTGGCCAAAGGATGTAACAATCTTTGTTATGTTATGTCTTCAGAGAGGCAATGTTTCTGCCTCAAAACCTGCTGCTGGATAGTGCACCTCCCCTAGCATGGTCTGAAGCTTTACTGACGAAGTCCTGCAAGCTGCTACACACACTCAACTCTCAATGAGCTCCTTGGGCATTGAGGATACTTGTTTAGTATTTATGGAGTTATACTCTAAATCCACAGCAAAGCCTTACTATTCCATGATCTTGGCTCTGCTTTATGGCATGGTACAAACTGGATTAATTTTTTATTATCTTTAAACATTTCTCTCCTCTTTTGCTTCATTTCACATAGCACTTGTCTTCAGTACAAAGTCTTGAGGTCAGCATTTTTTCCTCTGTTCCATTTGCAATTTATGTAACCAGAGTAAAGATAATGTTATTCTAGTCCAGTGTTTCCCAAACTTGGGAGACCGTTTGTGTAGGGAAAGCCCCTGGCGGGCCGGGCCGGTTTGTTTACCTGCCACGTCCACAGGTCCAGTCAATAGCAGCTCCCACTGGCCGCGGTTTGCTGCTGCAGGCCAATGGGGGCTGTGGGAAGCAGCAGCCAGCATATCCGTCGGCCCACACTGCTTCCAGGAGCTTACATTGGCCGGCAGCAGTGAACCACGGCCAGTGGGAGCCGTGATCAGCCGGACCTGTGGACGTGGCAGGTAAACAAACCGGCCCGGCCCGCCAGGGGCTTTCCCTACACAAGTGGCGTCCCAAGTTTGGGAAACACTGCTCTAGTCTATTAAACAATAAAACAAAAAATTGCTGAGCTACAAAAACAGTTTTCTTTAGGATTATTTAGACAATCTGTAACTGCTTCTGGTATTATAAATTATTTCCTCCTTTGCCTATTACTGAAACATTGTAATTACTTTAGTTATGGCACAAACCAACCACCACATAAATATACGACAGGAAGACAACTACAACTATTAAATAATTAATAATTTTGGACCTAGGTTAGTATTATGGTTCCCATGATGATTAGTTTGTTATTACATCTTTGTTTTTTGTAATAGTCTTTTAAATGTTTTCCCCACTGCTAGAAATCAGTTTAATGCTGTGGTCTAAATAATTTAACTTGTTTTCTTAACAGCATCAGAAGACTCCGCCCCGAAGGTGACCACTAGATGAAAATGAAACTTTTAATGTATACAAATCTTTTGTTTCCAAAAATACATTTTTAATTTTGATAAATGAATAGTTCATCAAATGTGTATATTTGCCTGGAAAATTACCATCTTCTTCCTTCTATTGCTTCAACCGCTATGTATAACATGCAGAAACTCAATGTATAAATGGAGTATAGTACATTTGGCTGAGAAGTACAGTACAAGCAAAACAATTTTATTTATCAAATGAAACATTGTCAAGTTCAGTTTCTCATTCTCTCTTTATAAATCTATATTAGGGTTCGAAGTGCATAAACCATAAAAAGCTTGGTTTACTTTGGCTAAGCATCCCTATGAAGTGGACCTAGATATCTCTCTCTCTCTTTTCAGGACACTCTCTTTGCTTCAAGTGCAATGCCCCTGTCACTTTCTCTTGTAAGCTTCTATTCCATCCACCCATCTTACATTTTATCTGCCATAGTTTATGTTCCTTCCTTTTGCCTTCATTGGAATTGGATTTCCATTCTGAAATATACTTATTTGGATCTTGGACATTTAACCATAATTTTCTTCTCTTTTTGCTTAGAAGTATGCATAACTTTTGTGACTCAGTTATGTAGCAATCATGCTGAGTCTAATGATTTTAATGGACTTACTGTCGTGACAGATCCTGTTCTCACAGGATTTCAAGCTCAATGTCTAAAAACAACATATTGTATGAATTCACTAGGAAAGCTTTGGAAAAGCATTCAAACTGAGCTGAATCTTTCAACCTTCACTCATCATTAATTTACCCTAGACGAGTATTAATATTGCTAAGGAAATGTCATGTTACTTTACTGAATAACCAGAAACCATAATAGTTGTCCGAGTTATAAAAGAATATCTGTCCATTCCTGATTTATAATTAGAAGGGTTTTTCTATTCTTTCAGCCTTCATTGAAATGAAATTCATCTTTCATTTAACAGTCTATCGTGCTCCTGCATCTAATGACATAGTTTGCTAGAAGCTATTCTTTTATATTTTTCTATGCCCTGGTTTCTCTACATTGTCCTTTACCTCCTGTGAACAAAGCTAATGCTTTTAGCATGCTAATAATTATTATATAGTACGAAAACCTACTACTATATACTTATTTTAACCTGCTTATATATTGCACTGCTCATTAAAACTGCAGAATAGTTCTTGTTAACTTCTTCCTAGTATTATCCATTGCAGTTTCCTACTTCTCTAATCAGACTAATGTTCCCCACCATTTGCCTTGGATCACTATTTAGCAGAATTTCTATTTAATCTCATAGAGGGGATTTCACACAGTTGTAACCCCCCCCCCGCCCAATTCTGCTCACTCTTCATGGCTGTCCTATGGTGATGCTTGTTAGTATCATGATAATAAAACATGAGTAACACCTAATATTTATTTAAGGGAAAATTCATGTCTGTCCCCCCCCTTTTCTCTCCATTATGTTGAACTTTTTTCATATTTTTGATTGAAAACTAGACACTGGAAGAAATAATTGTGAGGGTTTGTGCTCAATCAGTTGATTTTTAAAGATATGGAAAACCATATGTCAGGGTAAGCGCCTAAATAGGACACCCATAGCTTAAACTGAGATGTTTAAACCCCAAGCAGGCAACTTATACAATTTGAGTCTCTGTGGCATTCGAATGGCCTAATTAAAATCACATTTGATTGTCAGGCCCCATGACAGGGCTGCAGCAAATACATTATTCTACATAGTGCATAATCTGTATTTTAAACACCTGTGTTGTATGCTTCACTGTAAAACTAAATGGTAAATGTGTAGAAAATCCTATGCTTAAAGTCCAAATATCAGTACAACAGGACTTCCCTCTGCCAGAAATCAAAGCATAACTGTATAAAGTATGGCTAATTTCAGCTAAAGCAAGCCAGACTTATCTCAATTCCTACAGGCCCTTCCCCCTAGTTCTCACTGCTAGAATAAGCCCCCAAGTTTCCTACAGCATATCCTTCTTATAGTCTGCTGTGGAAATTAATTAATTCTCTGCAGCTGACCTAACCCTACTAGCCTGCAAATCCCTGTGCCCAGAGCAGGCAGCTGTGAATATTTCCTGTAGCCAGAAGAAGAGGGCTAACTCCTTTTCTGTCAATGCCTTAAGAAGAACTATAACCTGAAAGTCAGAAATAAATGTAAGCCAGAAATTTATCTTTGATTAAACTATTCCACAACGCAACACAACAAAGCCAATGTAAGTCTCAGGCTTTTATCATATTTGTTATTCTTACCCTGTGTACACATTAAGACTAAGTCTTACCTTTTGATCAAACTTCGCATTCCAAGAAGCTATCCATGATTATAAAGCTAAGGATATATTAACATGGTGTCCGTTCCTGCATCAAAACTCAACAATCTCTAAGTATTTGATGCCAAGGGAAATATGATATACTTCCTCTCTTTACTTTCAGTTCCTTACCATTTGTCCTACCTTAGGCTGTGATTTAATTTCCTATGTCTCCTGCTGATAACTCAAAAAAGGTGAAGGGTAGAATTCACAATGGGTGCTCCCCTCCAATAACCTTTAGTGCTGTGAGTCAAGCATTCACCTAGACTATGGAAGAGCTGGGTTCAATTCTTCTCTCTGACTGAGGGGGATTTAAACTTAAGTGGCCTATCAGCATAGCCAAACCACTAGGCTATGGTGTAAACTAGAGTAGGAAGTTCTCAATTTCTCCAGTTGAAGCTGTTCAACTCTGTATAAATACTGAAATATTCATTTGGCTAGGGCAAAGCTGAAAATGACTCTATGGTCTGCTGTTTAGGGTATGCTCCTAGGATGTAGGAGACTCAAGTTCAGATCCCTGAACCACATCATAGGGGAGAATTGAACTTTAACCAGGGGAGTAGGAGTTCCAATCTTTCTTCTCATGTCTTTTGTACAGTTTTAGGCATGCTCTGAGTACCCCTATCTTGCCTTCTGGGGCTGATCCAGTAGGAGTACTCAGAGAATGCCTATTTTTGTGAATTCCACGGGGGCTTAGGAGTGAGTTAGGTGGCATGCTGCTGGTTAGTTTCAAGACTGTGCCCATACTCAGCCACTGAAATGTAGGTGCCTTAGGGTCTTTACTGATGGAAACAAACACTTGCAGACTTTAGGCACTTGAGGGTTCGACACTATCTGAATGGGGGTTTATGAATGATGGTGGTACCTAAAATGTTGGACTTAAGTGTCTAATGGCCATGTTTCCCTTTTAAAATGCCGTTCTGCGATGTTTCTGGCAGTATAGATTTCCTCTCATCTCTTTCTTTCCTCTGTCTCTTCCCCTCTGCTGTTTCTTGTTCCTTGGATCTGGTCCAGCAGCTCCACTCCCTGGCAAAGCAGGAACTGAATGCCAACAAGAGAACATAAGGGATACCTAGCAGTGTTCTTTCACACTCTCAGAACATCAGCACCAAATTCTTGGCAACTACAAATGCCTAATGGCACTCATAAGACCAGCACTTTTGGAAAGTGCAAGTCATTCCTGAATGTAACTGTGTTGCTGAGATTACAGATGTTTCCTATTTCCATTTGCAAGGCCACAGTATCCTTCTTTGGAATCCCTTTGATTTTGGTCTGGGAGCTATAAAAATTACTTGCAGCAATGAGTCCAAATACAATTGGGTAGTTAATTTGGGTGACATGCTCAACCTAATTTTTTTGTAGATAGCACAGACTTCAGCTTCTATACATCTTACTTGCAGCTTTTTATGTTCTGGTTCAGCAGCAATTTGCATGTGGTTTTGGATTTGTTATAGTTGGCATTTCACTGCACTACTTGTATGGGCTCTGCAAGCTCTGCTAAACTGAAAACTTTCTGTCAGTGAGAGGATCCAGACCATTCATCTGCCCTCCCATTCCTCTTATTTCTTTAGTGCTTAAGCTGCAGAACATAAAACTGATCTCTAGCTATACTTCTCAACAGACAATGAAGTTTTGAAGGAGAAATTGGGACTACCTGATATACAGTGTGTTTTCTTAGGAAGCTAAAAACATGTCAGACTATGATTACTGTATTTTGTAAAGGGCTGGGTTCACCCTAAAGCACAGGAATTTATGAATTGAATTCTCCTGAGATCACTAGATGCTTATACTCTTTAGGTGAGACTAACCAGTGGAGAAGGAAGCTTGTGTTTTCATTGACACCCTTCTTCATCATGGTTGGGAGAATAGCTGCAGGAGAGAATCAGGACCTGTAGTGAGGTGGACTGGCCCTCTCCAGATGCAGAGCAAGAGCATGGCTCCACCCACTCATGTGCAGAGCCCTACCCCCTAGCTCCACCCCCCAGGAGCCAAGGGGTGGGGCTAGGAGTATAAAGGTGGGACCCCAGAAGCTCAGGGAATGGCCAGCCACTGAAGGGGATAGATGCTTCCCCTGAGCTCTCACACTGGGAGTCAGCAGCAGGCCCACAGAGTGCAGATGACTGGCCTGGACTGCCTGGACTCTGGACCTGACCTGACCCTGCAGGAAGCAGATGATTGGCCCAGACCACCTGGACCCCCAGACAACCTGACCCCACAGGAGACAGACAGCTGGCCTGGACCACCATCTAGTCCAACCCCAGCAGAACTTCTGCTGGCAACTGAGGCCCTCATAGATCACCTTACCTCACTGGACCGGAAGGTACCCTTGGAGGGGGAGTATGGAATGGTGCAGGGGTAGTAGACCCCTGTTTGGCTGCAATGCTGGCAGAGGATGAGTTAGCATGCTGGGGCTTGGATCCCTGCTGACGTGGTGTCAGACCTCTCCACCGCCAGGATGCAGTGGAGTGGGAGGGCCTGTGTCCCCCTGCCATTCAAGCGGTGGGTGGCAGTCTCCCCCTCCCTCAGCTAGCTGAAGGAAAGCCTGAGGTAACTGACTTTGGGTACAGGCCCAAGCCAGTGGTGGTGAACACAACCTGTTCAAGCACCTCACTGTCTATTGGGAGTTTCATTGCAGCCCCACTGCTGGATGCTGTATTGGTAATATTCTGAATCTGTTCATCATCTGTTGCCCTAAATAAGACTTCTGCCCAGCTGGAGCATCCCACTTTTTGAGCTGCATATACTACCTGTGGACCCCAGGCGCAGAGGAGTTGGAGCCACCTTGTTTCACCATAACTTCTCCACTGGTAGATTTTCCACCACCAGGGGTCCTGGGCAGGATTTACTTTGGCAGAAGTGAATCTGGTTCATTAACTCATTATAGAAAAAAACTAAAACTAAAGATCTACAATAATTACTCATTTTGATGCACCTTTAATCGATTGCACTGTATTCTTTCATTAACTAATATCACTATATATTGGGTAATGAATGCATGCATCATTAACAAGAAAGAAAACCTCCACTTAATGTCTGTTTGGAAGCACATCAGCTGGTTGAAAAACAGTATCTTTGCTCAATCAACCTTGACCTAAAGTTAGAGCTCTTGTTAGTTGTCATGGCAATAAGAGCATTCAAGTGGTAGGAAAGAGAAATTAGCCAGGTTTCATTTGAAATTAGATAGATAAAGTATGTTTCTAGGAAGATTTATACACCAGGCAATGATTGATGGTACTTCGTTTTGTTATACTTGAATGTTTTGAAAATTAGTCAACATGATAAATATGAGTTTCTTATGACCTGATATAGCTTCATCTACATTTTTGTTTGCCAGAATAATTCAGTAATGGATTGAGCAAAAAGCCTTTTTTATAACCATAATGTTAAAACAAATATAAAGTAAACCAAATGTAAACTAGGGAAAGACACTGTGGATTGAAGGGTAGACTGCAGCCATTTTGTAGGACTCTGTTATGCATTACTATGTAAATTGGGCTTACTTGAGAAAGACAGTTTTACTTTTAAAAACAAAATATTACTGCTAGTTCAAAAAAGTTTGAATGACTTTTAATAAAGCCAACATAGTTTTTGAAAGCATGGAAAGCCTGAGTGACTAGCTATGTAACTGTCATGCCTGTGTCCTATATGTACTGCTCCTCTACATTGATAATTCTTTTTATAGCAGAATTTAGCAGCTGTTTTGTTCTCAGTTGCTGTACTCTGTAATGGAAGAGATACACATGTGCACCATGCTATCTTATGGAGGTTTTACTGTGTTCTGGTTGTCTTCCGCAATCTAAAATGGAACATGTGTGGGAAACTGGCATACAAGGGGAAAAAAAGTAGCTTTTTCAACTGTGCTGTGGACCCATTTTACAACTCCCCATAATAAATCTGCAGTACTCAAGTACTGGATGTTCTGCAGCTTTCACAACAGTTATACATACCATACAGTATACAGCTCTGTATATTTGTTACAGCAGGGTTTGTGTGCTTCTCTCAGTATTATCAAAACAGGTACTGATTGTCACCATGCTGGACTAACTAGTAAGAAAAGTCAAGATCTTCCTAATCATGGAAAACAGTACCACCTTCTCACTACTAGTGATAGTCCCTGAAGGTCAGAGTTGAGACACATTCTCAGGACCGTGGAAGGCAACTTTCCATGCAAAAATTAGACTCTAAAGCTGTCTGTCTACAATTTTCATAACAAAAATATGAATTTTTGGCCAGGAAAGGGGCCTTTAAACCTGGGTGTTGTGGGATTCCATGGCTGTATCATGCTGTGGATTTTCTTTTCTTACCATTGATGTGGTTGTTATATTCAACAGCACTGGAGCACGTATTCAGTTAAATGAATACTTTTGAAGAACAGCTTGCTGTCAATGTTAGTTGTGTAATTAAGAAACTACAGTAGTTACTGCTGAACAAAACATCCCAACTGTGAAAGAATCTAAAATATGTTGAAACAAACAACTAAAGACCTAACAGGCATTATACACACATGCACTGAGCATCATAGCATTTGTGCCCACTGACTTACTGCCAAACCAACTCCGTTGAAGAAAAAAATAAAGTGCAGAATCTGATAGTAACTCACCCTGCAAGGGTGGGGGGGACTGGGAGTAGAGATGCAAGCAGTGAGGTGATCAGTATCTCTTCCCTATGTCAGCAAGTAGCAGAAATGGAACAGATAGTTTCTCTGATGTATGTAACTAATCCACACCATTCATGGTTCATGGCAGCAGATGTTAGTGCTCCTCATGGCAACATTAGCTCACAGTGTTATTTTTACTATATTTTTTTGGTGATCTAAGAAACTCTGAAATAGATTCTAGGGACCATGGCAAACATCTAGTGAAAAACACAGACCCATAGAACTTCCCCAAAATAATTCAATTATTAATAATTCCAGTGAGCGGGAGAGATCTTTCTGAAGATTGTCAATGTTGCATTATTTTTCCTAGTGGTCCTGTGTCAGAATTCTGAAATAACTGATGGGGTGGGGAATGACAACTAAGCAATGGATTGCATTTTGATGGAAGATCTTGCATGACATCTGGAGGGACATGAATTAACAGGATAAGATCATCAGGGAGGATTTCCTAAAACAAGAAGCGGGAGGGGAGACTGCAGCAGCATTGCAGAAGTGTGAACGAACATATTTCTCTGTATCCTAGCTGTCCTACCTTTCACAGACAGTGGAAGGGAAGGAGGAATGTTAGGATATTTAAATTTATGAGGAATGGGGTGAGGCGAGGGATATAGAGCGGTGAGGATTTATTTAGGTGTGGATTGGGAGAAGCTTTATTTCTGGACAGAGAAGCAGATTTTAAAAGAAAACAAGGAGCAAGAAACACAGAGTAGTAATTATTTGGTGGTTTTTTGGTTTTTCTTTTTTTTTTTTTTATTCTCAGCAAGAGTTTCAACTTGCCAGTGGCTTAGAATTTTGGAGTTATCTCAAACTTTGGGGCCATCAACAAACCTGAGACATTTAACTTTAAGTGCATGACTTCAAAACTACTAAAATGAAATTATCAATTTCCTTCCACCTTGAATTGATATTAGGGTTGTCGATTAATCGCACCTAACTCACGTGATTAACTCAAAATTAACTGATTAATCGCATTGTTAAACAGTAGAATACCAAGTGAAATTTATTGAATATTTTTGGATGTTTTTTCTACATTTTCAAATATATTGACTTCTATTACAATACAGAAAACAAAGTGTACAGTAATCACTTTATATTTTTATTACAAATATTTACACTGTAAAATGATAAACAAAAGACATAGTATTTTTCAGTTCACCTCATACACTACTGTAGTGCAATTTCTTTATCATGAAAGTGTAAGTAACAAATGTAGATTTTTTTTGTTTGGTTACATAACTGCACTCAAAAACAAAATAATGTAAAACTTTAGAGCCTACAAGTCTACTCAGTCCTACTTCTTGTTCAGCCAATTGCTAAGACAAACAAGTTTGTTTACATTTACAGGAGATAATGCTTACTACTTCTTATTTACAATGTCACCTGAAAGTGAGAACAGGCATTTGCTTGGCACTTTTGTAGCCAGCATTACTTATGTGCCAGATATGCTAAATGTTCCTATGCCCCTTCATGCTTTGGCCACTATTCCGGAGGACATGCTTCCATGCTGATGATGCTCATTTAAAAAAATAATGCATTAAATTTGTGACTGAACTCCTTGGGGAAGAATTGTATGTCTCCTGTTCTGTTTTACCCTCATTCTGCCATACATTTCATGTCATAGCAATCTCTGATGACCCAGAACATGTTCATTTTAAGAACACTTTCAGAGCAGATTTGACCAAACATAAAGAAGGTACCAATGTGAGATTTCTAAGGATAGCTACAGCACTTGACCCATAGTTTAAGTATTTGAAGTGCCTTCAAAAAATCTGAGAGTCATGAGGTGTGGGGCATGCTTTCAGAAGGCTTAAAAGGCAACACTCCGATGCAGAAACTCCAGAACCTGAACCACCAAAAAAGAAAATCAACCTTCTGCTTGTGGCATCTGACTCAGATGATGAAAATGAACATGCGTTGGTCCGCTCTGCTTTGGATCGTTATTGAGCAGAACCCACATTGGCATGGACGCATGTCTTCTGGAATGGTGGTTGAAGCATGAAGAGACATATGAACCTTTAGCACATCTGGCATGTAAATATCTTGCGATACAACAATGCCATGCCTGTTCTCACTTTCAGGTGACATTTTAAACAAGATGTGGGCAGCATTATTTCCTGCCAATTTTAACCAAACTTGTTTGTCTGAGTGATTGGCTGAAGCAGGACGGAGTGGACTGGTAGGCTCTAAAGTTTTATATTTTGTTTTTGAATGCCGTTATTTTTATACATAATTCTACATTTGTAAGTTCAACTTTCATTATGAAAAGATTGCACTACAGCACTTGTGTTAGGTGAATTGAAATATACTATTTCTTTTGTTTTTTTACAGTGCAAATATTTTTAATAAAAATAAAGTGAGCACAGTACACTTTGTATTCTGTATTGTAATTGAAATCAATATATTTGAAAATGTAGAAAACATCCAAAAATATATAAATAAATGGTATTCTATTATTGTTTAACAGTGTAATTGTGTGATTAATTGCAATTAATTTTTTTAATGGCTTGACAGCCCTAATTGATAGATAACCAACCCAGTGGCACTTAAAAAAAATCAATCAAGTCTGCTAACTGTATGAACTCTAACCAATGATGAGTATACTGGTACTAAACAAAATCTAATTCATATATTATACATGGTGTTATTTCATTTGGAAAATGTTCAGTGATATAAAGGCAGCCATATTTTGAGGTATATGAACAAAATAAAGGACTTAAGCTATTTTTATATATGTATACACTATATATAGTGTTGTGCAATAATGTTTTTTAGTGTCAAATGTGGGCTGAACTCATTATTTGTAATGGAAGTATAGAACACAGTATATTTCTCTCTGTGGGTGTATAATTATGCATTCTAAGTGTTGTGTGATCATCAGTTAACTCAATTTTTGAAAAGTACTGAACTTTAGTTTGGATTAACTAACAATAGGAAGGATGTAAGAAGCTTCTTTTGTTCCTTATTTGACAGATGCATTTCCATTTCCTTCCTTGGACATTCTCTGCTTGGCACCTCCTTATCACATCTCCTTCAACAATTCTAGCTGTTTTGTTTTGAATATACCTCCTGAACTTACTAGTGTATTTGGAACATTAAGAACTCAGTTTGCATTCAAATGTTTATTTTTATTTCTCTAGCGATTTGCATTGAAAATATATTACTTTTTAACACAGACACTCTCTTTATGAAGAGGAATATATAACCTGATCTTTTAAAAGTTCTAGTTCCTCTCAACCCTAATTTACATTACCTTAACATAAATGCGTTTTTTTTTCACTTCACTTTTTACAATAAGTTCTTAATGCAGGCAAGCTCATTTCTCTCCTACTGCAGGAACATGTTAATGAGTAGTTATACTTCATTTGGCTTAAAACATAATAACTAACTCTCACTCTAAGCATTTTTTAGTCATGCAGCTTATGCTGTCTAACCGAAACGTCTTTTTCCTAAGGGCTCATTAGATCTTCAAGACAAATGATTAATTGTTAGGAATAACATTTTCTCCAGTACTGAAAAATGTATGGGTTATTGTATTCATGTTAAGCAGGTAATCCATGAATATGTCATTTGAAGCATTCAGTATGCTCATTTACTATTTTGGGAATCTATTCTACACATATTTCCTTGCATCCGGCTAACCTGTTCATAGTAAAATCATCCTAGCTACAAGATTTATAGTCCATTCTATGAGAGCCCCTTTCAGATAGGAAGCTAAAACAGTGACTGAAGACTTAATTAGAATAACTCTGCAATTACCTTACACCTTGCCTGACAGAGCTAGGACAAAAATTCTCCTTGAACATCCACAGAAATCATTTATTATTTTTCAGAGTTAATGCAGCTTACAGCAGGATGAGTTATGGCACATCCTATTGGCCAGGTGTTGTACTGTTCTCAGATGGGTTTCATGAGTTTAAGAAATACATCTGATGTGCATGATATGCAAAGCTCACCGAAAGTTTAAGGTCATGCCCATCTATCCAAATATACATTCCAGTAATCAGCAGTAGTGTAGAACCTTACCCTATGGTTTAGGTAGCCAGGAAAATATATACACATACATAAACACAACCTGTTTTATAATAAAAGTGACACTCTTTTCCTTTCTATGTTCCAGCACAGGCACCATGTTGCCACATGGCACTTTTCCTAGGATCACATCTGTCCATAGTTGCAGTAAGTGAACCACTTCAATAGTGGTCATCAACTCAAACATTTTGACTTTTTTTGTGGTTCTCTTTTTATGCTGAAGTTAATGGAAATAAAATTATGAAATCTTAACAATATATGTATTTCACTGCATCTCTGATTTTTTCAATTTAATGCAAAGAGAGGTCAGCAGACCTAGTCAGATATCATATACGTGCCTCAGCATTCTAGGTCACACATGAGACAGAACTGACATTTCCTGCAGCATGCTACATTTCCCCACTTGCTGTACTATCGATATAAGGATCAGCTGTCGCATAATGGCTGAAAAAGGGAAGATAAAGCAGAAAGGTTCTAAAGGTGGAAAACACATTGAGGTTTTACTTTTCCTTGGCTACCAGCAAGGATATTGAAAAGACTTCAAAATTATTTCAGTAAAGGTGCTGATAAAAATGTTCAAAATAATGAAAAAAAAATCAAGAAAATGGGTCCATTTAGAGCCTTGTGAGTCACACAATTAAAATTTCAATTTGTTTTGTGAAACCCCTTCATTTTTTTCAATAAGCTCTGCTATAGACTAGCTCTGCTCTTTTGCCCCCACTGCAGTACCAAATTTCTTACAGCAAATTCTTATTTGCTTCTCCAGTTTTCAGTCTTCCTCGTCTAAAACTTACCCACTTTCAGGGATATCACTGTCCGATCAGCCAAAAGCAAGACCATCTTCCTTTCCTAGTTTGTCAGTGCATTCCAAATATGCAGCCCCCTATTCTTCCTAGTTTGTTGCTTTCCTGTGATGTTTGTATCAAAGGGCTTCAAGGAGAATTTAAATTCCACCTTAGTTATGTGAGTTTTCTCCCATTGGATGACAGTCATTTGACTGTCCTGTAATATCTGTTATGCTAAGATCTTCTTTACCTCCTCGGTCCGCCTAAGCAATCAAAAAAGAAGAAATCTGGGCTAACTCAGTACCTCAAGGACAAAGCTTATTTACAGTGGGGGGGGCATACCTAGGAATAATGCATTGAAATTGAATACATTAAATATATTGAAACTAAGAAAGGGGAAAACTAGAGTGACTGTCTGGAAAATGTCCAGAAAGTGAGAGTGTTTAGGCTCAGAAGAGAAGTAATAAAAGCTCCAAGACTCATTAAAATTAGATAGGACAAAGCACTAGTAAATTTGTAATTAGGGAATTATCCTGCATTGGGAGAAAGATGAGATAGAATAGTTGATCTAAGTTGACTTTTCCCCCCATTTTTAATTTGTATAATTCTATGACTCATCCCAAAGCCAGAGAGAGAGACTGGTTTCCTCTCACTCCCAAACAGCTTTCTGCAGAGAATCTACCATTGCACATAGTGGAAGGAAATCTATTTTTCTTTTCTGCTTCTTGAGATTCCTAGTAGCAGGATTTGAAAATGCCTGTTTTGCCCTGAAAGGACAACTATTTCACTTGACACTGTTGTAGTTATTGACAAGAACTTTTGTTCAAGTCATCTTAATTAAGTAATTATCTCTTTACATTTTAATTGCTACTAGGAGCTGACATTAGAGATTCAATATTTGTAGAACCACCATTCCCACCTCTACTCCTACAC
The DNA here is from genome assembly GCF_020497125.1 of Mauremys mutica. NCBI lineage: Eukaryota > Metazoa > Chordata > Testudines > Geoemydidae > Mauremys > Mauremys mutica. The sequence continues at coordinate 39,528,868 of NC_059079.1, read as the reverse complement.
GTTTTGTCCTCCCAACTTGCTGAACAATGGGGTATAGGGATCCCGTGCATCAACAGACACGTACACCATGCAGGGAACGCATATTACCTGTTTGAGGTCCCCATATTCTATCTCACTCTTTCCAAATATGACTCCACCACTTTCACTGGGTGAGGGCCATCCATGGCTGTGGACAGAAGTGGATTAAGGTTTCTGGAGCCAGAGCACCTGCCTACCCCTTCCACCTGTGGCCCTGCTCCCATTCCCCCCCACATGTGTACCCCGCCTACGCCCCCCCCCTTTCTGCCCCTTTCTGGAGCCCTGCCCCTGTTCCACATGGGGTTCCCCCATAGTGCCCTGCTACTGCAGCTCCAAGACCAGAGAAGCTCTGTCCCCCTGCCGCAGCCCCAGGCCACAGTGGGGAGTGAGAGCTCCCAGCCCTGAGGTCGCAGCAGGTAGTGCGAGCTCCTCCAGTCCCAGGGCGCAGCGGGGGTCCTGGTGCTGGGGCTTCCCCTATCACCCCCCGCCTCCACACACACACACACTTCGGATGGGGATGGAGTTGGGAGTGCTGGGAGCTTTCCCTGATGCTGCTCAGCTTCTGCCAGGGATGGGTCGAGGGAGCGCTGGAGGCTTCTCTTGCTGCCCCTCGGCTTCTGCTGGGGTTCGGGGTGCTGGAGGCTTCCACTCCTGTCCCCCAGCTGAGGACAGGGGCACTGGGGCTTCCCCAATGCCATGCCCAGTGCAGCTGCCAGGAATGGGGTCTGGGGTCACGGGGGTTTCCCCTGCTGCCATGCCCAGTGCAGACACTGGGGTACGGGGTTGGGGGCATGGAGTGCTTCCCCCACTGCTGCCCCACTCCCACCTGCCTGGCACTGCTGCCTGGGAGCGGGATCAGGGTATGGGGGCAGCTTTCCCGGCCCACCCTGGGCTTCAGGGCCCCCCAATTGGCTGGGGCCATGGCCCCATAAACCCAGTGGCTAATCTGCCACTAGCTGTGGAGAAGGGGTGAGGGTGGAGGTGGGGAAAGAGAGTAATATCTGTAGAGCCCTGCATGGATACAAATTTATACCTGTGAATGCAGATATACGCAGATATAAATTTGTATCTGTAGAACTGCAGGGCTCTCTCAGGAACCGCAGCAGTGAAAAGAGTAGAACATGGGACTGCTGCTCCCAGGAGCCAGCACCCTGTGCCAGCAGCTCCTTCAGCACGGCTATACCACCCCCAGCCCTGCCCTAGTCCCTTCCATGCAGCTGTCTGTGTCTCCTGACTGGTGGCGTGTGCGCTGCTTGAATACAAGAGCGTGACCAGGGACAGCTACCGGTGAACCTGGTGCCCACCCCAGTGGGCAGGGCTAGGGGTGGTACAGCTGTGCCGGAGGTGCTGCCGGTGTGGGGTGCTGGCTCCTGGGAGCAGGGGCCCCTTGTTCTGGTCCTTTTGCTGCTGCCATTCCCAGGAGAGTCCTGAGGTTCCGCAGATGCCAGTTCATATCCGTGGATATCCACATCCGTGGGTATAAATTTGTATCCACGCAGGGCTCTAAATATCTGATCCAGAGTCTTGAGCAATAAACTGTCAGATGTTTATTGAGGGCTCTGCATTTTGGGGCAACTGGCTCCTGGCTGCACTGGGAAAGAGATGATCACAAGTCATCTAAGCAGTAAAAGTATGCATTTGAGTTTTCATTTCTGAAAGATATACCCCAACTAACGTGCACAGCCACACAAAATTAATCTTTCAAAAGCAATTAATTTAATGTACTGTACTGCAATGAAACCCTCAGCTAAAGATGGACAACATTTTTGGATGTTTTCTAATTTCCAAATATATTGATTTCAATTATAAAATAGTGTACAAAGTGTACCATGCTCACTATATTTTTTATTACAAATATTTGCACTGCTAAAAACAAAATAAATAGTATTTTTCAAGTCACCTAATATAAATATAAAAAATAACGGCATTCAAAAATAAAACAATGTAAAACTTTAGAACCTACAAGCCCACTCAGTCCTACTTCTTGTTCTTGAGGAAGAAACCAGGCCAAGCGAGTGCATAGTTGACGATGAGGCAGAGAGTAGCCTGTTGAGCCCGGGCTAGGGTCTATTATCAAGTGGGCAAGGAGGCAGGAACAATGATGGACTTCTGCAGTTATTTAGACCAGGGGTGACCAACCTGAGCCGGAGAAGGAGCCAGAATTTACCAATGTACATTGCCAAAGAGACACAGTAATACATCAGCAGCCTCCCATAAGCTCCCTCCCCCGCCCTGTTCCCAGCACCTCCCGCCCACCGGCAGCCTTGCTGATCAGTGCCTCCCCCTCCCTTCCCACACCGCTTGATCAGCTGTTTCCTGGCATGCAGGAGGCTCCCGGGAGGTGGAGCGAGGGCACTGCAGGCTCAGGGGAGGGGGTGGGAAGGGGTGGAGTGGGGACAAGGCCTGTGGCAGAGCCAGGGGTTGAGCAGTGAGCACCCCCCAGCACATCGGAAAGTTGGCGCCTGTAGCGCTAACCCCGGAGTCGGTGCCTATACAAGGAGCCACATATTAACTTCTGAAGAGTCACATGTGGCTCTGGAGCCACAGATTCACCACCCTTGATTTACACAGTCTTTCCCACTGATGCGTCCACTCTGGAAAGATTTAGTTTTCAGGTACTACTAATTATCCAAAACTCCTATAAAATGTACCCAAAACTGTCTCTATTTCTCCATCCCTGCTACCACAACCTCTCCGAGGTCCCACTATCTCACAATGATACTTCTACAATCTTCTTCTCTCTGCTCTACCTGATGCCCACCTTGCACCCCACAAATCCAAAATACTGCACATTTCATTCAATTATGTTGTCAGTGAACAAAAATAGCAGTAAGGGAATATCACTCATATTAAATGTGGTCCTATACATGCTAATGTGGTCATTGTTTGAAATAGTGCCCAGGAAATAAATACACTTTGTGTTTATGCTGCTGTAATGAGGTTTAGCAGTCTTTTGATAGTTTGGATAGGAATTCTGTGAACATCTTTCTGTAGAAAATATATCAATGTATTTACAAGACTTAAGAATTTTCATTAGAATTAATTACTGCAATTAGATAAGGAAATTATATAAGGAGGAGATTTTCAAAGGGGGCTAACTCTGTTTAAAACTCAAAAGCAGTTAGCTGCCTAATTGCAATTGTGTCTTCGAACATCTCCCTATTTAGTAGTAACTGTACTTTAGATGGATGATGCCACTGTCTCTCTCTCTCTTTCCGCACCCCCTTCCCCACTGCCCAGCCCCCTGCATTAGACTGAATTTAGGTTCCTATTTGATATGAGACAATCTAAGACATAAAAGAAGTGAAGGCCATACTACTGAATAATATTATGAGATAAATCTGTCTGGCCACTGGGTGTCAATGTTGATGTACATTACATAAAGAGAAAAGAATTTAATAGGCAACAGAAAACAAATCTTTCTAAGTAGGTAGTATAAATGGATTGTTCAGGTTGACTGGAATAATTTGATTTACTCCTCCCCCATTAAAAAAAAAAGATTTGCTTTACAGTAATAAAGCAGAGATAAACATCTCCCATTTTTCTTATGCTCGTTTAATATGTTTCGGATATGATTCCATTATGGAGCAGTTTGTGTTTACCAATTTTCAGCATGTTGCAGCAGCCTTAAAATTGCCTTTAATGGGTTGATTACAAAAAAGAGAGCTTATTTTTATATACAAATCATGGTAGTTGGCTGAAAGAAGAGAAATCTGCAGCATCAAAAAAATCCATGAATTTTAACTGAAAAATTTTCTAAGATTTTGCTGCATTCTTCAGCACTTGTGTCACTAGCTTCTTTAAAAAAAATATCATCTAGCCCTTCTGACTTGGAAGATAGCAAAATGGCCTTGCTTGCCACAATGTAAATGGATACATTTTAAAGTCTGTGGATACATACCTTGCAGTGTGTTGATTTGCTGTTTTCACAATGGTGCATTTACTTTAACTACTTAAATGACAACAGTGCTGACCATTTCCCTATAATTGTTTTATCAATAACATATGGCTAAAGGGTCAGATCTTCAGCTAGTGTGAATTGCCATAGCTCTATTGATTTTAGTGAAGTTATGTCACTTTACACCACTTGGAGCTGTAGCCAAATATATTCCTCCAGTGTGGTGGGATATACTTGTCCTGCTGTTTCATTTCAAATGGGATCTAGAGATGAAGAGTACTATATGAATACACTCATAGACTTTAAGGTCAGAAGGGACCATCGTGATCATCTAGTCTGATCTCCTCCACATTGAAAGCCACAGAACCTCACCCACTCCTTGAAATAGATCCCTAACCTCTGGCTGAGTTACTGAAGTCTTCATATCATGGTTTGAAGACTTGAAGTTACAGAAAATTCATCATTTACTCTAGTTTAAACTTGCGAGTGAACCATGCCCCATGCTGCAGAGGAAGGCAAAAAACCTCAAGGGACTCTGCCAATCTGACCTGGGGGGAAATTCTTTCCAGATCCCAGATATGGCCATCAGTTAGACCCTGAGCATATGAGCAAGACCCACCAGGCAGACACTTGGAAAAGAATTCTCTGTAGTAACTCAGAGCCCTCCCCATCTAGTGTCCCATCTCCAGAAGTTGAGGATTTTTGCTACTAGCAGTCATGAATGGGCCATATGCCATCATAGGGAGTCCCACCATACAATCCCATCCATAAATGTATCAAGCTGTGCTTTGAAGCCATTTAGGTCTTTTGCTCCCCTTGGAAAGCTGTTCCAGAACATCACTCCTATAGTGGTTAGAAACGTTCATCTAATTGTTATTAATTTTCATTAATTATTAAGATCTAGTTCAGGAAAAAAAACACCTTAAGTATATGTTTATGTCCATTCCTATTTGGGAGGACACTTAAGCACATGCTTTACTTTAGTTTAACACATGATTAAGTCCAATTGACTTCAATGGAGCTTAAGCACTCTTCCTGAATAAGGATGCTTTACTGAACCAGGACCAACTCTGTTATAGTCTTGTTATTTATTTTTATTATTCATTTGGAAGGATATTTCTTGGGAATAAATCTGAGAGTTCTGAATATACAAATATCCAAATATTCTCTTAAATATGATTTTAACTATTGGAATGATTGAGATGATTGCTATTGTCTTTAAATATTATTGTAAAGTGGCATTTACATTACTGTGCTTTAAAGGATTTTTACAAAACCATACATAGAATAAAAAATGAAAATCATTCCTATTCCTATAATTTTGGGGAAAATGTTTACATATTTTTCCAAAATTCACTGAATAGTTGTTTTATCCCTGGTATAGCAAGTGGCACTGATTAAAAAGAATTGTAGAAAAAGTGTATTTCAGTTATATGGTGTTTGACTAAAATAAACTTTTAAAAAAAATTCGGACTGCTGAAGGTCTAGATGAGAAATGGCCATTCTGAAATAGGATTAAACTTCTTCTTTTTGACATTTCTTCCTGTTCTTTATGTCTTCAGTTACCACAGTGTTAAAAGTAGTTAAAACATCTGGGTCATGCCCCTGCAGGCTCATGGCTACCTCTCATATAATTATATGGTTCATGGCGGGCAATTATAATTTAATTAAGCTGAACAGTTCTTCCACCACCTGGAATGCAAAAACCAGACACCCCACATATCAATTATAAGTACCCACCTGGAGCCTATCAATAATACAAATGGAAAGATCTAATATATTCAGGACTTTTTGACTCACATCTGAAAAACACTTTTCCTGTCAGCTATAAAAGAATCCACCACCCACAATAGGACATCTGGGAACTCAGTGCCAAAAAACAATGGAGCATTCTCAATCTCAAAGCTCATTTGTTGTGCTCCTACCCATCATCTGTGTCAATGGAAACACAGAATTATGAGACCTGGAGCCATTCCTCCTGACTGCTCCCTATGCATCTGCATAACAGGGAGGTAAATCAAGACCCCAGAACTGTACATTGCTAGAATGGGGTGACTAGAACTGCATACAGAGCTAATGTCTCCAGAAACGGTGAATCTGAGTAAGGAATGGAAATACCATAGCCATGCCCTGCACTGGCTAAACCAATGGAGCTAATGTAGTTTGGAGTGTTTTTCAAAAAAACAAAACAAATTTAAGATGAAAAGCAGTGCTGAACCCTGAGAGAAAGGAGAGGGATGCCAGAGATGGCATCATGCTATGTAACAATCTTCTACTTAATCAGTAACAGACATTAATGACAAGTGGACACAGGGGATCAAACCTGTGTAGGACTATCCTGTGTGACCCTTACCTACATTAGACAGGAACCAGCAGATTTGTGTTTTTTCTTCCGCTTGGGTGAACTTGGATAACTTGTCATGCCAATAAAGACTCATTGAATTGATTTAAATGAGTGTATCTCACCACACTATAGTATATAGTACATAAGGCACAATGCCTATAATAATGAATATTGTGACCTTCACTAGAGTACTACTGTGACTCCTCCTATTGTCCCACCTCAGTGTTTCTCAATATTGCAAGAGGTCTAAGTCCTTCTCTTTGAATAGTTGTCCTTCACAATGTAAACTACTGTATACTTTAGTCTTGCAGCCCTAAGGACAGAAATAATGCCACCAAGGGAGTTGTGAAGTTATGCACTTCACCTCAATAGGATGCTAATTTGAGGCTTAATTCAAAAATAGGTGATGTCTATGGTTTTCTTCTTATTGACTTCAGTGACTTTGGATCAGGCCATTTGTGTCTTAAAGGTCACCACATTTACTAACTGCTCACCTTATTTATGGAAGTAACCCCATTGATTTTGGTGGGACCACTAGAGTGAATAGGGTGAACAGAATTTGGGCCTAGGTCATCAGGGAGAGTGACAGTTTGCATTTGCAGAAAAACAGATAGACAAAGAGCTATCCTTCAAATGCTTCAAATGCTTACTACACAGCAAAATGCTCTTTACCATGATTAGTACCATTAAGCTCAAACTTGCATTGTGTTATGCCAAATTACAAAATATAAAGGTTGTAGGATTACACCATCCAGCAAGAAATCACATCCTCCACAATGGCTGGAATGCTAGATACCTGGTTTCCAATGTAAATTCTCTCCCCACAATGCCATAAAAATCAGCTAAGAACTTCTATTTATATCTCTTTAACCATGTTGCACAATAGACCTGATTGGATATAAACATTAATGTCATAAGAATTTAACAGAACTCTTTTGTAAGACTTGACAGGCCTTTTGTAAGTACTAGCTTTAATTGATAACATAAGCATTGAATATCCTGCAAACTCTACCCAGCACAGTATCTGTTACGTGGGAATTAAAGTGGTTGTCGAGGAGAATATTCCTTGCTTCACTACAACTTTATTCTGCAGCCTTCGTGCTTTGTAATATGGCATAACATAATATAAGAGTGCACATTATTTATCGGAAGCTGGAAATGGATATAACTAGCTTGAAAGGTGCCAAGAGAGAATATGTCAAAGTACTGCCTTGTGACTCTCTATCTACCATCTCACCTTGCAAGGCACATAAATGAATGCAGACTTCTTAAATAGAAGGTCATGGAAAGAAATATTTGGCAGGCAGCAGTTACAAGCAGATGAACTCTCTGGATACCCATGTTCCATAGTTAGAAAAGCTGCAACAAGAAAAAGGAGATGAGACTTGAAATAGCATTTGGACAACTATGCCCCAAACCTCTAGGTTTCTTTCCCTCATACTGCTTAATATTAAATTCATAACTTTTCGTGCACAGAGGTTCACATTTTTTAAATTTCTATTTGTATGTACATAAGTACTTGACGTGATCAGATATTATTCACTGAGTACATAATCCAGTGACTAGTGCTCTCATTTAGTGGTTAGCTTTTTATGGCAGATACATAGCTCTCTGGTCTCCAGCTGCCTGAATACTGTTGATAAACAATTTATATTATTCAGGACTCGATTGTGATAGTCTCATTCACAATGAGAAGTACCTTTTCCCACAAATAGTCCCATTGACTTCAGTGGTGTTAGAGACAACTCAGTGTAAGGCAGAACAATTTGACCCTCAATGACTAATGAGAATATTTATCAAATAATTTATCTGATGAGGGTTTTTTAATTCATGTATTAGACCAGACCTAAACATGAAATGGAAAATTACATGCATAACATCAAGGGGCTAGGAACTGCAACTGGTAATGCTTGCAGGTGTTTTTTTTTTTCCTGGAACAGCCTACTGAAAGCTAAAAAACAAACAAACAAAAACAAAACTCTTAAACATTAAAAGCAAGAAGAAATTGTAGATGAGAAAAAATGCACATATTAGGAGCTCAACACAATTTTTGCTGTGTTCTACAGTTCTCCAAAACCCATAAGATTTTAAAAAAAAACTATTCTGTCATCTACTCTTGCCACTATACAGTCATCTCAATGTAAACAGACCTGCTACTACCATGTTAATTCACCCAGCCTAGCAGAAAACTGTCTCCAGTCAACCAGTGCAGGAACAAAAATGGGAACTCCTTCATTTTATACAAGAAGCAAATTCTGATTACATTGAAGTGAATGGGAAAAAACTCACATTACAGTGAGTCTAGGATGTCACTCCTAAGGGTCTGCTCTCCATTCATCACAATTCAGATTGAAATTCAGATTCTAAATGGGGATACTTATGTATTAATATTATTAAGCATGGGTCATTTTTTAAATTATTCTTTCCTTTCAAAACAGAAATTAAATGCTGAAAGCCATATTAACTTTTTTTAACTCACAAAATGAAAACATTGAGATTTCTATGCCAATATTAATTTGACCACAGTACATAGTCTGTTTATTTTCAAAAGGGTCCTAAGGGAGATAGCCACACAACTCATTAAAATTCAGTGGGATTGGATCACCAACTCTCATAAACTCCTTTGAAATATCCAGCTATAACAACACAAAGAGAACGATATTACACTACACATTTAGGACTCGATTGTGCAACCCTTGAAATGATGAAAGCAATGGGACTCCTTGTGCAAGTTCTAATCAAGGAGAGTAAGGGCTGTATAATTTGCCTTGAAATAACACGCACACAAATAGAATATATTTCCGATGTAGCCAAATTAACAGTGCTGCAGAAATCTTTAACTTTTTAATTTTCTAACACTCTCAAATTTAACAGTATAGTTTTAACATTGTTTTTTGTATTTAATTACAGTATTGGCTCCTAACCCTCACCTCCTTTTTCACAGTACTCCTTCCTAGGGAATCATTTCCCATTTTGTATTTGTGCAACTGATTATTCCTTCCTAAGTGAAGTACTTTGCATTTGTCCTTATTGAATTTCATCCTATTTAATTCAGACCATTTCTCCATTTTGTCAAGATCATTTTGAATTCTAATCCTGTCCTCCAAAGTTCTTGAAACCCCTCCCGGCTTGGCATCATCTGCAAACTTTACAAAGTGTACTGTCTGTGCCATTATCCAAATAATTTATGAAGATATTAAATAGAACCCGACCCAGGACAGATCCCTGTGGGACCACACTCAATATGGCATTCCAGCATGACTGTAAACCTTTATTAATTACTCTCTGAGTATGATTTTCCAACTAGTTCTGCACCCATGTTACAGTGAGTTCACCTAGGCTTTTTTTCCCTAGTTTGGGTATAAGAAGGTCATGTATGGGGTTGGTTTGCCATGATTTGTTCTTGACAAATTCCTGTAGACTGTTACTTTTCACCTTATTATCTTCTAGGTATTTACAAATTGATTGTTTGATTAGTTGCTCCATTATCTTTCTGGGTACCAAAGTTAAGTTGACTGGTCTATAATTCCTGGCACTGTCTTTATACCTCTTTTTATAGCTAGGTACTATATTTGCTCTTTTTAATCCTCTGGGATCTCTCCTGACTTCTCAGAGAAAATCGCTAATGGCTCAGAGATCTCTTCCTTAAATATTCTAGGATGTAACTTTTAAAAGTAATTCTTAGCTTGTTCTTTCCCTGTTTTAGTCTGAGATCCTACCCCATTTACACTGATGTTTACTATGTTAGTCATCTGATCACTGCTAACCTTTATGGTTAAGTACTGGAAGAAATTACTTAGTGAGGTTGTGGAATCTCCATCATTGGAGGTTTTTAAAACAGATTAGACAAACACCTGTCTAGATGGTTTAGATCAGTGTCCCACCACCTTTCCAGACTACTATACCTCTTTCAGGAGTCTGATTTGTCTTGTGTACCCCTAGGTTTCACCGCACTTAAAAACTACTTGCTTACAAAATCACACATAACATTTTTTAAAAAGTCACAGTTCACTATTACTGAAAAAATGCTTACTTTCTCATCTTTACCCTATAATTATAAAATAAATGAATTGGAATATAAATATTGTACTTACATTTCAGTGTATAGTATACAGAGCGGTATAAACAAATAATTGTCTGTATGAAATTTTACTTTGTACTGACTTCGTTAGGACTTTTTATGTAGCCTGCTGTAAAACTAGGCAAATATTTATTTAGACCTGCCTCAGTGCAGAGGACTGAACTAGATTATATACTGAGGTCCCTTCCAGTCCTACATTTCTATGACTATGATTATAAAATCAATCCACTTATTTTGTTTGAAAAACTTAACATACTCCCTGAGTTTTACTGAAAAATAATTTATTCCTCAGGTTTACCTGATCTTTAAGAGCCTGTCATCTAGTTTACAAAACAAACCCATTCTGTGAAAACAAATTCAAAGTGGGAGATCATTACTGCAGTTGTTGCCTTGAATCGAGATGTCTCTTGTCAAATAATTCTTAAGCCTAGTTTATAGCACTGAATGGTATTTTCTGAAAGCTTCTGAGCTATTCAGAAATAAATCATTGAAGAGGAGGTATAGAATATATTTAGTATTCCATTCTCCAACAGGAGAGGAAAGTGTAAAGCAACTAATTTAGATGATATGAGACCGATTCATAAAAAATAATACTGAAGTTGCCTGTGAGCTTTTTACCCAGACACCAAGTTTTTTCTTAAGAAGACTATAAAGCAAACATATAATACCTCCCTTTGCCCCCAACTTCATAAGGAGTTCTTCCAAACATTTTCCAGTTATTACTTATTTAACAGAGACCTTTTTTGTTTTGAAGTTGCTCATTGTTTTGTAATAAACATGATTACTTTCAGCTCTGTTAGTCACCTTATCGCTCTTCTTTATTCCTCATTCTATTCTGGCATAATTCAGTTCCTATTTGCATTAATTTAGCTCAGATTCCCACCCAATCTTGTGTCTAAATAAGTCACACAGGGGCTGAGTACAAGGGCAGTAATGGATGGAAATGGTTACTGTCTTTTAGTCTCTTAGAAATTAAAGTGTATTAGTTTTTCAATGCACTGGCTTATACAGGGACTATGTATATGAGGCCAGACTCAGAAAATACCATAGGTTTAGTATCCTGACATCTGCTTTTTCACCCTGTACCTCCTCACAGCAGTAAAAGTTAGCTAGGAAGTTAGCTGTTGAATCCTGGTATTGAGGTTTCAGGACTTGTGGCAGGTGTCTCTGACTAAAGAATCGTTGTCTTTCGAATGCTTTTTCTCTTAATAGTCTGCTAGACTCTAATTCAAGCAAGTTTCCAGGCATGTTACAAGGTATATGTAGCCATTTGTACATTTGATTGCTCCAGAAGGTATTAAATACGGATCAATTCTGAATTTATGCTGCGATTAGTCTGATGGTTATATATGTTTGAGTTTGACGCTCTCATCTCAGTGCCTGATAAACATCACAAAAATTCAAAATATTATGTGGCATAATTGAAAGACTTCACTCAAAGGAGGCTGAAAATGAAAATATGTGAGTATTCACTGATTCACAGCAGAGTTTTTAACAGTGAGGGATAGCTCAGTGGTTTGAGCATTGGCCTGCTAAACCCAGGGTTGTAAGTTCAGCCCTTGAGGGGGCCACTTAGGAATCTGGAGCAAAAATTGGTCCTGCTAGTGAAAGCAGCGGGCTGGACTCAATGACCTTTTAAGGTCCCTTCCAGTTCTAGGAGATAGGTATATCTCCATTTATTATAACCTGCAGCTCTAGATAGGAGGAATAATGTAAATAGTCTATTTCTCTTTGCCTGGCTATTTCTCTTGTGCTACAAAAATGGTTAATGAACATCCCAATTAATTGGATCAGGGCTCGAAGCAGTGGGATAAAATTAAGAGATAGATGAAGATGAATATCAGGGGAAAAAAATCCTGAGGGTAATAGTTACACTCCTAGAAATGGAATAGTTTCCTCTCATAGGGAAATGATGGAAGCCCCAATGACAGATACATTAAAAACTAGATTGGAAAAAATATTGGTAAATGTATAACTGAGAGCAATTCTACAATAGTATGGAGATGGACTAGATACCCATGGAAAGTAGGTCCTATCCATCTCTATAATTCTGAGTCCTTGATTTTTGTAATATAATCAAACATTCCTGCCTTGAACCAAATGTGACCAGAGACTGCAAAAAGTCCCATTTATCTCTCCAACATTATGCCTGTAGTGCTGTCTGCTCTTACCATTTATGCATTAATTCTGTTGAATTTACCACAATATCGATCTTTTTCTGAAAGGTATCACTTGCCAGATTACTTGCCAGAACAGACAATGTTAGATTGCCCTCTTCTGGAATTCTTTGTTCTCATTCTCTGGGGGAAACTTCCAAACATGTTTTTCTTGAGTAAAAGATTTTATTCTGAGTACCCCCTCATACCATTAACTGAATTCATTTGGCTCAGTGCCTTGTCACTATGTCAACTGCTCTTTTTACACAAGCCTACTCTGGGAATTCTTGCCAGGGCTGCAGCCAGAATGTACAAGGCCCAGGACAAGATGGGCCATCTTGAATCTCTCTGTCCCTCTGCCTCTCTTGCATCTGTTCTTGGGCCTCTATAGCCCTTCTACCTTCATGCAGCATCAAAACTGATAATCCCCATAGTTCCCTCAGAAGCGTCTGCTAGATGGTTCAAATAGTTCACCCTTTTGGAAGCTCCTCTCTGTTTTTCATCCTCACTTTCATTTTTAGTGAAACGCTGATGCATGAAAATAAGAATATTCAATCCTTAGCTGCTACAATAGGCACTGACAAGAACAGTCAGGTTACGATACCTGGGATATTAAGGTCCCCTTGATCAGTGCTGCTACTCTGTCTCTCCCTTTATCTCTCTCTCTCTCTCTCTCTCTCTCTCACACACACACACAGCCACTTCTAGTGGAAGATTTATGGTAAAAGGCCTTCTTCATATTGATTTTCTACTAAGAGTGTGATGTAATATTTCACCTACACAACATTTCAAAGGACTGCTCTATGGACGCCATGGTGGACATCTAGGATTGTTTGTAGAGTGTTACTTACTTGAACAGATCAATTCTTGTGCTCAACACTGACATACCTGATCTTTAGGAATTACTGGGCTATTGTTATACTACTATATAAACAAAACAGTATTTATCCATCATCTAAACATAGGACAACCTCTCTAAATAACTTTTGAAAATTACATTTGTATTTTATCATTTTTCTGTGCTATACATTTCTTTGAAATAAGAAATATTTTAATCTAAGAGTATCTTAATTCAGGAATTCTGTTTACTGGGCCTTTTTTATAGTGGAGGGATCATGGCCTTAAGGAAAAGTAGCATCTGAAGTCACTGCTTGGCACCCCATAAATTCACTTCAGAATCTTTACCTTCCCTGTTCAGTATCTGAGGAATCTGAGTCATCAGAGTCTTCTATGGAAGCATTATATAAGCAAGGAAGTCATCATGGAAATAATTACATCTATAATGCTTTCTTATAATTATTCCCAGACAGAAAATAAGGGTTGAAAGTAGATTTCAAAAAAGGGCTCCACTCTTTAGAAGCTCAACCAGGAAATGGACAGTTAAAGTCCCTCCAGCCAGTACCCTACTGACATATAATCCTGCAACACTCACTGTCACTCCACACATATTACAGTCTCTCTTCCAGGCTAATCATCATGGGGGTGAGGGAAGGTTGTTTTCTCCAAAAGAGGCAAGAGTTTGGCCTCAAAAATGTGTAGATTCCCTAAAGCAGAGATCCTGCAGTATAGGTGCACTCATGTAGCCATGTGGAGCTCCACTCATTCTGAAGGGGCTCTTCAGGTGCAGGGGTTGTGCCCATGTGAATTCAATTGCACAAAAGGGGTCTAATATTGGAGGATTCTCTGGTAGGCTGGGTCATCTGCACAGAAGCTCTGTGTCTCTGCACAAGCTCTGGGACTACAATGTCAGCAACTCTCCAACCTGTTGCCTCCCAAAAGCCCACGGGATCCTGTCTAATCATACCCTGATGATATTTGATCATAGAAATTTCAAAGGGTCTTGGTGACTGATCTGCTGATCTTCTTGGTGATTGGACAGGAAGCACCATACAGGACACTGACAATTCAAAATCTATGAATGGCCTTACAATACCTGCCATCTCATAAGGCATCAAGAGCAAGGAAATAGTTCTGACTTCACCCCTGGAATACAGAAGAGAATAAATAATTCCCCTTTTTAGTATAATCCAGGACCTCCAAGTAAACCATCAGGAGGTTTTTTGAACATCACTGGAGGTTCCGATTCAGATAACCTATAGAAATCAAACCCTGAAGACGTCATTTTCAGGTTTAGTCAGACTAACTCACAATGATCATTGTGTGTTTGGAAGATCAAATGTACTAGAACTCCTTAAAATTAAAATTCTGTGTGTGTTATAAGTTTCCACAGAAAATACAATTTTGAAACTGGATATAAATACAGAAAATATGGAATATAGCACCTTTCCCTTCTAGGCTGTCAGTTCAGATCCACACCAGGCTTTTGGTGACCAAGGTCCAAAACCGGACCCATCTGCTGACTGTTTGGTGACCTACATGAAATGAGTTTGATAGTCTCAGTCTAGCTCCCATCACAGAGAAACATCACTGTAAACTGACACTAACTACAGCCCTTATTGGAGTCTCAGCAGCTGGCATCAACAACATAATGGACATAAGTAATGAACAATTTTATCAACATTAAAAATACTTCTACAGGCCAGATCTGAGGCACATAGGCAGTGTAGAAAAGTGAGAGAAATAGAGCATATGAGCACTTTCCTAGGATAAACTTTAAGTGTTCATATGTTACACTAGCTTTAACTTAACTCTCTACCGAAGGTGGAAACTTCCAGAGATCTTCTTAGCATATGTGCAATGTGTCTCAGGTGGCACATGACCAGGATTAATCCCTGAATTTGATCCGATGGGTGGATCATTAGCTTCCCCAGCCAGGCTGGGTACTTACCGGGAGTGCAACATGAACGAAGATCCATGCCCCCCACTTCCAGAGATGAACCACTGTAACCTGTCCCCTAACAATAAAAAGGGACAATTCTGTAAATTGCTTTGCTATCAAGAAAAACGGGACATCTGTCATGATGTCTCCAAAGCTATTCTTGGAGTTGGTTGGTGGGTGCATGATCAAGTAGCTGGTGTTTGTGAGAATTTCTTTTGCAGTTGCTATTTTAATTAGAGCTGGTTGGAAATTCTGAGGAAACAGAGTTTCATCAGACAATATTGCGTCACTGAAACCGCAATTTCTCACAAAAGCTAATGGAGTTCAGTGGACTTTTGCTTAACCCAAGGCGAGGTTTAGAAAACCTGCCTGGTTCCCTGCCAGCTCATTTGATAAGAGAAAGGAAAAAATGAGGTCTGTATCAGTAAGTAAACAAATAGGGCAGGGCTTCTCAAACAGGGGTCGCCACTTCTGTAGGGAAAGCCCCTGGCGAGCCGGGTCGGTGTGTTTACCTGCCCTGTCCGCAAGTCCTGCCGATCGTGGCTTCCACTGGCCGTGGATCACTGCTCCGGGCCAATGGGAGTTGCTGGAAGCGGCAGCCAGTGCATCCCTCGGCCCGTGCCGCTAATGATTTATTAGCTAAGAAAAAGAAATGATAGTTATTGAGAGGTTAAAGAAGGTAAAATACATGAATAGTTGAGTCAAAGTTTGTAAGTCCAAAATGAGAGCAGAGATGTAGCAATCTTCTAGTTTTCTGTAAGTCTCTCAGGGTTACCCAAAATAATTTTGGGGATCTCTGTCTTTGCATCTGGAACTTTCCCTGTAGAGTCCAAGACAGCTCAGGCTACAAGATCGATCTCTGTATTCATTATTATAGCTTCTTCCACAGAAGGCAATTTAGGCCAAAGTCTTCATTCACACCAAGGCTCTTCCTTTGTTGACTAAATAAAAAGTAAATGTGTGAGCTTTCATTGTCGAACACAATGATACATACTTTGAAGTTAGCAATCTTTTAAATTCCAAGGCTCCACTCGCATGTGATGGGCAAATGTAATGTAAACACAACATGATAGCCAGAAACTTCATTAGTTTTTTATGAAATTTTACACATTAGGTAAATTCTCATCCGAATACTAACACACCTTTGATTTAGGATTATATAATTACAGGGTAACACAATGTAATGTTATAGCAGTCAACAGAATACAGATTGGTGAAAACAATACAATCAACATCTCCTTCAAGTGAATTGGCTTGAACACACTATGATCTTTTAGCATTTCTTTGATATTCTTTGACAACTGCCCTATTGCTCTAGCCTGAGCTGGTAATCTGCTATACAGCATCTCAGAGGATCAATCCTGTCAAGTGCTGAGACCCTCTGGAAAGGGGACAACTCAATTCCCTTGACTTAAAGAGAGCTTGAAGCCCTTTATACCTTGCAGGAATTGCTCAGCACTTTGTAGGATCAGGATATTTATGCATTCCAGTTATTACTGAGGCATTGTGCGACAGACACAAATGAAATTCTTCGTCACAGGATGGAACACACTTATTTTCTGTGTGTGGTCCATAGGACATTACGTAGTCATAATTACTGAGGCTCTAGGAATAGATTTCAGCATTACCACCATATCTCTGCACTTGAAATTCAGAATAAATTACGCTTGCAGATTCAAGAGCCAAGTGTCATTGTCTGCTACATCTCAGATTCAGCCTTTTATTTCTTGACTGTCTAAAAGTGTCAAGTTAACAACATTCCTTTTTACCAGTAGAAAAAGATAATTGTAATGGAAGACACTGAAACCTGTAAAATATGGATAATTGAAACAAAAATAAAAATAAAATATTCTGTCCTGTATTTAGAATGAGGGAAACCTTCTTTCAAGTATCCACAGTGACATCCAGTTCCTCAGAGTAAAATGAAGTGGAATAGAGCTTACTGAATGGAAAGCAAATGCTAATTCTAATTGAGGACTGAAAAAATGATAATGAAGGTTGCACTTTGACTTTTTTGTTTTTCCCTTATGATTATATTTCAGTGTCTCATTTGCTAATATTATGATGGCCAGATAAAAATGTAACAACATGCATAATTTATATGTGATTTCAGGGAGAGGTAGGGAGCTTATAGTACATCTTAAAGGAATATTGTATAGCTGTGCAGTTTTTGATAGATGCTCTCTTAAATGTGTTGCTATGGGTGATGCTCAATCCATTAAAAGCTGTTTATTATTTATCAAAATAAAAATAGCACTACATTGAATATAGCATAATATCACCAATTTCCAATTTCAACATTTTTACAGTAATTTCTTTTCTGAACTGTTTCAGGAATTTTCTATCAGATATTTTAGCATCATATTAAAATTTGCCCCTTTGGTGTTCTTTGAATTTTTTATTTTCAGACACTGATATAAACCAGGTCAGTTTTCAGGATGGAGAGAGGTAACCAGTGGTGGTCCCCGGGGGTCTGTACTGGGACCAGTACTGTTCAACATATTCATAAATGATCTGGAAAAAAGGCCTAAACAGTGAGGTGGCAAAATTTGCAGATGATAGAAAATTACTCAGGATAGTTAAGTACAAAGCAGGCTGTGAAGAGTTACAGAGGTATATCACTAAACTAGGTGACTGGGCAACAAAATGGCAGATTAATTCAATGTTGATAAATGCAAAGTAATGCACAGTGCAAAACATAATCCCAACTATATAACAAAACAATGAGTCTTAATTAGCTGTTAGCACTCAAGAAAGAGATCTTGTCATCATTGTGGTTAGTTCTCTGAAAACAGCCGCTCAACATGCAGCAGCAATCAAAAAAGGAAAGGGTTAGATAATAAGTCAGAAAATATCATAATGACTCTATATAAATCCATGGTATACCCACATCCTGAATACTGCATGCAGATGTGATCGCCCCATCTCTAAAGAGATATATTAAAATTGGAAAAGGGCAACAAAAATTATTAGGAGTATGGAACAGCTTCTGTATGAGGAGACAGTGAAAAGACTGGGACTTTTCAGCAGGAAAAAGAGACAACTAAGGGAGGAAATGATAGAGGTCTATAAAATCTTGACTGGTGTGGAGAAAGTGAATAAGGAATGTTATTTACTCCTTCACATAACATAAGGACTAGGGGTCACCTAATGAAATTAATAAGCAGCAGATTTAAAACAAACAAAAGAAAGTACTTCTTCACACCTGTGGTACTCATTGCCAGGGGATGTTGTGAAGACCAACACTCTAACAGGGTTAAAAAAAACCCCAAACCTAAATAAGCTCATGAAGGTCCATCAAGGTCCATTAGCTAGGGTGATCAGGGATGCAGCACCATGCTCTGAGTGTCCCTACCATCAGTTTGCCAGAAGCTGGGAGTGGATGACAGGTGATGGATCACTCAACAATTGTCTGTTCTATTCATTCCCTCTGAAGCACCTGGCATTGGCCATTGTCAGAAGACAGGATACTGGGCTAGATGGACCATTGGTCTGACCCAATCTGGCCATTCTTATGCTCTTATATTACGTTCTTATGTTCAGGAGAAACATTTGCTCTGAACGTAAACTCAGAAGTTGGCATAAGATCTCAGCTTGGGACACACTTCCCCCCCACACACAAACACATTTAAAAACAATTTGGCCTTTGTAAATCTTGTGAGTGTAAAAAGAAATCCTGTGGAAACTCACTGGGAATTGTGTGCCTAATTCCCATGGAGTCCTTTGTAATCTCAGTTTTGCTGGTTTAGGGTCTGACTCTCTGAGGTGCTGGATGCCTTCTGCGGTGTTGAATTTAATGTGAGCGGAGAGCACTCAATAAGAGTTGAGGGCACATAGCACTTTACAGGAGGGGTTCAGCAGTTCACAAGATAAACCCCTTAACAAGCTTGTACAGGTGTGTATGTGTGTGTGTGTGGGGGGGTGAAGTCATGAATGTAAATAGAAAGTAATTGGTACCAAACATGAAATTAGGCACATGGGTAAAGCGAAAGCTACCAGTCTTGCAGCTGGACCAGCTAGCATTGACCCCTGTACTTTGTGAAGGCTCACTGAACTTAATAAGACTCTTCACAGGCACAGAGGGTCTCATAGTGGCAGTATCTGATTGCAGGATCAGGTCCTAAGGTTGCCTGTGAATGTTTGCTGCCTATATAAAAGTATAACTGAAAAGGTTATAAACTTTGTAAAGTAACTTCTTTCTCATTTTATGATAAAAAAGTCATAAGAGCAGCTATTTAGCTGGTAAAGATTGTCAGTTCCATTGAAGTCGAAGTCAATGGAGCTCTGACAATTTACACCAGCTGAGGATCTGCTTCATACTTTCTTAAGAATTAACTGATGTTTTCTTCTTCAAGTGCTCCCTTCTATTCCTTCTGCAGATGGGGAAACCTTCTTCTTCATACTCCTCTCTTTTGTCCTTGCCACCTACTGGTTTAAATTCATTAATCTTTCATTTCCATTCTGCTGAGTTTGTATTAAAAGCCCCATGCATCCACTTGCAGTCTCTTACTGTATTCCTCTCTTTGATTTTGGTGCCTTCTTTTCCCAGTGCTCTTCCTGGGCATGTCTCATCTTACATTTCAAATGGGCTTACTTTCCCAAAGCTGTCCTTAGATCTCACTTTGTTTCTTAGTCATCATCCAACTCTTTAAAGTCAAACAATGACCTTGAATAGGCAACATCTCTCTAGACTGACCTGCTATTCCTGCTTCTCTTGTGTTCCTTGCTGCCCTTAACTTTATTTTCTATAGGGCTTCTGTTATATCCTTGGGGCAGCCGGTGTAGGAAGCAATCACCTGAGGCCAGAGAGCAGACAGCTAACCAAAACCTCCATTTTATTTACAGAAACAGAGAGCTCACTCAGCCGGTTGAAACCGGCTGAGCTATCCCTTAATAGTCTAACTCAGTTGCCATAGTAACAAAACCCATGACAACCAAATACACAACATATTCCTCCCCCCCTAATAAGAACATCCCCAAAATAAAACACACACTAAACTAGAGAAGGAGGGTAGACTGCCTCCATTCCCGGCTAAACCCTGGGGATTATTTTGCCCCATAACCGTGGGTTTGCCCTAACTAAAGATCCAGCCGATGAGGAGGCTTTCTGTCTCTAGGTGGATTATGGCGAACTTCTGGTGTTGTTGCACCCGAAAGTACTAGGGGCTCAGGGTCCGCAGCATGAATAGGTGAGGAGGTGGTATCAGCTCGTGCTGGGCAAAGGGGTATCTCAGCTGCCGGCGGTAATGGAGGAGAACAGTCAGGAACAGGTGACTCATGATTCGGTGTCTCACCAGGAGGGGTGAAGTCAGACCCCTCAACTGCAGATGCGTCCTGAAGACTGGCATGACCTGGCAACAGCTGATCTACATGTCGCCGCCAGGTAAGATTCTCTGCAGTCCGGACTGTATAGGAAACAGGTCCTGTAAGAAGAGTAAACTTTCGCCCAAACAGGTACTGATGAAACTTCCTAATTCCAAAAACAATTCCTAATGCCTCACGTTCGATTTGGGCGTAGTTAGTTTCTGCTTTGCTTAGAGTGCGTGAAGCAAAAGCAATAGGTCTTTCTTCTCCCGAAGGCATAATGTGTGACACGAGCGCTCCCACTCCATAAGGGGAAGCATCGCAGGCCAATTGCAGGGGTAAGGATGGATCAAAGTGCGTTAGAACTTCAGAATTTAACAATGCATCCTTAGCTTTGTTAAATGCAACATCACAGGCTTCAGTCCACTTCCAGGCCTTGTTCTGCCCAAGGAGCTCATGAAGTGGTTTTAGCAGTGTGGCTAACTGTGAGATGAACTTTCCATAATAGTTCAGTAGTCCTAGAAATGAGCGCAGCTGGCTTACATTTCGAGGTGGGGGAGCCTCCACAATAGCTTTAACTTTTGCAGGGGCCTTATGAAGACCTGCAGAATCGATGATGTGTCCCAAATATTCAACAGAGGGCTTGAAGAATTCACACTTGTCTTTGCGAACTCGTAGGCCATACTCTTCCAGTCTTTGTAGGGTAGCCTCTAAATTCTTTAAGTGATCCTCTTCATTTCTTCCAGTGACCAGGATATCATCCAGATAGCACTGAACTCCTGACAAGCCACACAAGATCTGGTCCATAGCCCTCTGGAACAGGGCGGGAGCCGATGTGATTCCGAAGGGTAGGCGACAGTATCGATAAAGCCCCTTATGAGTCACAATAGTCAACAGCTCTTGGGACTTTTCATCGACGTGCATCTGTAAATATGCTTGACTCAGATCAATCTTACTGAACTTTTGTCCCCCAGCCAGGCCTGCGAAGAGGTCATCGATGCGGGGAAGCGGGTATTGCTCTGCACACAACACTGGGTTGACAGTGACTTTAAAATCACTGCAAATCCGGAGAGAGCCATCTTTCTTCACTATTGGAACGATAGGAGTGGCCCATGAGCTATGGGTAACTGGTATTAGGACTCCATTGGTGACCAGGCGCTCCAGGTCTGCTTCAACTTTTGGCCTGATGGCATATGGCACAGTTCGGGCTTTCAGATATTTTGGTGGACTGCCAGGTTTAATGTTCAATGTCACAGTGATTCCCTTCATACTTCCCAAATCATCTCCAAAAACAGCAGCATGTTTCCTTAGTATAGGCTTTAGACTGGTTTCTTCTTTAGTCATCCGGTGCACTTCTGCCCAGTTCAGCTGAATCTTCCCAAGCCAAGACCTACCCATTAAGGCTGGGTAGTTACCTCTGACCACAAACAGTGGCAATTTAGCCGCCCGTCCATTGAGCTCCACCTTAACATCAATAGTGCCCAACATGGACACAGCTTCACCTCATGGGCGCTGACTTACATGGGGCTCTGGGGCTTTAGCCCCATGAATAAATCCCAAGCAGGGGCTCTGCCCCACCAATGTCCGCCGCCGCCGCCGCCAGGGAGAGAGAGCTTAACTGCCTGAACGCAGGCAGCTGCGTCTGCCTGTCTCAGTCTCTTCCTTGCCGCTCAGCAGTCAGCAGTGAGTGCAAGCTGCTGCTGACTGTACCATCTCCGAGGGAGAGGGAGGGGGAGGGGGGCCCGCCGTGCTGGTGGCAGCCCTCTCCTCTGCCCCACCCTGGAGGCTGGAGGCTTAAACGCAGGCATGTCTCTCTCCCTTGCCTTGCCTGTTGCCTCTGCTGCTGTTGCTTGCTGGAGCACTGGCCGGAGTGGCCGGGGGAGGGGAGGGGGCTGTGCCATGCTTGGCAGCCCTCCCCTCCCCCCCTACCTGGAGGAGATGCAAAGGGCACTTCCGGCCAGGACTCGGAGACTGACCTCACCCACCTGAGCAGGTCCTGGGCTTCCGTGAGTGTTTGACCCTATGATTCCCCCCCACCCCCCACTCCTGCCCAACGCTGGGGAAGGGGCAGCCCCATGCCATCCCCTCCCACCGTCCCCCCCCCCACTGAAGCTACGGTGAGGGGCTGCAGGCTGCAGCAGGGGTCAGGGAGGCAGGAAGCCATATGTGAAGGCAGTGCCCCTCCCCTCCAGCATCCACCCACCACAGGGCAGATGGGGGAGGGGGATTCATAGACCTACCTGAGCAGCTGGGGCTTAGGTGAATTTTATGACACCCTGCTCCCCTGCCCCATAGCCATCACCGTACAGACCCCACTTCTGCCCCATGCTGGGCAAGGGGCAGCCCCATCCACAGTGAAGTTATGGTGAGGGGCAGCAACATGGAAGGCTACCTGTGATGGCAACCCCCACCCCCTAGTACCCATCATAGGGGAGGTGAGTGGGCTTTCTGGACCTGAGGGGCCCTAGGAAGGAACATATGCAGTGACTGTGGTGCAGAGTGAGTGTGCTGTGGGGGGCAGGGGGGAGAGGAGGGGTCCCTCCCCTGGAGCTTGCTGCTGCCAGTGGTGGTGATGGGGAGTCCTCTCTGGCCCTAGCCCTGGGGCAGCCTGTCTGCACCCCAAGTTCCTCATCCTCAGCCCTGCCTCACCCCAAAGCCTGCACCCCCAGCACCGAGCACGCTCCTGCACTGTGAACCCCTCATCCCCAGCCCCACCCCAGAACCCTCACCTGAGGGGAAAAACATGCAACTTAAATTTGGTGGTCAGTTTGGAGTATCATTGTATTTAGCACAATATTTGATTATTTTACACCCTTCAAAGTATGTAACTGGTCGTATACAGGTGTTTTCTCTGAATACTGTCTGTGTGCCTCAGTTTCCCCAATGCATTTCTTAAGGCTCTAGATGGTGGGATAAGAGGGTGTTTTTGTTGTAAAGACCTAGAGGGCCAGTGTGATGCTGTCTGCACAGAGAATGGCCAACACCCTGTCTCCAGGCAACTGATGGCCTGGGCCACTCTCCTGCAAGGTGCCAACTGAAGGTGTTTGGAGTATCATTGTATTTAGCACAATATTTGATTATTTTACACCCTTCAAAGTATGTAACTGGTCGTATACAGGTGTTTTCTCTGAATACTGTCTGTGTGCCTCAGTTTCCCCAATGTATTTCTTAAGGCTCTAGATGGTGGGATAAAGGGGTGTGATTGTTGTAAAGACCTAGAGGGCCAGTGTGATGCTGTCTGCACAGAGAAGGGCTGCAACCCTGCCTCCAGGCAACTGATGGCCTGGGCCACTCTCCTGCAAGGTGCCAACTGAAGGTGTTGGAGAACAAAGAGATCAGGTGGCCTCCTAATGCCTGGAAAAAAGACAAAGGCCAGAGAGGAGGGAGAGTCAGTGCCCTGTGCAGACTTTCGGGAAGCGCATGGTGTAGAAGAGGATGCTGGGATGCTCTAGAACAGGGGTTGGCCGCAAGCTGATTTTTCATGGCATGTGGTGCAGGCTGAGCTGCTCAGCCCAACCTCGTTCTGGGGTTCCCTCTGCTGGCCCTTACTAGCCAGAGTTCCCGCAACCCCACTCACCTTGCTTCCAGTTGGAGTTTCAGCGCAGGCCCCCTGCCCTGCTCAGCCCTACCAGCCACCAACTCCACTCACCGCAGCTGCCAATCTGGGGTTCCAGCCTCTGACCTCCTGCCAGCCAGTTATCAAATTATAACTCAGAAGCCTGTGTGCAACTTAAAGTATCTAAATAGGTGCCACCAGACATTGGAAAACTCAACAAGGAAAAGCAAAGGCAAGGATCACAGTAAACTAATAAGATCTGCATTTTAATTTAATTTTAAATATAGCTTCTGAAACATTTTGAAAGCCTTGTTTACTTTACATACAACAGTAGTTGTTATATATTATAGACTTATAGAGATACCTTCTAAAAACAGTCAAATGTATTGGGGGGATGGTTGGGGTCGTAGTTTAGTGGTTTGATCATTAGCCTGCTAAACGGAGGGTTGTGAGTTCAATCCTTGAGGGGGCCATTGGGGGATTGGTCCTGCCATAAGCAGGGGATTGGACTAGATAACCTCCTGAGATCCCTTCGAACCCTAATAATCTATGATTACTGGCACATGAAACCTTAAATTAAAGCATATGCATGAAAACTCAGCACACCATTGCTGAAAGGTTGGTGACCCCTGCTCTAGAACTACTCCATACAAAGACAGTCAGGACTCTGGGGGAGCCTCCTCTCTCTGAGCATACTGTCTCCAGGGCAAGAAACTTACACCTTCCTGGGTCTGACCTCGGAGCATTCAGCATGCGCTGTCCGCACAGGTGGGGCTCCTAGGTAAGCTAGAGGGTCCTGCACCCCAACTCCACAGTCAGACGCGACTCTCAGTCAGTTGGTAATACAGGAGGCTTATTAGATGACAGGAACACAGTCTAAAACAGAGCTTGTAGGTACAGAAAACAGGACCCTTCAGTCAGATCCACTTCTGGGGCTGGGTTCCCCAGCCCCAAGTTCTGGGTGCCTCTCTCTTTCCCCAGCCAGCTCCAAACTGACAGTCCCTCTAGCCCCTCCTCTGGCCTTTGTGTCTCTTCCAGACCAGGAGGCCACCTGATTTCTTTATCCCAACACCTTCAGTTGGCACCTTGCAGGGGAAACTGAGGCACTCACACAGTATTCAGAGAAAACATTAAGAACATTCCCACTTCATCACAACAGGTACAACAAAGTATAATATATTGAAGCAGGCAAGTGCTGCTTCTGACTTTCCACTTTTAATTGACCCTTGTAATCTTGTGGCACCGACGTGTTGTAGCTTCATTTTATCCCAACAACAAATTCTTGATTTGTAGGACCATTAATGATCAACAATGGATAAATTCTTAATAAAGTTACCCAGAGAAAAAGAAGAAAAGGGTAATTCATCAAGTGATGGCCTGAGTTCAACACCCAGCTTTGAAACTGAAGTTATACAAAAGAAAGAAGTGGCAAATCCACAAGATGATAAGAAAAGGAGTTTTCAGCAATCTTGGCTATCAAGATTTAAGTGGTTGGAGTACAATATCAAATTAAACAGAGCTTTTTGCTCAGTCTGCAAAAACTGTTCTGAAAAGAAGATCTTAATATTTTCTACGAAGGCTGAACCAACATTTATTTCATCTGGATTTCAAAATTGGAAACATGCATTGCGTGGTTTTACATCACACGAAAAATCCTCCTGTCACAAGGAAGCAGTAATGAAATATGCTGCTCTGCAATCACAGGTAAATGTTTCTGCACTAGTGTCAGCCAGTTACAGAAAAGAATCGCAGTCAGCTAGGATTGCACTGCACAACATTTTTACCAGTGTTCAGTACCTAGCTCAACAAGGAATAGCACTACGTGGACATAATGACAGTGATTCAAATTTGATGCAGCTCTTGTTGCTACGCAGTACAGATTCTGAGGAACTGAGACAGTGGCTCAATCGCACAAAATACAAGTGGATATCACATGAGGTTATTAATGAAATAATCGAAATGATGGCAATGACGGCGCTAAGAAAAATTGTGCAAAAGATAAAGGCTTCTAAGTTTTATGCCATTGTAATGGATGAGACTACCGATTTGTCAAGAAAAGAACAAGTAAGTTTTTCTTTAAGGTTCTTTTCTAGTGAAGACTGGGAGATTTATGAGGAGTTTATTGGGTTTTACCAAACTGACACAAT
Organism: Mauremys mutica; assembly: GCF_020497125.1. NCBI lineage: Eukaryota > Metazoa > Chordata > Testudines > Geoemydidae > Mauremys > Mauremys mutica. Next base: position 39,502,585 of record NC_059079.1, on the reverse strand, counting down.
GGATGCTGCTTCTCTTTTCAAAATTGTGGAAGATACACTTCTCAGGTGTGATTTGCCCTTTTCTGATTGCCGGGGGCAGTGTTACGACGGAGCCAGTAATGTGTCTGGCAAATTTACTGGGGTCCAAGCCAGAGTGAAGGAACGAGAGCCGAGAGCAGAATTTGTGCATTGTGCTGCACATTCTCTTAACCTTGCCACGCAGGATGCCCTGCATAATATTCAAGAGTGTCGTTATATGTTTTTTATGGTGAAAGATCTCATCAATGCCTTCAGGGAGTCACCAAAACGTATGGCAGCATTCAGAGAGTTTCAGAGTGAAGGAGAACCTTCTTTACGACCATTGTGCCCAACAAGATGGACACTAAGGATTAGTAGCATTAAATCACTGCTCCAAAACTACAAGGCCATGATGAACTGCCTAGATTAACTTAGTTACTCTTCTGATGAATTTGGCTTAAAATGTAGTGGATTCTCAAAGCAACTTCAATCTTTTTCAACATACTTTATACTAACAGTTCTTGTGAAAGCCATGGGTCTGGTAGAAGAAGCTAATGCACAAATTCAAAGCCCAAATGTGTCATTGACAAGCGTTATGAAGAAAGTTGGCCTATTGCAAGAGGTGTTGAGTGGGATGCGTACTGACTCATCATACAATCGCTTTTGGGAAACAACGGTAGAGAAGGCAAGAAATCTTTATTTAGATGAGCCTACACTCCCAAGAAAACGCAAACCTCCAAGATGGCTCGACCATGGAAGCCTTCCTCACACCTTCAGTGACCCTAAAGATTATTTTCATAAAAAATATGTTGAGATCATTGATGCTTGCAAAGTTGCAATTGAACAGAGGTTTTCAACAGAAAGCTTTACATTCGCAGTAAAATTGGAGAAGCTTATAACTGAGGCAGCAAATGGCTCAAAACAGGACATTGTCCAAATAAGTGAAGCATTCCATGGTGACATCAACATGGAGAAACTATTTCTTCATCTAGAAATGTTGAGTGATATTTGCAGATTGAGAAATTGCCAGCTCACTTCAGTGAGTGAAGTGAAGCAATTTCTAAAACAAAATGAAGGCTTAAGTGACCTGTTGTCAGAAGTTACAATTCTCCTGAAATTATTCTACACAATTCCGACTACAACCTGCACCGCTGAGCGATCATTCAGTTGCTTGCGCCGACTGAAAAATTATTTGCGAACAACAATGAGCCAAGAACGTCTAAATCACTTGACATTTCTGCACGTTCATAAAAACTTTACCTCTGAATTGGACATTGCAAGTCTCCTGGATGACTTCATTTCAAGAACCAAACAACGACAAAAAGTGTTTGCTGCCTCCTAAAGCACATCACAAAAGAAGGGGCTATATTTGTTGCAATTTTAGAAAGTATTTGTTTTGAGGATTATTGAATAAACAGTGTATGGTCGTTTCCATATTCAAAAGAGTATTAATTACTGATATTCTTAGTTAAATAATTTTTTATTATAGTGATATTATGCAATAAAAAGAAACTTAAACGCTTATGGCTTCCAATCCATTTTTACACTATTTAATAAAATATATATATCATCTTACAGGGCGGGGGGGGGGGGAGAGGGAGATTACACCCATTCTGGGCCCCACCAAAAATTATACAAACCTGCCGCCTATGCTTCACCTGTATACGTCTTCAGAACAGTTTTTGTTGCCTTAAGCGGAAGATGCTGTAGCTTTTCCTTATACACAGTCTCAGGAACCAGTGAGACAGCTGCACCGGTGTCTAGTTCCATGCGTATAGGTTTGCCCTCCAATAAGGGGGTTACCCAGTATTCATGTGAGCTCGCTGCCAAAGACAAAACATGCAGTGGCACTTCCTCTTGTGAGGCGGTGTCACCTTGATCATCCTGGGTCTGCTCTAGGGTATGCAAGGTTCCTCTTTTTGTCGGCCAGACCACAGGCCTCTTTTTCTTTTGTTTACAGGCACACTCAATGTGTCCCTTTTTGCCACAGTGTCGACACACCAGGTCCTTACACCAGCATTCTGATGCCTGGTGTCCTGGCTTACCACAGCGGTAACATTCTTGACTCTGCACAGTTTTGTGGGTCGGTTCTTGTGACACTTTTTGCACCCTAGGGGGTGCACCGATGTATTGTGCCTCCCTTGTAGCCAGTTCCATGGAGACAGCAATATCAACAGCCTTCTGTAATGTAAGCTGAGCCTCTGTCAGTAGGCGCTTCCGTATAGCTTCACTGCAGAGGCCACACACTAACCTGTCACGCAGGGCATCATTTAACATCTCTTTAAATTCACAGTGTTCTGCTAGCTTTTTTAAAATGGCTACAAATTGTACAACTGTTTCATCTTCCTTTTGGTCTCTTTTGTGGAACCTATATCTTTCAGCAATTACCAGTGGTTTTGGGGAGAAATGAGACCCCAGGATTTCCACAATGTCACTGTAAGATTTAGTCTCAGGCTTAACAGGGTGTAGTAAGCTGCGTAGCAGGGAGTAGGTTTTAGCCCCTACAACAGTTAAGAATATTGACACCTTCTTCGCTTCTGTAATGTCATTTGCAATACCAAAAAGCTCAAAACGCTCAGTATACACATGCCACTGCTCTGTATTCTCATCAAAAGGCTCCAGGGGCCTGGTCAGAGTAGCCATGATTTTTAGTTTCACTTTCACAGTCAGTGCAAACAAGCAGCTTTTTTTCTTTGTTTGGTCTTTACCTTGACTTCTACTTCCTTCTGTTACTGGAGCAGCACCAGGATCCCACCCTCGTCGCCAGTGTTATATCCTTGGGGCAGCCGGTGTAGGAAGCAATCACTTGAGGCCAGAGAGCAGACAGCTAACCAAAACCTCCATTTTATTTACAGAAACAGAGAGCTCACTCAGCCGGTTGAAGGCTCACTCAGCCTTAATAGTCTAACTCAGTTGCCATAGTAACAAAACCCATGACAACCAAATACACAACAGCTTCCCAATGTATTTCCCCCCTAGACTACTGTAGATCAATCGTGCTTTCGTGCATTGATATCTGTGACTGCAGTCATTCTCAGCTTGCTTCCCAACCTGTTCTGTTTTCGAAACAAAATTAAGGTGAAATTCAGGTTCAGCTCCTCCCTACCAGCTTTTAGAATCATAAGGAAGCTGGTACTTTCACCACAAAATAATCTGTTAATGTTTTCCATTATCATACCATGCTCTCCTATTAAATCTCTAGAGTGGCACACGTTTATTCCTGACGGCATGGTGTGTTCTTAATTTTCACTATGACTACAAAGTTCAAGTCAAGGCTAACGTACTGCTCTTGTCCATTTCACCAAGCCTGTTCTGACCTGAGAATAAAAGCTGTACACAAGCAAGAGTTGAACATGTCTGTGCCTTTACAACATAGCTTCCCCAATCATTGTCTTTTGTCAAGCTACTCCCATAATTGAAGTTACAGTTATAATGTCACAAATATAACTTTCACTGGGAAAACCTCCTTAGCTATTGTCAAGAATATGGTCACAAATCCAACGACTAGAGCAGCTGTACAGGGTGACCTGCATGCTGTGAAGGTCTTGGCACTATCTAAATAAAAACCAGTACAGAAAGTTAAAAGAGGGGGGTTATGGAACAGGAGAGGTGACACAGTATTTATGTTTATGTGGCACTGCATGCAACTGCTGCAGAAAGGCAATGGCAGCTACTTCAGCATATAAACTAGTCACAGTTCTGCATGTCGGCATCTAGTTAACAGATGAATTTCAACTCCACCTGACTCTCATCCATAATCTACCTGCATGCAGTATAATTACTCAGAGTCTATGCAGAGTGGTCTTCAACCTAAATTCATAACTTTAGCCGCCTACTTTAGATCACAATTTATCACAAATACAAGCACAGATCCACAGGGAAAAGTGATTATTCTAAAATGTCACCTTCTTACTCAAATGCTTTGCTCCTTGTGTGAATTCCAAGTCTTGACGGTTTATTTTAGTGAGCAAAACAGTAAGCTTTTATCACTTTTTATTGTGTTAGCCTTGAAGAGCCTATACAGCTGTGAGCAAGTGAGAGAATTTTTCTTCTCTCTCAGTGATCACAGATAGAATTGTAAACTGTGGCAAATACTAGGGCAGGATAAATCAGCACAGCTCCATTGAGATTAAATGATATATGCCTACTGAGTTTACACCTGAGTTTACACCCCAAATTGCAGAGCCAGTTCCATCCTTAGTTATACCTGCATAACCCCATTGCAGAGACAATGAAGGTACCTTTACATAGTAAGTAAACAAAGCTATTAAAGTTTCTCTCTGCCACTTCTTAGCTTATCTGGGCTATAAAGATGTGGGGGGGTGACCCTCAAGTGATAAGCAACTGAATCAACTGATTGTATACAATATTACTGTATTATAAAATTCTATCAAGTGAGGTGTTTTATGGAAGGCTATGACACATTGGTGATTAATATAATCAGAACATGTATGTATTAACACTATCTAAGGAATACTCATTGACATTAGGCTTTACAGTCTGTGTTCAAACAAAGGGAGAAACAGGTCTCTTCTGGACCTCAGAGCTATTTACCTGTGTAAATTAAGCATAGTGGAATCAAAACAGTGGAGATTCCATTTACATATAGGAGGATGGGAAGCCCACAGGAAGGGAAGAACAGCATGAGGTCATCCTACCTCTTGAAACAAGGTCATTGAACTTTGGAAGATATAAGTAAAGACAGGTCCCCTGGGAGAATAACATGATGGGGAAAGGAGTCGAGGAAAGCTGGCTGTATTTTAAAGAATCCTTATTGAGGTTGCAGGAACAAACCATCCCAATGTGTAGGAAGAAAAGTAAATATGGCAGGCGACCAGCTTGGCTTAACAGTGAAATCCTTGCTCGTCTTAAACACAAAAAAACAGCTTACAAGAAGTGGAAGATTGGACAAATAACCAGGGAGGAGTATAAAAGGATTGCTCGGGCATGCAGGAGTGAAATTAGGAAGGCCAAATCACACTTGGAGTTGCAGCTAGCCGGAGATGTTAGGAGTAACAAGAAGGGTTTCTTCAGGTATGCTAGTAACAAGAAGAAAGTCAAGGAAAGTGTGGGCCCCTTGCTGAATGAGGGAGGGAACCTAGTGACAGAGGATGTGGAGAAAGCTAGTGTACTCAATGCTTTTTTTGCCTCTGTCTTCACAGACAAGGTCAGCTCCCAGACAGCTGCACTGTGGAGAAAGAAGTAGTTCGGGACTATTTAGAAAAGCTGGACGAGCACAAGTCCATGGGGCCGGATGCACTGCATCCGAGGGTGCTAAAGGAGTTGGCTGATGAGATTGCAGAGCTATTGGCCTTTATCTTTGAAAAATCATGGCGATCGGGGAAGGTCCCGGATGACTGGAAAAAAGCTAATGTAGTGCCCATCTTTAAAAAAGGGAAGAAGGAAGATCCAGGGAACTATAGGCCAGTCAGTCTCACCTCAGTCCCTGGAACAATCATGGAACAGGTCCTCAAGGAATCAATTCTGAACCACTTAAAGAAGGGGAAAGTGATCAGGAACAGTCAGCATGGATTCACCAAGGGCAAGTCATGCCTGACTAACCAATTGCCTTCTATGATGAAATAACCGGCTCTGTGGATGAGGGGAAAGCAGTGGATGTGCTATTTCTGGACTTTAGCAAAGCTTTTGATACAGTCTCCCACGGTATTCTTGCCAGCAAGTTAAAGAAGTATGGGCTGGATGAATGGACGGTAAGGTGGATAGAAAACTGGCTAGATGGTCGGGCTCAACGGGTAGTGATCAATGGTTCCATGTCTAGTTGGCAGCCGGTATCAAGTGGAGTGCCCCAAGGGTCGGTGCTGGGGCCGGTTTTGTTCAGTATCTTCATTAACGATCTGGAGGATGGTGTGGACTGCACCCTTAGCAAGTTTGCAGATGACACTAAACTGGAAGGAGTGGTTGATATGCTGGAGGGTAGGGATAGGATACAGAGGGACCTAGACACATTAGAGGATTGGGCCAAAAGAAATATGATGAGGTTCAACAAGGACAAGTGCAGAGTCCTGCACATAGGACGGAAGAATCCCATGCACTGCTACAGACTAGAGACCGAATGGCTGGGCAGCAGTTCTGCAGAAAAGGACCAAGGGGTTATGGTGGACGAAAAGCTGAATATGAGTCAACAGTTTGCCCTTGTTGCCAAGAAGGCTAATGGCATTTTGGGTTGTATAAGTAGGGGCATTTTCAGCAGATCGAGGGATGTGATCATTCCCCTCTATTCAGCACTGGTGAGGCCTCATTTGGAGTCCTGTGTCCAGTTTTGGGCCCCACACTACAAGAAGGATGTGGATAAATTGGAGAGAGTCCAGCGGAGGGCAACAAAACTGATTAGGGGGCTGGAGCACATGACTTATGAGGAGAGGCTGAGGGAACTGAGATTGTTTAGCCTGCAGAAGAGAAGAATGAGGGGGGATTTGATAGCTGCTTTCAACTACCTGAAAGGGGGTTCCAAAGAGGATGGATCTAGACTGTTCTGAGTGGTAGAAGATGACAGAACAAGGAGTAATGGTCTCAAGTTGCAGAGGGGGAGGTTTAGGTTGGACATTAAGAAAAAAATTTTCACTAGTAGGGTGGTGAAGAACTGGAATGGGTTACCTAGGGAGGTGGTGGAGTCTCCTTCCTTAGAGGTTTTTAAGGTCAGGCTTGACAAAGCCCTGGCTGGGATGATTTAGTTGGGTTTGGTCCTGCTTTGAGCAGGGGGTTGGACTAGATGACCTCCTGAGGTCCCTTCGAACCCTGAGATTCTATGATTCTATGAGTAGCCATCTTTGGCATCCATCACTAGACAGAAACAAGGGAACCAAGCTCTTGCAAGCTGAAAAAGTTTGGCCCTTCAAACAAGGGGGCTTGAAGTCTCCGATAATCAAATATAGGTTAGAAACCTGCTTAGGCAAAGATCTTTAACCTAGATAAGATAAGGGAAGCCAGCACCTTGTACTTCTGTGGAAGGTCCTGACTGAGGGAAAGTCAACCACGGCTGGGAAGAAGAAAGACTGGTATGAGAAACCATCTTGAACAAAGTCTGTACTTCCCTAGAAGCAGCAAAGAATCCTGTGGCACCTTATAGACTAACAGACGTTTTGCTGTAAAACGTCTGTTAGTCTATAAGGTGCCACAGGATTCTTTGCTGCTTTTACAGATCCAGACTAACACGGCTACCCCTCTGATACTTCCCTAGATTAATTTTAGACTTTTAGATGTGTGTTTTCACTTTTAAAGAATTATAAACAAATAACTATTTCCTTTATTTGGCATAACTGAACCTATGTCCTGTTTTTAATACATTTGTTTTATTTTTACTATAAACCAACTCAGTGCTGTGTTTGAAGGGAGGGATGCATTGGAGCAATTAACTTTTATTTCTCTGAGCTGTCCAAGAGAGGGCTGAACACTTCAGGGCACAAGGTTTTGGTGAAATTTGGGACTGGGAGTGTGTTGGGATTACCTTGCTGGTTGTAACCAAGGTTGGTGCAAGCCAGAGTGGGGCTGTAGACTGGGGTCGGAGCTGCTGAAGCAGGGATGTCTAGCATCAGACTCTCAGGGTATGACCTTCATGCTTATGGGTTTGCTTTGAGCATCCCAGGCTGAGAGTTACAGCAGCAAAGCATTGTAAGGCACCCAGGGCTAGAGGGCAAGTGGTGACACAACTCCTTAGTGGTCTGGATTTCACCTTAGAATGTGTTACAGGGACATACGGGACCTGGTCTTTAATTTTAAATGTGACTGAGTGGGAAGTTGATAGTCAGACATAGGAAGTGCAGCTTGACTGGAGAGAGAGGTTTAATGGTGTAAGCATCATATTCTAAGGGGTTGATTCTCCATCCATTGGTTCAGTGTTGCATGATCCAACCTTACAAATCTAGACTTAAAGAAATAATAGGTTTGCATCTCTCCAATGCTAGTGCAGCAATTTGTTTCTGTCTTTCATATTTCTGATGTGGGTCAGCTGACTTCCATGCAGTTTACTGGGCAATCATGATAGTAAAGTTAAGTACAACATGCACAGCTGTTTGCAGGATCAGAGCCTTGGGTTGTTATGGACCAAAAGAAGTAAGTACGTTCTAAAGGTCCCAGGACTTAGTGGAGAACACCCTACCAGCTGCCTCTCCCTCTTATACCAATAGGGCTTCAATTTAGGGGGTTTTGCTAATAACAGCTCTAACTGTATGTCATGGACAGAGAGACAGTCTTTTAATTAGGCAGGTTCAAGCCATTTTGGGTTCCATAGGCAAACAAACAAAAAAAATCTTGAAACCAGGCCAGAAAGCAATAAACAGCTAGTGCAAATCATAGAGAGCATGGGCCTAACATAGAGAAAGAATGACTGCTGAAGAGTGGGTCACTTAATTAGCAGCAGTTAAGCCATTCTTCATTTTTATAAAATGTTTAAAAATGAAAATTAAATAATAAATCCAGCACTATTTCCTTAAGAGCTCAGACTTGTCAGTTATTTTAACATAATCCATCCCTCTCCACACAAGGGAATATATTATAGCTCTCACCAAGTTTGGTGAATGATCAGCACTGTTAAAATAACTGAACTTACTTTTCAACAACTTTGAATGATTCCTTTCTTGTGCATTTAAATGATGAGATGCATTTCCTGTGCATCAGACTGTATCAGTAGACTTCCTGCTGGGAAATATAGGCAAAAATCAGCTCTCACTGAGAAACACTAGACACCAATTGAAACAATGGCTGGTGTGATGCATGTTCTTAGAGTTCAGCCTGAAAATACCTACTGCCCGGTATGGTAGCTTAGTTATTATCTGCTGTAGCGCTTACCACAGCTAAGTAGAACCACTGATATCAATGGGATTCTTCACAGTAGCAAGCATTTCTCCTGGTAGTAAGCATTTGCAGGACCCAACTTATGTTGGCACTGACTTTATTTGGATTACTCCTGGTAGAAGCTAGGTTGTGGCGAGCCCTAATGTGGCCATTCAGGGGCTCCCACTTCTACAGCCCGAGTAAAGGCCAGTCAGAAGAGCAGGGTCAATTACTGAGGGCTTGGCTACACTCGAAACTCCAAAGCGCTGCTGTGGGAGTGCTCCCATGGCAGCGCTTTGAAGTGCAAGTGTGGTTGCGGCACCAGCTCTGGGAGAGAGCACTCCCAGCGCTGCAAGTACTCCACCTCCCCGAAAGGATTAGCTTACAGTGCTGGGAGTCGCGCTCCCAGAGCTGGGGCACTGTTTACAGTGGCGCTTTACAGCGCTGTAACTTGCTGCGCTCAATGGGGTGTTTTTTCACACCCCTGACCGAGAAAGTTGCAGCGCTGTAAAGAGATCAACTGGCCACAAAGGTGGAAAGGAGGACCCAGGAGTATTAGTAGCCAGGATACTCCTGCCCACCAACACACTGGCCAGCAGAACTGGTTGGTATTACTGTACTCAGGAAAGGAAAGATGTAGGACCCTTTAAAGAGAGACTGAGCAAATTACCTCCTCCTAATACAACCAGGGAGTTCCAGCAGGCATAGTGGCTCCCAGAAACATGCTGCTGCTCAGTGCTTGCCATGGTGTGGTTTATCTCTGTGCTGCCTCTTACAAAAGGCTATGTTTAACAGGCACAGTTCAGCTCTCAATATTTGCAAGGTGGGCTCTGAGAAAACTTCATTGTTTAAGTGTAAAGAAATGCAATTCACAGCTCTGAATATAATGGGCACTACAATGAAGAAAAGATTTTTAATTTTCCAGCAACAAAGAAATGTGTTCTCTCCCCTCCTCGACTCTTCTTTTTCCATGGGTATTTTGCATCATTATTAGCACTTTATTTCTGCTACTCTGAACTCACAGATATGTATGCCAATTGCTGAAATTACTTTCAGTTAATTTGGAGTAGCTTTTGACCTGACACTGGTAGAGATATCAGCTGCAAAAGAAGAGACCCTGAGAAATAAACAGTCATAGGAAACATTTCAGAAATATAAATTTCATGAGAAAAGTAAATGTAAAAGAATGCATTAAAAATTACACAATCTGACCTCACTTAGCTTCAAGCATTGCCATATTCTCTACTTCTAGCCTTTTAAAAAGCAAATGAACTGTTTGCTGTGCCTTATGTGGGAGTAAACCATTCATTATTAACTGAAAGAAAATAAGCATTTTGCTGAAAAAGAGGATTTCTTGATGGGGTGTTTAAAAAATTGGCCTTCTGATTCATTACTTGTTTTTAAAAAACACACTGTATGTGTTCATGCAGTGGGGTAAGTATGTAGAATATGTACATGCAGATGAATTATGAACAGAAACACTATCAATTTTATTTTAAACCTGGCATAATATTTGAATATATTTGCTTGTCTGCAGCACAGTTTCAAATGTATCCTTCTTGTGATGTTTTGGCACTGTAGAAAATTAATCTTCATTTAAAATATTACAAAAAATATAATGTACAGAACTGATTGGAAAGCATCAATTGAAATATTGATGAAAAATAGAGAACATATTTTGGAGATAATTTAATTAAAATGTTTTCTATATTTTGATTCTCTCTATAATTTAATCAGAAACTTTGGCAAACATATGTCTTGGGTATTGATTACTGTGACAGAATATACCCGTGTCTGCTATTAAAATAATCTTTGTACAAAGTATTCCTTGTGAGCTATCATTTGAAAGCTCATAAATTGCTGGTCATTGTTGTCCTGGTAAAATATAGCTTCACATACAATGTTGCCATACATAAGATGTGTGTGTATGGGGATATTAACACATGTTGCAAACCATAGCCCTGCGGAAACAAATTGGCAAACAGGTTGTGATGGGGTTGGACCCTTTAGGGTGTCACCTGATGTTCTGGGGTGTAGAGGAGCGGACTCACCCCTGTGGCACCTCCTGCTGGTGACTTCCGGGAAGTAGCTCGTTTTCCAGCTCTGGAGCGCCCTCTGCAGGCCGGTGATCTGTCTGTCCTCTGCTCCCCCCCTCCCCCCCCGTGTCCCTCCCTGGACCTGGCATCTTTTTACCTGAGGAGCTGCCCCCTGGCAATAACCCCTTTCTCTCAGGGTCTCCCCTCCCCGGGAACCTCCACCCACTATCCCCACCTTGAGTCAGTATCAGGCTACTGCCAGTCATCGTCTAGCCCCCACACCCCGGGGCAGCTGCAGTATCAGCCTACTCATCACTGGCAATGAGGGTTTGGACCTGCTGCCTTGGCCTACCCCTGGGCTGCTCTCCGCAACCCCTAGTAGCCCTTGGCCTTCTGCTAGGCCACTGCCTGGGGCTTTCCAGGCTGGAGCTCCCCAGCTCCTCAGCCTGTCCCCAGCCCTGCTTCACTCAGGTACTTTGTCTCTAGCTCCACTGCAGCCAGGCCCTTCTCCCTCTACAGGCAGAAGGAGACTGTTTTCTTCTGGCTTCCCTGGCCTTCTTATAAGGCCCTGTTGCTCAGTTTGGGGCATGGCCCCAGCTGCAGCCACTTCCCCCAATCAGCCAGGGTTTTACCTTGCCCTCTGCAGGGCTTTTCCAACCCCTTCTAGGCTGGAGCGGGTGGTCAATGGGATTTAACTGAGCCTCCCCTGCTCAATCAGCCTATTCTGCCAGCCTGGATCCCCCTTTACCTGGCCTTGCTGGGTTAGGCTCACAAGCATCTTCCAGCCAAGAACACAGGCAGGGCCAGCCGCAGCTGCACAGAGAGACAATGTGAAGGGAGATATGCACAACTTCTTGCCTCCCTCAGGTAGAAATTACATAAACTGGGTCATATTATAAACAAACAATAAGTTTATTAACTACCAAAAGGTGAACTTTAAGTGAATATAAGAGATAACAGACAGAACAAAGCAGGTTACTGACCAAATAAAGCAAAATATGCAAGCTAAGCTCAATATACTTAACTAACAGGTTACAAAATGTAAATTCTCACCCTAAATGTTACTTTAGGCAGATTGCAAAGTTTCTGTGGCTCAGAGTTCCAGTTATATTCCTTTTCAGACTGGACCTCTGTCTCAGTCTGGACTCCCCCGTTGCCTTCCCTTCAAGTGTCTTTAGCAGTCTTTCTTCTTGGGCAGACAGCCATGGAGAGGACGAGTCCCATTTGCCTTCCTCCCCACCCTTAAATAGGATTTACATAAGGTGGGAATCCTTTGTTTTCCAAACTTGACGTCCCTTCCCTTCCAGAGGAAAGTTACAAGAAGTCCCAGGTGACAAGACCCATGTCTCTGCAGGACTGTGGCAGCCATTGCTCATAGGCTGTCTCCAAGGTCCACAGGAAGACTAAACTCTTTCACAGTCCATTATCTCTGCTTATGGCCCATTAGCCCTGTCTGGCTTTTCCATTGTTGTACCTGAAGCACTGTTTGGGGGGTGACACCAAAAGTAACACATTTGAAATACAGATACATAGTTAATAATCCTAACTCCAGACACAGAAATGACACAGGCATACACATTGGATAATTCCATTCAGTGAATCATAACCTTTCCAATGATACCTTACAGGACCCATCTTGCATAAAGTACATCTCAGTTATGTCATATTCATATCATAAGAATATTTTCATAAAGAATATGGAATGAAACATCCTACAGGTCTGTCTCAAACAAAGAATGTGCTCTACTTAATTTGCATTTAAGCGGTAAGCAGAATCATCAAGCAGAAATGGAGGCAAATGGTAAGTTGATGTCTCAGCCAGGTGTAAATAAGGCTGAAGGGTCATTACTTGCTAAGTGGCCATTCTTTGGCAGAAAGGGGGCTGCAGCGGTAGCTACGGCGACAGGAGAGCATCTCCCATCAGCATAGCCCTGTCCACACTGGCGCGTCTGTTGGTGAAACTTTTGTCCGTCAGGGGTGTGTTTTTTTCTCACCCTTGACTGACAAAAGTTTTACCAACAAAAATGCTAGTGTAGACATAGCCTTAGCAAAGAAAGAGGATGGAGTTCCTTTCCACACAGACTTCCTGTCATCTTTACTTCCAGATAAAATTACTTCTCAAACTGGGGGACAGGACTATAAAAAGAAGGGACAAACACCCCAATGCACCCCTCCTGAATTTGCTGCACAAGAAGGGACAAAGGAAACAGCCATTAAACATAAGAAGGGGTTCTGGCCTAAGAATTTTGGCCAGTAAGACTTTGAGGGCACGTGGTGAGAGAAACTTTGCTTTGAACATAGTCTGTTAAATTAGGCATCAGTTGCATTTTATCTTTATTTGTCTTGTAACCATTTCTGATTTTTGTGCCTCATGACTTGTATTAACTTAAAATCTCTCTCTTTATAGTTAATAAACTTGTTTTATTGTTGTGTTTGGGAAATTCCATTTGGAGTAATATTATTTCCATTGATGAAATAATGGCCTATATACATTTGTATTGTCCACCAGAGGGCTGGGCAGTTCAGGACATACATTTTTTAGGGGAAATCTGGGACTAGGAGGTCACCCTGCAGTGTAATGCAGGCTGGTAAGAGCCAAGGTGTGGCTAGGAGTTTGCTCTGGGCTGGGGCAGGGTGTTGAAGACTAAGGCGGGGTGTGCAGGCTCTGTGGTGGAGCTGGGGATGAGGGGATGAGGGGTTTGGGGTGAGGGAGAGGGCTCTGGGCTGGGGCAGGGGTTGGGGTGAGAGAGGGTGTGGGGTCCCGGCACATCTTACCTCAGCTCCCAGGAAGCAGCTGCCAGGTCACTGCAACCTCTAGGGGCAGGGTATCCAGGGAGGCTCTGTGTGCTCCCCTCTCACCCACAGGCGACTCCCACAGCTCCCATTGGTCACTGTTCTTTGACTTCAAAGGGGCCAGGATTTCACACTCTGACTCCAGCTTGGAACATCTGCTCTCCCACCTCAAATTTAAATCACAGTCACCTGCTTGTCACTTGGTCTTGCTTAACTGAATTAATGTATTTGATATAGCTCCCAGTTAAACCATAAAATATAGGAGAGCAAAGACCTAAGATATGAATAAAATAATACAAAGCATTTGATATGTCCCCATAATGAAATGTCAACTAACACATCCACTTAAAAAAAATAAAAAAAATAGTCCTTCAGATTACCAATGACTACCTCTATAAAAGGAACATATTGTCTTAAAGTAGTAATTCTGCCCAAATATTTATTTTTATTTCAAACCACATCAGTTAAAATGTTCATATTGTTTGTTTTGGAAGGAACTACATAAATTGTTTTCTAAAATAGTTTGGGCCAAAAGATATCCACTCGTCTGATTTGAGGTTTTTATAAAGCTCTGTGAATCAGAAATGTTGGCATTTCTTTGATTTACTGGGCACCTGCACTTTGCACAATCTGTCATTGGTATAAAAAAAATGATGAAATCCCCATGGTGTACAGTACTTTTAAACAGGGGCAGATGGCTCCTCTTTCCCTTGAAGATTTATTTTGTTTTCCTTCTGGTCTCTCACAAGGGAACTTAATACCCTGACCAAAAAACAAACAAAAAGGCCAAAAAAAAACCAAACAAAAAACATGTACCCACTATTCAGAATAAGTAGTCTGGGCATTTTATGAGAAACTAACATATGTTTTTAATGTAGAATAGCATTTTTCTTGGGATCCATTTCCTGGAGAACTGGCTTCTATCACTGTATTTGCCACAGAGTTCCTGTGTGATGCTAGGCATGTCACTTAAACCAGACTTTTCACAGATGGTCACTAATCATATGTTCCTCATTTCCTGGTTGCCTGACTTGAGATCCTGAATCTGGTTTTTCAAAACAAAATTCAGCCTGATGCAGAGCCCCATCCTGGGAAACTTCAAGTCAAACAGTTCAAGTTTGACAGTTATAAGGCACTGAAAACAGGATCCTATAGAGTTGCCTTTTACTTCCCATTAAGAATAGAAAACCAGCTCCATCTATATCAATATTCTATAAGATAGATTCTACCACCCTTTTTCACACTGAATGATATCTTTTTCCTTGAATAATCTGTACTACTCATTCTGATGGGAGTAAAGGTGAACTCAAACTACAACTTTTTATTCAAACATACCTTTCATAACTCTAATTCGCAACCCCAAACTTTGGTGGCTTCCTTAAAATGGATCCTCAGTCATATCTTTCTCTAGCTTTGCTCTGTGCAAAACAAAACCTGATTGATGAAGGTTTTTCCAAACTATAAGTAAAACTTGGTTTGCTGCAGCCATTCTACAATCAGCATACTGTACTCTCCTTTCAATTTGTGATTTTTTTTAAATAAAGCAACAGATTACTACTACACATACAATACATCTTACAGAATATAGCAGACAATATAAAAAGACAATAGACAAAGCATTTCGGGTTCATGATAGCATGTATTCAATTATATCAAGAGATTTGGCTTTTCACTTTTACCCTCTAGAACCAATGCAAATGTAGGCCAAAATTCCCAGATTTTATTATCTTATTCCTATTATGAAATAGATTTTAGACAGGCAAGTGTACATTTCAGTGGGAGGTTTGCTTGACTAAGAACTGAGGGCCAGAATCTACCTGGTGGGAGAAAGAACAAGGAGATTTCCACTCCCCACACCTCTATATACACCAATAAGAGATAATTACCTACCTATTCATTCCAGGGAAAACAAGGACGAATATATCATCTACTCTCCTTGGGGCACCCTGAACTTTAAAGGATGCAGGATCATATCTAGACAAGGTTCAGAGGCCATGTCCCCAGCCCCATCCCATGGAGCAGGAATGGCCTGGTGAGCAGCTCATTGTACAGAGATGTTGAAGCACGGCCACTCTCCCTGCAAATTTCAATGAGTCACATCGACTCATTGACTTCACTGGGAACTGAACTAGGCTCTAAAAGCGTAAAGTAGCCCTGAGAAAGGGCTGCAGAATTTGATTCAAAGGAATTCTTTAGACCTGTGAATTTACTGGGCATTACAGACATTACAACTGCACAGAGGACCAGTTAGAAACCTCCAATTCTATCCAGAGTTCAAAATCTCTTCAATAATAGCAGGCCAAGTTCTGCCATGCTTACTTGCACTGCATAGTGCCTTACTCCTCACATCGTTCCATTGAAATCAATGGGACTGCTCACAGAAGAGGTGTTACTCTTTGTGAGTAATGGTGGCAGAAAAAGCCCACAGCATGTGTGACATTTTACTGTGAAAATAGAAGTTATGACTGAAGAAAAACACTGAATTTCAAGATAGCCCCAAGCTTCAGAAATCAGATCTAGATTTTGAATCACCCTTAATCCCCCAAATTCAGAGGTGCTTAGTTCTAGGTTCTTCTCTGAACACATTGTAGTGACAGGGGCCAGCCCCAAAACTCAGATTTGGCTCTGGGTTTCAATTCAACCCACAACTCAAAGTCTAGAGGGGTTTAGACTCAGGATGTTGCTCAGTTCTATCTATTCTAAATATTATTTTTAGTCTCTATTCTAAATTACTATAATATTTATTCTGGCACCAGAATACATTGGATTCTCTCATTTTAAAATAAAACCCAAATAAATAAAATTAATAGAACAATAGATCTTTTTCAGTTACACTCTTCTAGCAATTGTAAAGATGGCAGCAGTATTGTGCCATCTGGTCAGTTCATCATTTTAAATATAAGTGGCACCAGTGTTCTCTGCACCATACTAGAGCTGTGTTCTGTGGCAAAGGTCCCACAACTTCTGTGGCACAACAGTGCTCAATGTTGCAGTAAACTGGAAATTCAGGGGTAGGGTGAGAGGCATACCAAACAGTCAGGGAAAAAGTTTTAAAATGGAATAAATCACAGTACTGCTTTTGTTTACTTAATAATGTCTCATTGAAGATTTTGCGCACATATCCCAGGCTGCCGTCTAGTGTTTCTACTCTGATGTGGGATCCGATGTCTGTCAAAGCAGGGGATCTTGATGCTGAATTAAGAGTCAGTGTTTCCCCCAATTTAGGGTCAGGGTCCCCTTCCATCTGGCTGCTTGAAGAAGATGAAATGCTCTACCCCTATGCTCCTTTTGGTTGCTGAGATGAGGTGAAGGCAGCAGTAAAAGAAGTGATAGGGAAAGGAATGGACATAAGCACAAGGACATGTGAAAACTCAGTGGCAGGAGGGAAGGTGACTGGCTAGTGAAGGTATAGAAGGGTATAGAAGGCATGTCAACTGTTTTGGGCAAATACAGCTTCCAGGCTGTATGTGATCAAACCCTTTGGGAACATGTCTTCATGCACACAGGGCAGGTTTCATGGGGTAATTTGTGCCCTTTGAGAAGTGAGGATTTCCTAGAGCAGATGTGTGTATGAGAAGGGGGCCTTTCATCAGTTTGCATGTTTGACATATAGTTGGTATTTAACCAATGGCAAAAGTAACCCTAAATCTGGGACTGGATCTAAGTGATCGTAGCTTGATGTAGATATATATCATATGTGTAACTCCTATTGAAACAAATGTACAGAACTACTTTCGGGATCAGTCTTACATAAAGATACCCAAGTCATTTAATGACCTTACATTATAAATTACATCTGCTTAGTTGGTAATAACATTTTTGCAGCAGAACCATGTGCATAGCAATAGATAACCTGGGACCAATGGATAATCTGAATTGTTATTGCTCAATTAATCCTCCCAGCAAACATCACCATAGACTTATTTAACAGTGGATATGGGTAATTATTCATGATCAGTCAAAATCAGAGGAAAGGGGAAAGAAATATAGAAATTTAGAAGAGTCTAAACTAAAAGCCTTGAACTCCATGGATGTTCTTCCATATGGCTTTGAATCAGGCCCTATATCCACTAGTTCTAAACATCTGTGAGAAGTGAGTAGAGAAGTTAGAATATAAAACTGAAAAAAAAATAAAAAATAAAAAATAAAAGAGAGAGAGAGAGAGAAAACCCTCTGAAAATGATTGCTTGGGCTGGATTTTTCAAAGGATTTGAAAATCATTAGGCTATGTATATCTAATTGTCCTTTGTGTATTTGAAATATTTCCCACTTACCTCCCTGGGTGCATGTATACTTATTCCCTAAAAGAACAGAGATCTGTTGCTCACCAAGCAGATTTTTAATCAAAATATGTTTGCCAAGTACCTCATGAGCTGTCTTTGTTGGCCAAACCTCTAGGCAGAGAATAACTTCAGATGTACTTTCATTTGTGTTAGAAAATAATATTGTCATTGTAACTGATAGAAAGTATTGATCCAAGGTATCACTTTATATGCTCTTTCTATTGAGGCACTGCCTAACTTTTAATAGCTGCTTTAAGATTGATTCAAATACTTCACCTTTTGTCCTCAATCTAGGATATCAACTGGATTTTCTGGAGGTTTTTTCATATCTGGCAAGGGTGCTTTCAGAAGTGTTTGCCTTTCAAGAAATTACAGCCAAACTTCAAGGAGAAATTTCAAAACCTGATCATAGCTGTAGCTGAAGTGATGCAGAAAGGCCCTTAGGCAATCTGCAGGGTTTTCCTGTGAGCAACCTGAGAGTGTGTCAGTGCTCTCCAGAGGGACTTATAACAAAGCTTTAGTCAACTCACACAAGTTCAAATGAAAAAGCTAACTGCATGGCAATACATTCATTTAGAATATAAGCATTCACTTGTCACATTAGAGACAAAATGTCAGAACCAACTACATTCCTTGAGCAGACCTTTTGTTCCACCTTAATTATTGTGAGCACACAAACCTCAACAAACTTGGTTTCTTCGTTTCCAAGCAACTGAATTATCCAGTAGCTGCTGAAGAGAGTATTTTAAAGATTTAAACACTACTGAAATTTCTTATGTGTAAATACCTATGCAGTAGAGATATGCATGAGATGCTGTAAGACTGCCATGCTTGATAGCTGCAGGCTACAATTTTGACGGGTTATCCCAAAATTACCCACAAAGTTTTAAGTAGAGATTAGATACCCGTATCAATGAAGAATGAAAGAAAATGTAGAGTCTGATAGTTAGGCCTGTAAAAACTAAAGAAGTCTGTGAAGAACTTCAGAGGAAACTGACAAAGATTGGTGAAAGTACTGACTTTCATTTGCCATCATGCTGTCCACACAGATGTTGTGTAATACACATTGAAAGGAATAATAAATTTTAGAGAGACAAGGTAAGTAAGGTAATAGCTTTTATTGGACCAACTTCTGTTGGCCAAAGAGACATGCTTTTGAGCGTACACAGAGAGTTTGCCTGTTTCACCAACAGACATTGGTCCAGTTAAAGATATTACCTCATCCACCTTTTCTCTGTAGTATCCTGAGATCAACACAACTACAACAACATTGAAAATAATAAGTATTACTCATACACATTGCTGTGTTCTAAAAATAATTGTAACCAATCAGGAAAATGAACTCTGTGTTACTGTGGACAGATCAATTAAATTCTTTGCTCAATGTATGGTGCACTCAAGCAAAGAAAACATTAAGGTGCATATAAAACAAGGTAGAAAAGAATACTGAATAATATGATAATGACTTTATATAAATCCAAGGTACGGCTATACTTGGAATATTGGGCCAGCTCCTCAGCAAGAGTAAATGAGCCTGAGTCAATGGAGATAATGGACTCTGAAAGACAATTGTCCTGCTATGCCTGAATATTAATATAATGTAAGATAAAACAATTATGTCTGCAGAAGCTAAAGAATTTCCACTCAAGACTTGATAAATCCTATTCATATGTGAGAGGGAAGTATGTGTATATTAATATGATGATATTCTCAAGACAGCTTAGAAAAGGAAAATCTCTTTTCCTAATAAGTTGTTCGAGGCAATACATCTGATAAAGAATGTGACTGATGCTGACAACAGCCCTTGACTGATGAGAAGGTAAGTGGTTTGCTTTACGGTTCAACAACCTTACAAAATTTGCATTGGCTAAGTATGGTAAGGTTCTAGCCAAACCCTTCATTAGATGGCCAGAAGCCGAAGAGAACCCAGTTCCATAAAAAGTTGTGAACAGCTGAGATTTCTGGAAAGAAATGCGGAATGAAGTGGAAGATGATTTCTATATAATTGAACGGAAATGGATCACCAGCTGATGCAGATTGTTGAAATGTGAATGGTTAAAGCAAACAGGTGAAGAAATGAGTGTGGGTTTGCTGATGCTACCTTACATAAATATGTACAGTTCTAAAACAACTAAGCCACTTATTAATAATTAATCCTTTATAAACAAATTATAAATGTACCTGTAATACAAAGTTTAACCTAAACATTTTCTTAAAAATATAAAATAATATTTTTTTAAAAAAATATTAACTAAAAGATCACTAAGTACCTGTCTTTTCTCACCCAGAAAGCAAAACTGGAAAGAGTGCAACAAAGCAAACCAAATGTTGGGGAATCTGATATCACAATAGTGCCAACTGTTCCTTTTTAGTCACAACATAAAATTATTGTATTATATTTTACCTCACTTCAATAATCTCTGTAATGGTATGTCAACAAGGAATGCATCACATCAGTCCATTGAAAGTATAGTATTCTGACTGAGAAATATTTGGGTCATTCTTATTACATCAGCGAGAAACAGTCTTCAGTCCCAATGCCAGTGTATCATGCATTCTTTTAACAAGCTTATTTAAAAGCTTGATGTCATATCTTATTGAGGCATTTCTAGTTATTGGAAGTAACTGGAGCAATACATGAAAGAGAATCACTTGTTATTCTGATAATAATATGGTGAGAAAGCAGCATCTGCGTGGCTAAGATAGAAACTTTATTTCCATTATAAGTTCAACTTCCTCCTCCCTAAGACATTAAAAAAAAAAGTGGGGGGTTATTTCCACTTCAAATCTTGATTGTTTGGCGTATAGCTATGGGATGATGTTTTCTCTAAATCTGAAGAGATTTGAAGAAACCTTTTTTTATTTTTTATCTGATGCAGGAGACAGGAGAAAAAAAATAAGCGTCCAGCAGCCCCCCTCACCTCAAGTTACTTAGAAAAGAAAACAAAATGCAATTCCAACATTTGAAAAGATGGTGTGAGAGTTACAGACCTTCATTTTAATTTCTGCCACTTTAGCATTTTTAACTTTGGAAAAGTTCTGAAGAGCAAGCAAAAAGGACAAGATAAAAAATAAAATAAAAAACTTTGGACATAATTTATTTTATTGCTTTTAGTAACAAAAAGGTGGGAGAGAGGAGGAGATGGGGAAACAAATTCAAATGTTCAAAATACCAAAACTTTGAAAAGGTTTGACATTTTTTGAAAAATGAAACCTTGTTTTGAACCCTGCAAAATGGAAACAACTTCATTTTTCTTTTTCATAATTGTTTTTCCATATTTTGAACAACTTTAATGGGTTACAATGGCTAAAACACATCCCTCGTAAAAAAAAATGAAAAGAAATAAAACCCCAGACACCAGGAATATGCAGTTACCTTCATGAATATTCAGGATTATCATTAAAACATGGGTTGAAAGTTATTCAATACCCACAACTTTGTGGCAAGATTGCCACATTTCTCTTGCCATTTATTTAGACCACCTGCAGACAGCAACAACTTCCATGAACGACAATACTATGTCTTTCTCAAAAAACACTAACTTTTGTCAAAGTAAAATTATTACAGGAAGGTAGCTGTTATGGCTGTATTCATGGGCAGTTGCAAGTAGAACAATTTTAAAACCTGTAATATCCATATTTCTATTTCTAATTAAAACCTGTCTTGTATTTAATGGTGCACTGTATAGTATACTTCTGAACTGCCATAATTATGTGGGTGAATATGTATATAATGGAAATGGAGCAATCAGAAGGCATGCAGTTTTCCTGAATTTTATAAATAGCAAATTTAAAATAGAGCAACAGATGTGCTAAGGCTTTTGGAGAAAGTGATGTTAATAAAAAAACAGATTTATGATTTGCAGAGTCTTTGTACTTAATTACATTGACATTGGTTCATTGCAAATGATGCTTTAAATATTTTAATATATATGTTAATTTTAATGTTCATAATTTAACCCAGTCTCTTCAGAAGCATTTTGAACCATATAATAAAGATGAAAAAAAATATGAGATGAAGAAAAAGTCATGTTGCCATATCTGCATCCAAAAAAATCACATTTTTGAGTTAATGAATGACAACTGGACATTACTATTCAAGTATTGTAAATGACAATCTCTCAATGTGTAAAATACAAAGATTTATACTTTCTGGGGCAAGCTAACAGTTTTGGAATAGCAACTTCCAAAAGTGGTGCAGTGGTGTGTGTGTTAAAAATGGTTGGAATTTCAGCATCACGTTGAAGATGTAGTTTCCAGTTTTATGTAATCTGGTTGGGAAATCATCTCCAAGGGTGCTTCAGTAAATTCCAGTTGGTCTCAGCTGGACAGGCTATGGTGCTTCCTCTCTCCTAGAAGGAATGCTGTCATAGGTTGATCTATAGGACCTTGTAGATGAGCAGACTCACCCCTGCGGCGCATCCTGCTGGTGACTCCTAGGAATTAGCTCACTTCCAGCCAGGAGCACCCTCCGCAGGCCAGTGATCCACCTGTCCTCTTGGCCCCCCCACCATGTCCCTCCCTGGACCCCAGTGCCCTTTATCATGGGGTGCTGCCCCCTGGCAGTAACCCCTTTCTCTCAGGGTCTCCCCTCCCTGGGGAACCCCCCCACCCTCTATCCCCACCTCACCTCAGTAATGGCTACTGCCAGTCATTGTCTAGTCCCCACACCCTGGGGCAGACTGCAGTATCAGCCTACTCATCACTGGCAAGGTTGGGTTTGGACCTGCTGCCTTGGCCTACCCCTGGGCTGCCCTCTGCAACCCCTAGTACCTGTTGGCCTTATGCTAGGCCGCAGCCTGGGGCTTTCCGGGCTGGAGCTCCCCAGCCTTTCCCTAGCTATGCTTCACTCAGGTACCTTGTCTAGCTCCCTGCAGTCAGGCCCTTCTCCCTCTACAGCGAGAGAGAGAGAGATTCTGCTGAGCTCCTGGCTCCCAGCCTCTTTATACAGGCCAGCTGTGGCCTGATTGGGGCGTGGCCCAGCTGCAGCCACTTCCCAATCAGCCCAGTTTAGTCGCTCCCAGCCACAACCTTCCTCCAGGGCTGTTTTAAGCCCTTCAGGGCAGGAGCAGGGTAAGCACCCTGCTACAGGCCTCCAAAGCCCTTTATTGGCTGAGTAGACATCAACTGTAAAAGAAAGGTCTTCAAAATCATGTCTTCATCCAAGCAGATACTCAAAGCACTGCAGTGTTTTTCAGGTTCACATGTATTCATCTTTATGATTTATTTTATTTTTAGCTAAATTAAATATGTTTTCCTTCCTATTTAAGGTATTTTACTCCATTCACAAAGTCACTTTGTTCATCCAGAGTTTAGCTTTCACTTGCACAAATTCTCACTTGTTATGCTTGAATGCTCACATTACAAAGCCTGCAGAGAAATCCTGTGAGATTATACAGCAGTCCTGATATGCAGTAATGCACAGCAGGGCTTGGAATCAGTAATCTCCCATCTGGGTTCAGTTGGAAGGAGAATGCACTTCTCTCACACTTGGTTTGGTGAGCCAACCATTAGATAAAAGTGGGCATTTGCAATACTCTCAATTATGCATATGCTTAAATGCATTGCAGAATCATGGCCAAAATACTTGGTCTTTTCAGATTAGATGCACGACACAAATACTACTTAGTTTATATTAAGTAATATTAAAAGTAAAAGTCTAACACCATAAAAGTATAAGAATGCATATCATATAATAGCATTCACAGTTTAGTAAAATTGATTTGTGTCCCCTATATAATGCTATACATGAACACATTCCAAATAAAATATAAATTACGATTTGAAAAGGGTCACCTTATGCAAATGCGAATTAATACGTGATTAGGTTGATCTTTGGGATTTCATAATGAAAGCAATAAATTTCTTTATTAGAATTAACACACCTTTAAAAGGAGATTCAACTGGAATGACAGAATATAATCAAATAGCATGTTCAGTTTACTAAAGACAATAGATAGCCCAAATATGTCTGATTTCAAACTTGCCACAGGAGATGCGACAATGAACATGTATGAAAATGTTATGTATTGTGAATAGCATAGCAAAGTAACGGTGAAACACAAATGAACTATCATTCAAAAAGGTAACATCTGGTTTGGGGATAGTGAAAAGTAATTGTCAAATTTTAATTGCACCAAAAATTGAAAGCAATCTAATTTACACATGAGTATGAGTCCAGTGAGTAAATAAAATTAATTCATTACCCGATGTCACCCAATACTATTTGCATTTCAAGAAAAGCTTCCTGAGGCACAGTGCTGCTGTTGCTTTTTAATATCCAATCAACATATTCACTATAAGTGCAATTTTTATAAGTGCCAGAATGACTTAGGAACACAAGTTCCACTAACTTTAAATGGTACTTGTGCTTCAAGTCACTTACGCACTTCAGAAATTCTTCCTCAGTGACATCAATATATGTAATGGTTTTAATATTTTGGATAACTGTTCCTTCCAAAGAGCCCCAAAGCATTTTGTTAGGTTGCTCCCATATTGGCACCGACTGAGATACCTGATAGCTGCTACCATGTGAAATAGTGTAGCTTATTTTGCACATTGCTCACAGATGTCTACAAATATTAGTATCAGAGGGGTAGCCGTGTTAGTCTGGTTCTGTAGAAGCAGCAAAGAATCCTGTGGCACCTTATAGACTAACAGACGTTTTGCAGCATGAGCTTTCGTGGGTGAATACCCACTTCTTCAGATGCAAGTGAAGTATTCACCCACGAAAGCTCATGCTGCAAAACGTCTGTTAGTCTATAAGGTGCCACAGGATTCTTTGCTGCTTCTACAAATATTAGAAGAGTGACAGATCAAAGAATAAAGCACTCGTGCTTGAATTAACTGAATAGTGATACTTGGAATCAAGATGAAAATCAAATCTAATGTTTGATATGAGAATTCATATACTGGTTTCAAAATGGCTCAAAGTTTTTTTGTTTCATTTTTGTCTTCCTTCTCTTCCCAACCCCAAATAGAAAAAAAATGAACTTTGAAAAAAAAATGTCTATAAGACAGGTCTGTCTATCACTACTGTGAACAGTGATGACAGAACAATCCTCTCTCAGATTTCTTTTAGCCCAAACTCAACAGTGTCTGTATTTGCTAAATTACTCTTATAGCATCATGAGAAAAAATATTTTTTTTTCTAATAAAGAAGCCTGAGTCAACAGTCAATCAAGCAGAAATTAATTTTCTGATTGTTAAACTTTCCCCAAGTTTTATAAAATCTTTCCAAGCTTAATTTGGGCTGGGATGTTTTACAGTCTTGCTTAACCCCAACCTGAAAAGTTAATTAATTCCCTTAAGAGCTAATTTGTATAGCCCTAAGTAGTTTTCAGAATAGCCACTTACTCTGATTGAATTTTCTAAGTGTTTCAATACAAACCCACTTTTATTGGAAACCAATATTGCAGAAAATGATGTGTTTATTTTACTGAAGTCAGTTGGATTCTATATGTTCTGATGGAAGAGTTTAAGAGATGTAAAAAGAGCTAATTAGGTAGGGCATATACAAACAAATGTGATTGCATAATTAGAAGTATCCCTTAACTTGGTGCTATAGGTAACCCAGTGTGTAATTTAATGGCTTTGTTATTAATCATGTCTTAAAGTAAACAGTTTGAAGCTGTTACTGCTTTGTAAAGTTCATTACAAACAGTCCCTCAGGGAATCAACTTTATTTCATTAAAACTCCTGCCTGCTGTTAATTGTTCTTAGGAAAACATGAACAAATTAATTGTGTTTTAAGAGGCATTGGTGTAAATGTATATGCTTCTGTTTGATTGCTGGGGATTAATAATGCTACAGATCATTCTTTCCTGCTGCAATACACAGTATACAATAGTTGGTATTGTTGACCTGCTGTAATCAATAAAACTTGGGTAATATGTCTTGTGTTATAAAGGTTAAAAAAATTAAAAGATTGTTTGCAAGCTGTAGCATTTATCATGCCAGCTGGGACACTGTATGAATTTGGGTCATGGACAATTAATTTGTACATTTTAATGACTTCTCTTGTGTGAAACAAATGGTTTTTAGCAGGGATGACTGATGTATATTAATTGAGCTGATTTAAAAAAAACAGAATAGTGCATCAAATTTTCCATTTTAAATGGAATCAAAATGACAAGTAAATACAATATATTTAGGTTTGGAAGGATTAGGTTTTTAACTGGTAAATGCCAGTAAATGTTCGTTTCACCACACACATAAACCAACAAAACAATATTTCCATCATTAATAACCTAAATTTACAGATAGGCATAGAAAGAAAAATGCTGTTTGAGAAATTAGAGTTAATTTAAGGATATTTACCTTGTATATTTTGACATGTGATGTTAATAATTTGTGTTTTAACGGTTGTAAAGTTTTAACTTCAAATTCTGCCAAGCCTAAGTATATTTTTCTATATTAGAAATGATACATTCTCCATTTTACACATAAAGGGGCACTTTTTAAGGCAAAATAAAATACTTAAATATTTTCTTTAAAAATGCAACTGTGTCTGTATGGGGAGACTTTGGCAAACCAGTAAAGTGCCTAAAACCACTATGGCTTATTGTTAAAAAGCAACCTAATCAGCAAGCTGTAAATTGGCCATTCAGCAATCCCAGCTTGACCAAGGCAGGAGGGGAGAGGGTTTTGGGTGCCACGGAAAGGGCAGCTTGTCCCCGCATCCTTCCTGATAAGAATTGTGTTGAAGTTGCTGATACATGCATTTTAAAAGAGCAAGAATGTCTGCAGGCTGCAGGCTCTGGAAAAACCCACACCTGGTTAATCAATAATCAGAAGGAACTTCTTGCTTGATCATTGAAATGCTTACTTAACAAGGTTTCTTTAAGGGACATGTCATTCTATTACTAATGTATAAATAAAGGGACTCATTTGGGGACTCTTCGGGACTGTTTTCTCCTTCTGGATGCATCTTGTGTTTCCCACCAGCAGACGGGCTGCCGCTGTGCCACTCGAGAGCCACACTCAGCTTTGGTAATTATCAAGGGTTGGGGGTGTTTTACTAATCTTGTTGTGGACTTGTGTAAGTGCTTGAGACTAGTAAAGTTTAGCCTTAAGTGAAAACACTCTTGTGTTGTCTGTCTGAATTAGCTGGGGGTTCGTTCAAGCTTGGTATTGAGTGAGGAAAAGACAGGCAGGACCAGGGTAACACTGAAAAGCCAAGTGGCTGCGTTTATTTAGGGATTTCTTTACACCTTGGGCCGGGGGAGGAGGCAATTTCCAACTGGGACTCAGATAAACAATGCAAGCAAATTCAAACCAATAACAATGTACTGTATACTGCTCGCCACACCACCAAATAGACAGGCACACCAATCTCTCAAGGTAGGAATCGGGTTCGTCAGGGAGATGCCTGGTGCAACACAGAAAAGAGACCCACGGGCCACTGCCTCAGCCACCCTTGCGTTCACACAGAGGATAAATCCAGAGTGTGGTGCGGCTGCAGCTGGGCAGATTCCACTCACTCAGACCGCGGGGACTGGACCCCCTTGGTCAGCTACCCTCTAAGTAGAGGCAGCTCCCAAGTTAAACACACACACACTGGACACAGACAGAGCAGTGATTCAAACGCATAAAGTAGTTTGCAATTAACAATTCAATAACAACTAGAACAATTATACAAGCTAGCTAAACAATTGTGCAATTCTGAGCAAGTTAGGGAGGGGAAAAATAAGAGGCTAAATAAGCTAACTGTCAGATATCAAAAAGCAAATACCGCACTCCAGGCACAGCTGACCAGCAGAACAGACACCAGAAGCATGACGAGCTGACAAGGATCGGGTCCAAATGACAACGAATCCAAACGATACGACACGAGCGCGCTTTACCGGGAGGAGACCCTGGCCGAAAGAGTGATCAGGTCCTTCAGCTAACACGCGGATGCTCCACACAAATTTGGGGGGGAAATCTAGTTTTATAGAAAGGTCTCACTCCCTCGTGTCAGCATCTGATTGGCTCCCTGGTCTCTCCTCCCTTCAGGCTTCGAGCTGTTGCCACCCCACGTCAGAAGGATTTGCACATGGCACACTGGAGTTGACAAGTAAACAAACTTGACCCTTAGATGACTGGGTCCAAAAAGAGCGGGAAAGTGAGTCGCTGGGCAGAATTAAGCTGACCTCCAGACGACCGACCCAAAAAAAACAGGTTGCTGGGCAGAATCAGGCCTCCACACACAGAACTAGCCTGACCTTTAGATGGCCCAGCAGGAGAGAAAAAAAACAAAAACACAGGAGAGCATACACAGCTAGTGTTGCTGGGCAGGATTGAGTCTCTGCCCTCTCCTATACAACAGGAACCTGGTCCAAGATGGAGGCTGCCTTGTCCTTTTAACAGGACAAGATGGCCATGGACCGACAAGTGGCCATACATAGCCATAACTGTGCAACGGATTGCGACATTGTCCTGTTTGTGCCAGTCATCTATCAGTCAGACGGCTGTGTCTCCCCTGACACCTCCTCGCACAGAGTAAAGTTACCAAGAGCTTTGGGTTGAAAGAACCCCGGGTAACATGTCCATAACCAAATGTGTTAATGAAGGAACCTGCTAAAGGAAAACATTTCAGTACAGGAATATAAAAGGAAAACCAAGGTGTTATTGTACAAGTCAAGTCAGCCTATAACATAATATGATGTGTGCAGGTCAATAAAGGCCTCTGTTCAATGTGCAGCTGTGGTCAAAAAAACACAACAAAATATAAGGTTACAAGAAGAATTAAATGTAGAATGATATGGAAAAATATTACAGTGTCATTACAAACATTAGTGGTTCACCCTCATTTGTAATGTGTTCAGTACAGATAACTCCATCTCTAAAAGGATATCATAGAATTAGAGTTCAGTTACAGAGACAAGAAAGAAAAATGATTAGGGACACAGAAGAGCTTTCAAATTTAGAGAATGAAAAGGTTAGGATTGTTTATCTTAGACAGGAGATGAACAAGAAAGGACACGAGAACACTGCAAATATGAATGGTTCAGAAGGTAGATTTTAGCTTCCATTGTCCCTGTCTCATATAACCAAGGAGACATGAAATGGAAAGGCAGCAAATTCAAAACAGATAAAAAGAAATATATTTCCACTATTACAGCACATAAATTGATGGTGGAACTCATTGCCACATGATGTAATCAAAGCTAAGAATTTATCAAGTTTTAAAGGAACTGGATTTTGCACAGATTACACAAATATCCAGAGTTACAACAATTACTTTGGGATACATTTTAAAAGGGAGGTTTAAAATGTATATAAAGCTTTAGTGCTTCTGGGGTAACGCCAATCTCTAATTATTTAAGGGTTCAGAGAAGCATTCCTGGAGGCAAGATTTTCCCACATTGGTTTGCTGTGGGGTTTCTTGAACCTTCTTCTAAAACACCTGATGCTGACCAATATGCAGTAGTCCATCAAGTGCAGTATCCTAATCCAGTATGGCAATTTCTATGTTCCCAATTCCATTCGGGAAAACAAGTCATATAGGTGATATGGGCTAAACTCTGAGTTTTATAGTGAAAATTACAGTAGAGGTGGCCTCTTGCACAATGTTATGTTTCATTCATGTTTCCTGAAGTAGTAACTATAAATCACTGTTTTAGATGATGATCTTGCAAACTCTTCCACATGTGCTTAAGTGTCGAGAGAAAAAGTTACATTAACTGTGTCATGGGGGATGTGTGTACCCAATGCATTTAGAAACTAAGAATAATAATGCTTTAGAAGAAAAAATGTTATTTAGTTAGCTAATTGAAAGAACTAGCAGAAGTCTCATTCAATGAGCCTATATTCAATTTTCATACATCAGCATTGATATGGAGCGGTAAGCACATACAAATTCACTGCATCCCCCACACTGCTTATTTAGTGAGGGACATATAGGTACCACTATTTCAATATGAGATAATCTCCCTAGAATCAAACGCATGTACATAGAATCACTAAAAATTCAGGATAACAGTGTAACATAGTTGGGGTACATTTTTACCCCTCATTTTTTTTTATACAGAAAAATGTTTTTCATGCTATTTTTTCCTGAATTGTGTACCTGTGCCTAGGTGACAAAGTCCTGAAACAGCATAGTTAGAGGGCCACTAGTTCATGAGTTATCACAAGATATATGCTCATGGGGTACAACATTACACCACAAACATGGATGTGGGTTAAATCTGTGCATACACTTTGTGTCACTTTGATTAGCCATATGCATAAGATTAAGTGTTTATGTAGGCATAGCAATGGTGCCATTGTTATTGATTACTATTAAGATACAATAATAGTGTGTTATGCAAGCAGAAGGGAGAAATTATATTGTGTGATACTGTACATTAAGGAACTGGCTCCTATTCAAAAATATTTAACCAAAGAAGTGTCAGTTAATTTCTGTACAGTACTTTGTAATTCTGTATATAAGTGAAAAATATTATTTTGTTATTAGATAAATAAGGAACTGGCTTATAATGTTAGCAGAAAAAAAACACAGTAGAACCTTGGTGATAATGTCCCTTTACAAATCACACAAACAAAATCTGACAGAATCTTGCCCCTTCTCAGATAGACTTAGCAGAGAGCTTTAATCAGAGCTCATAATATGAAGACTTCAATATTTCTAAAATACATTGCAGAACAATTATGAAGTATCATTCCAAATAGTCATAGTTAAATAATAATTGAAAAAAAAAGAATGAACAAAATATACTTTGTCATGCACAGTCCTTGATATTTTAACTATTGTGTTGTTCAGTTAGGACCAAATGTTTATCTTAGCCCCCAAGGGTCGCTGGGGCAGATTCTGAGAAGCCATATGTGGGGAAAAAAGAAGGGAGTTAATCTGAGCTCCTTTAACTTGTGTATGTGGACTTCAGCTAGCAGGTTGGCTGAAGGGTTTTGGAATTGCCCAGCAAGTTTATTCCCAGGGGGTCTGATCCAAAGCATACTAAAGCCATTGGGAAAACTCTTCAGACTTCAGTGGGTTTTGAATGAGTCTCTTTCATCCTACGCAATTCCAGTCAAACTCTACAGCCTTGCCTTCTTTTCTCTATCTCCTTTCCTCTACTTATTCTACTCCCTCAGGCTCTGGAGGGAAAGGGGAGAGGGACACTTTGAAATTTTTAACCCTGGTCATGGATTTCATCGATCCCCAAAAAGCCAGTGCAGCAAAATATCTCTTTCAGTTTGAGATAGACTTAAATTAACAAATCACCTTACCCCAACCCCTGCTACAATTTATATAGGTGATAATATGATAATAACCTTAGAAATTGTAAATATTCCCTACTGTGTAGATGATGATGAATTGAATGAAATGTTGACTAATTAACATATGCAAATTTCAAATGAGGAGAGCTACAAGTAGCTGCTGTTTTATGTCCATGTTAATTATCATATTTCAGGATGCTTTGTAAATAATATTACCTATTACTGGGAGTGACTACATGTTTCTTAAAGATTTGTGATACTGGGTTACATTCTGATTAATTACTATGACCCTAACCTAGAAAAGACTAAGAGAATAGAGAGGCCCAAATTTAACAGCATCTGTTGCTGAAGAGAGAAAAAGGACTCCCAACAGAAATTGTACCTAATTCGACTTTAGAATGATTCATCAACAGGTGGTGGCCAAGCAGATTGGCTATAATTTTACCTTTAGGAAATCTTAATAAAATCTTTGAAGCAAAGAAAGTGGGGTTTGTATTAGTGAAAGATTATTCCATGCTGCTTAATAAGTAGCTGTAACCATATTTTTCTAATGTGTTTTGCCCGCCAATCCTATTATTATAGATTACAACCAGAGAAGGCAGAGTATCTTTCATTCTTGAAAGTTGCATGCTGTGTTGTTGTAGCTGTGTTGGTTACAGAATATTAGATAGACGTGGGTGAAGTAGTATCTTTTATGGGACCAACTTCTGTTGGTGAGAGAGACACACTTCAAAGAGAAGTCTCTCTCACCAACAGAAGTTGGTCCAATAAAAGATATTGCCTCATCCACCTTTTCATTCTTAGAAGTTTACTTTCTTGGATTTAAGTATCTACACATGCAAATCACGCTCCAAACACTGATACTGCTTCTAGGTGCCAACTGAGGAAAGCATTTAAGCATGTGTTAAAATCCATTTTAAGTTTAGGACAGCACTTAAGCATGTTTAACTTTAAGCATGCCCTTTAATCACATTGATTTCAACATTAACAGCATTTCTACACAGAGTTATTTATTAGAGCTAGTTGAAATTTCCAGAAATTTCCATTTACAATGATTTTTTTTTACCAGCTCCATTATTTATGTTTAACAAACCAAGGGTATCTGCACATTTTAGTTCCCTTATAGTGCTCAGGATTTCTGTTGCTATACTGAGAAAGGTCTAGATTAGTTGCATTTGTGGTTTTTGTACTTTCTTTATCACAAATCAAGTGGGGAATGGCGGTGACAATTAAACAGTCAGTTGTCCATATTGTAACCACCTGTTCATGCTTACATTAATCTATGCAGTCATATGTAGATTATGAGCATGCTTTCATTAATCTACACATTAATCTACACATGGAGGGATCAAAATACAAGATTGGAAAGCTGAAAATCTGACCCAAGAGGAGAATTTTGCTCCAACTAAAACAGAAAATTCTAGAGTGAAGTTTTCAAAGCCACTTGTGTGATTTAGGAGTTCAAATCTGACTTTTAACAGTTACTTGGGCATAGAGTGACCAGATAGCAACTGTGGAAAAAATGGGACAGGGGTGGGGGCAATAAGCACCTATATAAGAAAAAGTTCCCAAAAATGTCACTGTCCCTTTAAAAACGGGACATCTGGTCACCCTACTTGGGCACTTGGAGCCTAAGTCTCATTCAATTTCAATGGGGATCAGGGTGAATTTTTCAAAAGCACTCATCTAGACCTTTCTCAGTATAACAGAAATCCTGCTTAAGTGCTGTCCTAAAGGTTTCCTTCCCACAGCAAAGACAACAGTTGCAATGAAGCTGAGGTCCTAACATACAGTGGAATAGGCAGTAACTGCAGAAGCCAAAGGAAAGCAAAATTAAAACTGCACCTGCAGCCACTGGGACTGTGAGTAACCTGCTCATATAGAAAGAAAGAGTTAAAAATGTCTGTCTGGAAAAAAAATGGACTTGTTTGATAGCTCAGTAGAGGACTGGGCCCTCTATATTGAGAGACTGTAATAGCTAATGAGATCAGTGATAAGGAAAAGGTGGCAGTTTTACTGAGTGTATTGAAGGCTAAATCTACAACTTGCTTTACAATCTACCAGCTTCTGCTAAACCAGGAGACAAAATATTTCCTGAGTTTGTGGAAATTCTAAAATCATCATTCCTGCAACTATTGGTGATTGCACTACATTACACTTTTACAGATGGAATGGAAAAGAAAAATCGAAACAATTCCTTCACATGTAACTGGATTAAAGAAATTAATGGGACATAATCAGTTTGGATATTATGCAAAATGAAGCTACCCACAACCAGCTAATCAACTGAAGTACATTTGACCTTAAATATGCTCTAGCAAATGCTGCTTCAATAGGGACTGCTAACTAAAGATGTCAAAGAGTAGCAATCTGTGCACCAGATAAATTGGGGGTTAAGCAGAAAGTACAACATGCAGAACACTCAAAGACTGTGTGCTTTCATTGTGGGAAATAGTTTCACAACACAAATTATTGTTGGCAAATGAGTGATCTACTGAGAGCCAGTAGCCCACTAGTCATCATAATCACTGAAATATCTGTACAAATAAAATTTAAGGAGTTATGTGTCTGTAATGAAAATTCTGTTTTTATGGCAGGCAGGGAAAGATGAAGTCTTGACCTAAATATATTTAAAAGTTACTGAGGCTTTTGTCAATATGATACAGGAGGTGACGTGGTATCAGATAGGTTCCTTTCAAGCAAGAGATAACAGATGCTTCTCTCTCTCTGCTCCTGAGTGTACTGGGCATTGTATGTCTCCCAGAGGATGCCTGTTTACATACTGATGCAAATGCTAATCAAGATATTGTAAAATCTTCAAGACCGGAAATTCACAGGAAGAAAAACAGCAGAAGGGTTTATGAATAACGACAATGTGTAGAAAGCAACATTAACAATTTTTATGTATTGCACCCCCTGATATCATTCCCTAGTGCCCAATTCCCATGAAGAGCAAGTTAGTGGAGCAAAGTCACAAACTCAGCCCTGGGAAAGGGAGTGGTGATCTTGTTAGTGCAGTGCCTAGGATACTTCCCTCTCAAGGTGTGGGGCAGCTTCAGCTGTTCCAAATCCAGCAGGTCACAGACCTCATGAGAACTGTGCGCTACAGAAGGTGCTCTTCTGTCACCTAATACAGAGAAATATATAGTTTAGCTTGGCTGAGATATTGAGCTCAGTAGTGTTAGCGCAGCAATAGGATCCATTACTAGAAAGTACTAGCACTGCTCGTGAAGAGCAATGCTATCAAGTTTCTCCCTAATGCAGGGGGGAGGAAGAGGCACCATATACACTTTCAAAGTGACTAATGTATTTTGTATTGTTTTTAAAATGGAATAAAAGCTCACCATCTTGGGTGCATTTGAAAGATAGATGTTTGCCTGTGAATTATTTTGTTTTCTCATAGTAGTTTAGAAAAACTCGTCATGCAGTCATAACTCCTCCTTCTCTCTTTGTTTGCTACATTTATGAAGTAATGTCTTCTACAACTAACTGAAATAAACATCAGCTTACTGACATCAAGGATATTTCATTCAACTGTCTGGAGTTTCAGAAGATGAGAGCATGCTGCACTTTCCATAATTTCTATAAAAATATTATGCCCATGATTGCCACCTGCTGTATTCTATGTAGATCTGTTAATAGTCAGGCATAAATAACAGGTTTTAAATCATTTCATTTTGATTCTCTGGCATAAGAGTAAAATAATTGGCAATAGACACTATGGTTTATCTCTCCCCCTCCCCAAGAGTGTAACAAATTGCAATGGATTTGCATACCCAATAATTAGCCCATTCTGGTCACAGAGAAGTAATATTACATGGTTGCATCTATAATTCCACTGAAAGAGTGCTATGGACTGCTTTATGGATTATTTTATTGTTAACATTCTATTCAATTCTGAGCTACTGGACCCCTGCAGAGTTATCTGTAGATCAGTTTTTGAATAAATATGAAAAAAATTGCTTCAGAAAATGAAGGGAAACGACACAGAGTAGAAAAAAATTGTGCCTTTGCTATGGGCTAGTGCATGCTGGTCCTTGTGTAAATGAGGTGAGATGACAAGGGCGAAGGGAGCTTCTCCTGCCATTTAGACAGACAATTGTGGCATCAACACATCTGGCTACATGTTGCTTCAAAGAGGCTTAGAGCAGACTGACCACATATAGGCAGACAAGTTTATCCTTCCCCGCAATGAGCATGAAGAGCTTGTGGAGACTCAGTAGGCAGGATTTTGAAAAGCAGCTAAGTGACTTAGGAAACAAGTCACAACCACATTGACTTTCAATGTGACTTCTAAGTCATGCAGGCACTTTAGAAAGCTCCACTCAATCTTTCCCTGAACTCTTATGTGTTGTATGGATCCACACTACTCACTTGTCACCAAGCTATTGCCTGGTGGGCCAAGATGACCTGACCACCTCAGAAACAATAGGGCTGAGGAGAAAAAGATAGCCAGAGAGAACCTAAGTATGTATAAAAGGGTGTATCATCTACACTCAAAGTCTTTAGTCCCATTTCCCCCATAAGTTCTCTTACCTCTCAGTCAAGCCCCAAGTTTGCTATGGAGGCAGCCCCACACTCCCAAAACACAGTATCCTTTCCCTAAGGTGATTACCTCACCTCCTGCCTCTTTCAGGAGGTGTTTTTACTTAGCTACTCCTTCAGTCTTCCTAAGAGTTATCTCATCTCCCAACAGAATGGGCTGGCACTGGCTTATATTGACCCAGACCTCTCCCACTCTCAGCAGACTGAGAGAATTGGTTAATTGAAGTCAGATGTTTGGAGGTTTTTCTTTTTTATTCCCCTCCTCCATGTGACAGTTAACTCGGTCACCCCTGTCTGGGCTGGCCAGAGTCAAGCCCTAAATAATGTATTGAATAATACAAACTATTTGTTTTTGTGGAATAAAATAATGATCATATTCCTTTATACAGATTAACTGGGCTAGTTTTTGTCATGGTGTTTCACACCATCATGCACTAGTAACCATGAATGAGGTCACATTTTCTCCCTCAGCTCTACCTTCCCCAAAACCTTGCAGAAAGGTCAGTCTTCAGCTTTCTATAACAGAAGCCACAAGGGCAGGATCTTGGAGTCAAGTGAAATGTCATCTGTTCTCCTTGCTGTTGCATGGATTTTTCTATGGAGTCAGTTTTAAAATGATTTTCATATAGAAAGCAAATTTGATGTAAGAAAGTTGTCTTCTTATTTTTATTTTCTTTGATAAGCTGGTGCAATGTCGGCGGATTAGCCATTGGGCCAACAGGGCCCATGACCAGGGGCCCCAGCCAAATGGGGGGCCCAGGAGAAATGGGCGCCACTGTGCCCCAATCCCTTTCCTCCCAGTGCTCCTGCCAGGGAGCAGGGCTGAGGTGCGGGGGCTTGCCTCATTCCACTCCACCTGCCTAGCACTCCTGCCAGGAAGCGGGGTTGGGGAATGGGGACTTGCCTTGCTCTGCCCGCCTGGTGCTCCTGCCAGAGAGCAGGAGAAGCCTGCAGGAGTGCCGAACTGGCATGGCAAGGCCCCTGTGCTCTGACCCCATTTCCCCAGCAGGAGTACTAGAGTGGGGGGAGTAGGGACTGCAGGCGGAAAGGGTGGGGAGGGGTCCCCACTTGCTCTGGCCCAGGGCCCCACAATCTGCCTCTGTGTTTAGCCTGTAAGAATTTAAAGGCAAACAAAGGAAAAAGATACTTGAGTTACACTGACTGCACTGGGGAGGTAAGAGAATACATCACAGTGGCAAAGATGAAGTCTTGACCTAAATATATTTAAAAGTTACTGAGGCTTTTGTCAATGTGACACAGGCAATCTAGAAAAGATCCATGGTTTAGAGAAGCAGAGTTAATCCAGCTTTGAGGTTTATTAGTTTTTTAAAAATACTGTAGCATCCAGGCTTTCAATTTATGGCCTTTTGATTTTGTCCAAAAGCACTATGCATGGAGAGTCTAATTTTAAATTAAATTTCCAATCCCAATCTGTAGTAAGCACCTGCAAATGCAATTCAATTGTCCAGCCAGACTTACTACTGAGTCGTGTGAGAAAACCAAATCTGTACGAGTCTCTAGCAGTCACAGGCTTTCCAGCTCAAAAGCCAATGTCTAGTGCCTGCTGGAAAGTGCACTACAAAGGAAATAAATGTCATTATATTTTTAAAATAATCTGTTTGGAGGAAAATGTTTTGAATGAAATATAACTCAAAGAGGACCTAAGAAGTTATTTGGTTATCAAATATTAGTAAAAGAAAATACGGTAACTGATCATTTAAAAATATTATTCCAATGTTTACAGATTTGCATGATTGGTCTATCAATTGAAGCCAAATATAGTGTTTTGATTCTGATTTTTTGAGTTATTAATTTTTAATTATTAAATATTATTGGAATAGTCAGAGATCACACTTCAATATCTTATTTATCAGTCAGAGTATGCCATCTATTTTTTAAGCAGAACACCCCTCCAATTTCAAATAGGGGCACCCCCAATAATTTTTC
This sequence comes from Mauremys mutica, assembly GCF_020497125.1. NCBI lineage: Eukaryota > Metazoa > Chordata > Testudines > Geoemydidae > Mauremys > Mauremys mutica. The sequence continues at coordinate 39,464,991 of NC_059079.1, read as the reverse complement.
ATATGGTATGCACAACTGAACCACTCATTTTAGGGGTGGAAGCGCCACCCTCTGTCAGGAATGAGGGGTCACTGGGCCAAATTTCAGTGTGTGGCACTGTGGTGCCGTGTGCCAGGTTGCAACATCACTTGCAAATGGAGGTCCCATAGCAAAATGATCCCTCTGCCCTATCCCTTCCCTTGGCAGCCCCATCCCTGCTTACAGTATGCACCATCTGTAATGTTTTATGGATGCAGGCTCCACTGCTTTGAAGCTAAACATGGATGCCACAAGGTGAACACAGATGCCAAAGATACTTAAAATCCTGGCACTATTTCTGAAATAACCTAAGTATTGGAATTCTTGTATGTTGTATATTTCCCTCTACTTTTAATCATAATTGAAGTGGTACCTCTGTAGGTGAACAGTCCTAGCATTCACAATTTTAGGACCGAGTAATTTGTTTTCTACAATCTGCAGACACTGCTACATGAATAGGAAAACTAACAAGAGAGTTATCATTCCTGCTGGTTGCTTGAGAAAGTAGAATAAAACTGATTTCTCAATTAGTCTTTAAGTTCAAATTTGTATTATATCTAGTGGTTTCTTCTGATATTGAATGACTTTTTTTAAGGCATTTCTAGAATACAGATAAATGCAGAAACTTGCCCATAAAGTATTTTTAACATGATAGCTAGCTTCAGTCTCCTGTCTTCCCCTCTCACCCCAACCTAAACAATTAGTACTAATAATGCTACTGTCAATAGAAAAAGGTAAAATATGCTGCAGAATACAAATCTGTTAGTCCCTTTTAATAAAATTGTATAGACCCTTTATGTTTAAGAATTAAAAAAAATATATATAGTCATTTGCTTACTGAAGAGAATGCTGAACCTTAACATTTACAGAGCACCTATATACAGTATCTGCTTATCTTTCATACTTATATGGCTTGCACAATATTTTATGTATTTATCCTTACAACACCCCTGTGAGGCAGGGAAGTATTACCATTCCCATTTTACAGATGGCCACTTGAGGTGCACAGAGACTATGTGATTTTTCCAAGGTCACACAGGAAGTTTGGGGTAAAGCTGGGAACTGTACCCAGGCTAGTGCCCTAACCACTGTTCCATCCTTCCTTTCATAAAGAGATCCAACTAAGCACCTGGAATATTTCAGAAATCCTTATATAAGTTTTATTGGAACCTACAAATGAACCCTGTACTTCCAGCCTCTTTGCCTAGACAACATCAGCAGAAGTATTTATATATTAATGAGAAAAAAAGAGAATTACAATGCAAAAGGAAGCGGGAAACTACCTCTTAGTTTTGCCCTTGTTCTGCCTAGATAGTGAGCTGCTTTTACTGAGAAATTATGCTGGATTCAAAATAGCTTATTTATTTTAAAAGAGGGGTTAGCATTGTATTCCCTGCTGTTGAAACATCCAGACTAATTACACAACCGATAAGGGAATGCACCTTCTTTATTCAAAGGCACTAAGAGTTGATATGAAAGCATGTTGCTACAACTCTTACTTGTCAATGAGTGGTCAACATTAATATCGCTACAGTAAGACAAAATGGTCTGTAAAAGGCAGGTATTTCCTCCTTCAAGACATACTGTAGATAGAAATGTGCAGTAAATTTCTAGCAAAGACACACCTCTCCTAATAACCATGGTACAGCACTATGGCTATGACTTACCTCCATGTTTTAACCTCATGGTTCATACGGAGAAAGTACAAATACATGGAACAATGATAAACAAACAGGACTATCTTCTTGTCATGTACTCTCTCACATCACCAATATCTTACCAGAAAACCTGTGCAATGGAAAATATGTTAAGTTGGCACGCAAAGTCTGCTGCCAATTTAGCCACTCTTTGTGAAGGATAAAAAAAAAGTTTTGTATAAGGTACTGCAGGCCAGCAGTTTGCCAAAATATCAGTTGAAACAGCAGATCTCAAGTAATTAAATCTCAGCTTATGCTATACTCCAGAGATTCATGAAATAGCAAAATGGTATGCATGAGTATGTAGGCAAAGTAAGAAAGACAGATGTTGTAGTGACTTCCTCTCATTGGAAACCGGTCCACTATAGTAATAGTGACATTAAAGTGGCTCCAAAGCTCTACTTTGGACTCCAAAATAACTGAAATGACAGAATAATATTTATGATGGTAATATTAGCTGATACATATTTTGCCAGAAGCTGGGAATGGGTGACAGGGGATGGATCACTTGATGATTACCTGTTCTGTGCATTCCCTCTGGGGCACTTGGCATTGGCCACTATTGGAAGATAGGATGCTTGGCTAGATGGACCTTTGGTCTGGCCCAGTATGGCCATTCTTATATTACATGTTTCAAAGAGAAAATTCATGTCATAATTTCACTGATATCAGACATTTGTCACTGTGAACAATTTCATGGAAACCAATTAATATTGATCAAATCACTTTCCTGTACAACCAAATGATTCCTAAGCATTCCTAAAAGTGGGGCATTGGTATTCTCACCCAGAAATTCATATGTTATCTCAAACAGCCAAAGGGAAGTAGCTACAATAGTGAGAGTTCAAGCAACATCAGAAATGGGTGGCTCCTCTGTTCCCATTAATGTAAGCAAGAAAAAGTGATGTAAAATTAACATGATTTGAAACTTGTAGTATCTGCAAAAATTGGAGGAGTTGCAGCAGAAATGTGGATTACTTTGGAATGGTTCATATTACATTCTCCAAGAATTACTTGGACAAATTTTTAAACACTGATTTTTGAACTGAATTAAACCTTCAGAAAGTACTGTGTAGGAAAAAAACCTGAACTGCCACATCTGTCCACAATTTAATGGAATAAAGCAGTTAGTGCCCTTTATTGAGAACTGTTTATAACATCTTGTCAATCACCTCTCTAAATTTTATTTCATTTTAAATGAACTTTCCATGTCTCCTGCTTTTTGTTCTTCCTTCTCTCATCCCCCCCCCCCCCCGCCACATTTTCTCTCTTTTTTTCCCACCACATTAGTTCATGGCACATTTATCTTTGTGTTCTCTGTCTCTTCCCCTATATATAATGTTTTCTGTACTTTTATTTTTCTAACTTATCCTATCAGTTACCTTCTCTCTCCCTCCCATGTGCTCTCTTAGGTCCACATAACCCCAAATCAACATTTCCATCTCAACTCCACTACACAGAGGACTGTCTGATAAATTCACAATAGTTTCCAAAACTCTGTCTGGGTTCTGAAAGAGGGAAGGAGCATTCTACTATTTTTGTAGTGCACTCCCACTCTACAGCATCTTCACTGCTGCAAGGAGGGTGTTGGGGTTTTCCTCTGCTCTACCCTTTCATCAGCCTCCTACCTGCTGTGATCTGGGTGTGTGTGTGTGTCTGCGTTTCTACACCTCCCAGCAGCTTTCTGGCTGATGCAAGAAGATGAGTGTCTCTGCTAGTCTAATGCCAGTTCTTGTTTTAGAATTATCCTCTCCATTGCCTCTACTGCTGCTCAGAACTCCCCGCCCCCCACCAAGCAGTAACAGAGATGACCTGCTGCTGTTACCCCAAAATCTCTGTGTGGAATAATATGACGACATATACAACAGTTTTGACTCCTACCAGCATCTATCAACTGGGAGAATTAGAAATCTATGTGCCTCCCACCCATGTTGCATTGAAATAAAGGATAGAGAGAATATAACATTAAACAGAAAGAAGATTTATTAAGGGATAAATATAACCGGGAAAGACTTAATATGGGGAACCCTACAAATGCCCATGAATAGATTCCAGCAAGGGGCATAATGCCCAGACCCTTAAACTATCCCTTGGTTAAACTATTAAGTGCCCGAAAAATAATTACTGTCTCTCTTCTACTGCAGCTGGAGGTCACTGACAACTGATCGTCTGTCTCAGGATCTCTGGAACATCAAAGGATCTGGCTCTCTACCGCCGAAGCAGGAGATAACAGATCTGGGCTGATAGCAAAGCCTTTTCTGGATCCCTTGGTGGAACACAGGAATCAGGTAAGTATCAGAGTCCTTGGCAGAGTGTTAGTAGCCAAAACCTTGATCTGATGATCTTGATCCGATGACGCGCAAAGAAACTGGATGTGGCTGCCTCAATGATGGACAGCAGCAGCGTCACCACTGACAGTCCCTTATATGCTCTCTGTGGCACCAATTCATGAGGCACACACTGACAGGCACTGCCCCCAAACAGTTCCAGCCAGTTTTCAGTCCCTCACATTCTGGTGGGAAACAGCGTTTTGGTGGGAAAATGCCATGAAGAAAGGGTACCAAGATGGAGTTCAAACCCTTCCTATTATATGCGCCATCTTGAATTTCTAAACTCCATTTTGAATTGCAGCAACATTAATTACAATACATAACAGAATATCACCATGTACCAAAAACACCTTACACTGCCCTCCAAGTTCTGAACAGCATCAGTTAAAACTGAGAAGATTTGAGTCAGTTTACCTCTACTACAGAGTGATGAAAATTCTGAGCAACAGCAGAGGCACAGAAACTACCTGCTGACTTGGGAAGGTGACATTGCATCTGCTTATGTGCATTTGGGAAGTTTTCTTCACACCATGAAGGGTAGAAATTTACCTTTAAAAAAACAAACAAACATGAAAATAGAAATTCTGCAGAAGCTGATGGCACTTGCCCTGAAAGATTCCGACTCACCACAGCAAAGCAGATTATAAGATCTTATTAGCCTTCTCATTTTCCTTTAATAATCTATCACTATTGCTAATACCAGGTTAGCTCCCTTTAAGAACAAAATTGGGAGCATTCATATTAGTGACATGCTAGTGCTGTGGGAGCCTTTTCTATACCAGAGCTCCTGCTGATGCTTCCAGAACTCCACCACTGATAGCAATAATGGGAAATTAAAGGTGAAAAGGCTAGCCACTGAGACAACAGAGATCAGATGCAAAAAAGTATTGAGAGACTCCCATGTGGAAGTGGTCTGAGTATGAATCCCAATCTAGACTTTCGCAAAGTTTGGGCATGTTAAGATCCAGAATTGTGGCTTGGGACCATCTATATAAAATGTGTAGACCACAGGACCAGAAATTCCTTTTCCACCATTATTGCCAAAAAATAAATGTTGTTTTTATAGAGTAGGGATGAATTTTTGTATTCAGCTTAAGTGTCGGAATATGAAGCACTTATTTTGTATATCCTACATGGATTTTTTGCATGATATGACAGTGACTTAGTAACTTTATAATAAATGCTAACTCATCTGAGCTTTAGAGATGCCTAAACTTTTATTTTTCATTCCCTGTTTGCATTTGGATGGAAACAATTTATTTTAAGCAGTTGAGGTTTCAATGAAAAATTCAGCAGAGTGAAAATTTTCTTGCAGTGGTGAGGTCTTAGTGCCATTTTCTCTGCACTTATTCATGAAAAAATAAGGATTTTCTTTGTTAAAAATCAGTATCTTATTCAATGTCTTCTATACAGGGTGTAAATTTTCACTAAATCTTGCACTTTAGACTACAAGTTTTTGCAATAAATTAAACTGACTTTATCTAAGTAACAATTGTGTTTGGTGTCATCAGTGGAAACACTGAATAACCAAAGATACTTGAACTTTGGGTTCTCCTGTTGATGCTATTGCTACTTTGTAATGAGTCTCCAATTACTTTTAGTACCTTTGTGTGTTATGTTCTTTGCATATACAGATTTGGTTCAAATTTCCATATTAATGTAGTCCAGAACAGTAGACATGGGTCTTTGAAAGGTTTTCTTTCATGAGGCCCTGGAAGATCTGCTATAGAATAAGCAGTCCAAGACCCCAGTTCAGTGAGGTTAAGCACATGTGCTTAAAGTTACTCATGTGCTTATCTTGCTATTCGGAACCTCAGTACCCTGCTACTTCTGTAAGGAAAGTCAGAAAAGTTGTTATAAAATTTATTTTTAAACCAGTATTATCATAGTCGACATTGGTTCTGATGAGGGATGGTCTATAATTCCAAGGCTGCCTCTGATATTTCAGTCTAGATCAAGTATCTATCACTGTGGTTGTACTGTCTGAGGAACACCATCTGGAGTACTTAGTCTGCAGTGGTAGATGATCATTAGCCTTAACTGAACCAATTTTACCTACTTCACAGGGATGTTATGAGTGATGAATTATAGTAGCAATGTGGGTTGCTTGAGTATGCAGTATACATAGGCTCCCTCATGGGATGTGTAAAGCATTTTGGGAGTTCCTCAGATGAGAGGTGCTATGACAGGGCAAAGTAATAGCTGTATGCCCACATTTGTCTTCTCATCTTTCCCCCTTTCTGTCATGTTCCCTTCATCTCTCAATTTCTGTATAACGATAATTTACAAAACCCACGGGAAGTCTGTGTATACTGCATAAGCAAACTAAAGCACAATTATAAATACAGAGTTCACTGTGAATGGGCATCTGCTAACACTGAAACAAACACACACTGGGGCCTTCAAACAACGTAACAGGAAAGCATAAAGTATTTAAAACCCAGCTACTTACAGATTAATTGCCAACGGCTATAAATTACACATAAGGAAAAAGGGTAAAATGAGGCTATACAAAATCATTTGAATTGTTTATAACTTGTATGAAAGAGATTTCCTATAAACCAGATTGAAAGTGACAAAAACATGAATATGTAACTGGAGTCAGATTTAACCATCTGATATCAACAGATTATGTTTCACTTATTTGAGAAAACCTAGGAGCACTGATGCCTAATGGAAAAAGTCTAAAGGGGGTGGGGGGCGTGTAGATTGTTGACAAACCTAAAGAAGGTAAAACTGAAATATCCCATAATTGATCCACATCGGAGGAAAGTAAAAGATGCAGCATGTGCAGATATGTATTCAAGGATGCTAGTGAAATGATTAAAAGCCACAGGAAATAAATCACAGAATAAAAATATGGTGGAGAACATCTGGTAAATCTAAAATATCATCCATGTCTCAATTTTTTCTCCCAGCAGTTATCTATGGAGCAAAGGTCTGGCTGCCTACAAAGATAAGTGAACAGAAGCTATCAAATGCATAAAGAAATATGAATGCTCAATGTCCAGTATTTCAAGGAGAGACAAGACAAAAGAATTTATATAATCAAAATGAATCACAGATGTTGAGATTATAAGAGCTAACCTACATTGGGTAAAATATCAGACTAGAAAACCAGACTCTTAATAGATATTGATGACTGCTATTCAGTGAATAGGCTTTATGAGGAGGGGCTGGAAGAGAAGAACATGAAAATGCTAAAGAGAGGGAGGATGCTAAGTACATTATTGCTCATATCAGTGTGACATAGATTATGAATATTGTGCAAGACAATGAGAGGCAAAAAATTCCAAAGGCATTTGTCCAGTGTTAAGCAGGCTATCATTGCTAAATATATTTTTTAAATTAAGGGCTCAATTCTCCCTGGCATCTACGGTCTCAGTTACAGCTCTCTGATTCAGCACCAGCCCAACCCCAATATTAATTAGAGCAGTTGAAGAGTCTCTGAGGGACCTTTATGCCAGAATAGAATTAGTATACCAGCCTATCCCCACCTTGCCACATCCCTGGGCTGTACCAAAGAAGCCAGACTGAAATTCTAACTTAATTTAAGTTAATTTTCCAAAGGCTTTCACCTTTTATTTTTAATAAATCATGCAACACATGTTTTCCCAATTCTTTCTCTGATTCCTGTTAGATGGCTTCATTCTCTGAAATCTTTGAGATCATGAAAGGGAAGCTGCTATAAGTTCTCAAAGCTTCTTTTGACAATAAAACACAGAACATGTGTTTATAAACAACCCCTTAGCTGAAGCAGTAATTTCCCCAAGATATATAATTTCATCATATAATTCTTACTCACAAAAAAATCCCTTCGCTGACAAGACATGATGAAAAGGAGAAAATATAGCTAGGATTATCAGATGTTGGCTCCATTTGTCTAAGGTACTATGCTCAGAATAGCCTGTATTTTGAGGATGGCGATCTGATTCTGATTGACTGTTTCTGAGCTTCAAATATATACTGAAGTTTAATAGATATTGATTGCACAAAAGAAAAGAGCATCTCCTAATAATGTTATCCACATTTTTGGAGGGCAAATATGCAAGATTCCATAGGTCTAGTCAAAGAGTTTAAAACCCTGGCCAATTATTTTCCTGCATTATTTTTATTTCATTTTAGTATTTGTGGTTTTTTACCCTTGCCACAGTTGTTCATTACATGGTGCAATCTAGCATGTCTAAGATTCAGACTTCAAACAAGGCAGCTCAACTGAACTTGAAGAGAAAAGAGAAGTGGTTTCTGTGGCAATGGTAACCACATGAAACAGCTCTAGATCATTGCTCAGGCTCTCCTTTCCTTTAGCATTGAACAAACATTACTGAGACCTGATTCAGTGATGTCTTAATTATCATCTAAGCAGTCATTTTTACATATGCCTTTTTATTCTTTACAAAAAAAATTCCTTTCACTTTTGACTTGCTAATATGTGATTATACTTAGCCTGAAAGCATAATACACCTGCTGCAAACATAACAATTTAATCATTCATTTCTCTGCTTCTTTGTATGAACAACCTCTCAAAAAACATGTGACCATTCAAACAAGCACATTAAAAACCCTGAGGAAACAATAGTGCCCATCCACTAGAAGCTGTGCAAAGCATTTCAGCTTGAACATAAAATGCAGTCACTCAAAACAAACTTGGTTGAAGTTTCATCTGGGTTTGTGAACAAGCAAGAATTTGATTGAATTTTGTCAAAGCTGGATGTGAATGTTTTTGCGGGATATTTGTAAACATTTTAAGGCTGCCTCTTGGCTAGTGCATTTCAGAGTCAAAGCTGGGAAAGGTCATGTTGTATTTTCAAATACAGCAACTGTCTGGCAAACTTGTGTAAATATGCATGAACTGCAACCTTGCCTACGGGTACAATATGTTTAACAATGGGAAAACCAGAATCATTAGGAGTCAAACATCTCCAATTTCAGGTCCTGTGAACCCATGTATGTAACTTCTGAGCACAAGAAAATATTTTCAAACATTTATTAAACCAAACTTGGAAGCGTTTGAACTCAAGGTGTACACTGCTTGCATTTCTCTTTTAAACACTATACTCGGACAATTTAAATATTTTTTCTTTGCTTATTTTCATACAGCCAAGCCTCTGGAATCCAAAATTTACATTTACTTAGTGCCCAAATCCTATTCAGAAGCAGCACATGAAAACTATTTATTACATTGGTTTGGAATTAAATTTAACTTATTCAAAGAAGGCCTCCAATTTTCTAAGTGGCACACTGCTCTATATTAACCAAAGCTTTTGTTAGTAGATAATATAAAGTTAATATACAGTGATCATACCATGTACTAATAAAAATATACCACCATTCATAATATCCTAAATACATCCATGTTAACCTTTAATATTTATGAAGTCATATATATGCAGCAAATATTCATTACACAAGCGATATATAACTTGTCCCCAAAAAGCTTATAATCCAATTCAGACAGACAAATATAATCTAATTCAGCAATTCTACTACAGTAAGATGAGGGTACAAGGTCAGCATAAAAATCAGTTTTGGAAGGCTACAGGAAAGAAGTGGGCTTGTGTAATATTCTGTGGAACTCAGTGGATATACTGACCAATTCCCAATGGATCAGTGGTCATTGAAAGAGTTGTGTATAACAAATATAACTAAATAGAAGTGGAGTATTTCTATTGTATATACACATCTCTATATTTGTGTCTATCTAATGCTTTATAGTCAAATTTTCTGAGTGAAATCCTGGCCCATTAAAGTCATTGGGCGTTTTACCACTGAATTTGCTGGAGCCAGGATTTCACTTTCCCTATGTGGAAAGTTAATACAAAATACTCATTAAAACTAACACCTAAATAATAGATTCAGATCTATTCTCTCGTCATATGACATAACCTGAAACATTTGCAACAAACATAAGGCATGCACAGGAGGATTGTAAGGGGTGAAATGACAGTTCTGTGTCCACAGTCACATTCTAAGGTGCGTATACAGGACACAATACTATGCACTCTACTTGTTTTTAGCACTGGCTTTTGAAACATTTAGAGCATCTATTAAGATGCTAAAAAGAGTATCATTAGCCAAGGGCTCTGAGAGGCAATAGTACAACAAAGCTACTGAAATTTGTTTACTATAACTTAAAGAGGTAAATCATCGAGTAGTATCGGATGAAAGCCTCTAGCACCAGAGATGATCAGTTTCAACTTGGAGAGTACTGGCTTGGATTTTGCTTTCCCATCTGAGATTTAATACCTCCAAATGGGAAAGCTAACACATCACTGCTATGTATAAATATGTCCTGGCTGATTATTGTTGATTATTGTTCCACTAGAAATAGAAGCAACACAACAGCTCCATTGCAACAAAGAATGGTAAGTGAAAAATTTACTCACAGAATCCTCAAAAGTTATATTTCTAGCAGTTACATCAATTGACCAGCCAGTTTTGAATTGTACAAGCACTTTAATAAAAATGACATTTTGTCACCACATTACTCTATGAATGGCATTAAAATATGGATGTCCTAGAATGGAGAATAACAACATCGCTACTTTGAATATGAGGTCATTCAGCTGTGTCAGTTATTGGCATTTTAGTCATTTGCAATTGATATGCTTAAAATGTGAATTCCATCCCCCAGTCTTGTCACCCTTTATGGGAAAACTGAAGTAAAAATGGTAATCTCTAAAAGAACAGTATTCATTGTATTATTTGATCATCATTATTAGGAAGTGCATGGCTATTTTTGGCACTCATTGCATGCAATCTGCCAGAGAATTTGAGAGCCTTAAGTTAATTGCTAGCTCGATAATTTCATATTGAAATTCTGTATCATCAGATATTGCACACATCTGGCTGAATTGTAAGAAAAACAGTAGTTGGCTTTAGTCATTTTTATGTCTTATTTTAAAGGGGAGTCCTCTACAATATATATTGCTACACATGTTACAAACCTTTAAAGAGGACCAATTCTCTTTGTAACTGTTTATAACCTAAAATCAAATACCCAGAAAAGCAAGAACTATTTCTTCAGATAGTAATGGGCAGATCAATGCAGACTGTTTCCTGGAATACAAGAATCTGCACAACCACATTAAGCATGAGCATAAAGTTAAGGTGTTTTTAAGGCAGTATGCAAATGTTAAATATTTCTATTTTGCATATGCAATTAGGGTGACCAGGCAGCAAGTGTAAAAAATCGGGACTGTCCCTATAAAATCAGGACATCTGGTCACCCTATCCACGATGCTATATAAAAAGTGTGGAAGGGGATTAGAACTTCCTTTTGTTCAGAAGAAAATGTTGGCACAAGTGAAGGAGAACAGCCGTCTGGCCTCCAAATACACTCTCGCAGTTCTCTTCCTACTTCCACGGTGAAATCTTGGTCCCATGGAAGACAAGGAGAGCTTTGCCATTCACTTCAATGGAACTAAGATTTCACCCTGGTGTATTTCTTTCCTTCTTCTGTTCACTGGTTCTACCTTCTAGGGAATCAGGTTCTTGCTGATAATTGTCATGTTGTGATGCAGGCAGGAGCAAGCAGCACAGAGAGGCTCATGTGCTCACAAGAGAGAAGTGCTTTATTAGAAACTACTGGAAAGTAACAGAGAGAGTCAACAATGCTTCCAGGTATACTGAATCTCACAACACTAGCTCTAAGTGCTTTCAGCAAATCTCCCCTATTTCAGCTTCTAACACTTAGTCATACTAAAAGTCCAACAAGACCTAACTTTAACAGAAGGACAGGGTAGACTACCTGAACCTCCAAATCAGCCGTGTGAGTTATTTTGTCTTGTATTACTAGAAAGCCAGCTTAATATATGTGCTTCTCGCTTCTCTTTGACTTTAGGCTTGATTTTTTTCTTCACATTGACCTTATGACATTTGGCCTCTCTCTTCTTTTTGGTTTTAGGTTTTACCTTTTCCCTTTCAGCTCTAACCTGTACCCCCCCGCCCCCTTTTTTTTGGCTTTCTTTACCTTCACTTCCTCTAGCTGAAGGAACAAGTCACAATTCTTAGTTTATTTACCAATGTGACCAGGCAGAGCATCCTCTTCCATCAGGTCCATCATAAGATTTGTCAGTGGAAACTCTAAAGATCTCTTGATGGCCTGGCCCAGGCACTATATGAGCCAGAGTTTTTTGGAAAAAGGAAGCTCATGGGTATTGACTTTTATAACAGCAGTCTGCAAGCTCTCCAGTGAGGTGAACTTATTTAAACCCCCAAAAGGACCAAAAAATTTGGTGGAAAACTTCAATTTTCTCGCTCAAGGAGCTGGCATCTCAACTTTCCTCTGCTACAAATTCCATGCTCTTTGAAGCTTTCAGATCCAGTTTGTGTATCTATGTGTATTTATCTGCTGATCTGTTATATTTGCTGTTGAATCTGCTATTGAGCTGTGATTACAAGTTTGCATAAATTTCTCCTTGCTACCGTAGGGTAGGAGAAGAAATGGCACTTCTTTCTAAGCACTCTCTCACTCGTATATTAACAGTCCCATTAGTGGTTTCTATTGCTGTGGCCATCTCCTCTTACTCTGGGTCTTTTTTTACCACCTTCACCTCCTTCTGCATTGAAATCTGCATAATGCCATTTAGCATCCACTTCATGACATTTGTAGCATTCTGTTTCTCAAGCTGGGTACATTTTCCAGGAGTGCTGGGATTTTCTACCACATCTTCAAACACTGTTTTCTCTTCTTTGTTACTTATTTCCACACACTGTTTGAATTGATCAGATTTTTTTCTTTGTTTCTCTCAGTAAGTTTTTCTATTGCACCTCACTACTCTGAAATCTGCATCTTCTTATCCTGCCTTCAGTATTTTCCAGATGTTCCTCAAGCTTCTGTGTTCATAAAGTCACAGATTTTAAGGCCACAAGCGGCCACCAGATTATCTAGTCTGACCTCCTGTGTATCACAGACCACCACCCAACACTCACACACTAAACCCAACAACCAAAATTAGACCAAAGTATTAACAGCCCACAGGCTGTTTAGACAATGTGCCAAAGGCAGAGAATGGGAGGAATTGAGGTACACCAGTGCTAATAATTGTCATAATTATTCCTCCCACAATAGCAGGGAAATGATTGAGATATACCTAGGCAATCCTGGCAAGTAACCCATACACTGCAGAGGAAGGTGTAAACCCCCACCAATTTCCCAGCCAATCTGACCTGGGGGAAATTCCTTCCCAGCCCAACATATGGTGAATATTTACATCCTGAACAAAAGCCAGTCAGCCAAGCACCAGAGAAAGAGAATGCTCAGAGCCCTGATCTACCCTATCCAGTGTCCCATCCCTAGCTGTGGCCATCCTGGATGCTTCAGAGGAAGGAGATGGAGGGGGAGGGGAAGACATTAGTGGGGAAGGATAGAGGGTGAGGGTGGTGGTGGGAAATCCATTCCTGACCCCTGCAGCTGAACGTGAGCTTTTAGGAACACAATACAAACTGGAAGTGAGCCCCATGGCTGCTGAGTCCTGTCCCCTATCATCACATAATTAGAACTTTTAAAAAATTTGACCAAAAACAACTTTTTTAAAATGAAAATCAATCACCAACCCTGCCTTAATGTTAAAAGTGTTTTCACTTATTCATACACATCATTCCGATGAGGAGTTAGACCTGAGGTGATGAGTATGATGTTCACCTCATTTGCCATGATGTATATGAGGGAATTTACTTTTAGGGTGCATGCAGCATGACACTGCTCAGAATGAGGCCCAAATGGAATAAACCAATGACTTTATCAGCAATGTGAGAACTTTTTGGAGGAATAATGGGAAATATGAACCACTGTGCTGGTTTTGAGTTGGGGAGGGTGGACTTTGGTTCTTTTACAAACACAGTTTTATTGTTTCCCCTTTAATTGCTCCTACAGAAATGGCCTCCTTCCTTTGTGTTGCTGTGGGCTCATGGCCTCCTTGCTGAAGCTGCTGTGTTTTGGGCCTGCTGCCCAGTTTTTCAGCAAAGCCTCCTCTTCACTTTCCTCTCTGAAGAATGGAGTTTATTGTTCTCTGCCCTGCTTTTTCTTTTGTCTTTTCTGCTACCACAGCCCTTCTAGCACTCTCATTTTCTCTTTCAGCACAGCCTGTTCTGGGGGCATGTTCCCGAGTTAGGAAAAGCCCTTCACTGCAGAGGAGTGTTATTTACTCTCCTCTTTTATTCTATTCCTTGTGTGTCTGGAGGTGGAATCCAGCCAGTTCTGATGCTGTGGACCTTGTTTTTTTCCCTCAGATCTTGATTTCAATGATGTTAGTTCTCATTGGAGGTTCAAGTCCCAGGTGGTGTTATGGTGCAGGCAGGACTGTTTACAACAGAGGTACAGTAAATGCTTAATTTATGATAACCTGGAAGTGACAATGGAGAATCAACACTACATTCCAGGTATACTGAGACCTGCTGTACTAGCTTGTAGATACTCTCCACAACAGTAATTAGGGGTGAGAGCAAGAGTTTGGGGAAAATGTTGGCAAGCCTAATTTGTGGCAATAGTTGTAGGGGTTCTAGCTGGGGCAGAATATTAACCTCCAGTGCCCCACAATCTGTCTAACATTCATCTCTTCTGTTACCATCCTTCTGAATTTTGCAGCAACAAATGCATTGTAAAGTAGTCATATAATATGTGCAAATGTTTATAAGCTGTCTGTCTCAATTGATCCAAAGGGATAAGAACACCATATCCAATAAGTGCTGGAGTTTGGGGTTATGCAATTTAAGTTTCTGTAACAGCAATACCCTAGGTGTTTAGTTATTGTTGTTTTTGCTACTGAGAGACAAAACTATGTTCTTATAAAACCTGGCTTGCAAGCAGATTATTTTCAAATTGCAGAAATGTGCCCTGCTAGATCATTTCACATACAATTAGATGAGTAACAAAAAGTTTGATATGTAACCTGATGCATCACTGTGGAAGAGCATCTACCAGAGCAAAATATTAACAATAAAAACACCATTTACAAAATTTCAATCTTATTTTTTCTCCTCTATTTACTTTCTCCTCATGTTCTCTATTTGCTTTTTATTCTCCTTTCTTTTCCCACTGCACCCCCATAGTTCCCAAGACTACAATTGTTGCAAAACCAAGCACCATCTGTAGAAAGGTGGCTGACCAGAATCAAATAATTCAGGATGAAAGACAGATACTCAGGGTAGTTAGGTGAAAGCATGAAATACAATCACTGAAGACAATAGGCCATGATGCGCCAAATATAAATCCATAGAAAACAACAAGAAATTAAATATGAGGGTTCTGAGATTCCCAGTAGGAATCAAAATGACATACATATTTCTGCTAAGAAGATTTGGGATTGACCCCAGATAAAATCTGTTGACTCCACTAGATGTATTAAACGTATGCTAACACTTTAGATTAAAAGCTAACAAAGAGGTGGCAAAGGCTCTGAAGTGCATGATATATCCACCATGAGTATTTATATCATTGATACCTGGTTAATGGCTAGATAACATGTCTACATTGAAGACAATTAGAGACCCAATCCTGCAATGTTTAACTTACTATTTACAAGCATAGGGAAGCTCAGAAAGACAGCAATAAGAAAGTAAAATAAAGGCATGTTTATTTACAGAATTGGCCAGAGCTATTTGCCTACATACATATGATAGAAATAGCTGCAGTGAGGAGGGTGATAGATTCCATTCTATAGGCTGACAAACAGAGTCCAAATCAATGTATTTTTTAAAATGTTCAGGACGCAGCACACAGTATGCAGAGAACATTATAAAGTACAAACTTCCTGCACAGCACATAACTTGTGTTCTACTTTCAGATTAATTTGCACTTACTAATTTTCATGCAGATCATCCCATGTAACTAGAGATATCTAAATAATTCATGTAAATGAAATATGGCTTCTTTTACAAATCAGAGAAATCGCCAAATATAATCAACAGTCATTTTTTGGAGTTTTACAGCAGTGTTTCAGAGATAGCGGAGGAGTGTCTTTCAGATGATCATGGTGTGTCTAGTCCACCAGAGAATGTGCAAGTTATGGAAAATGCCAACTAAAAGTTGTAAAAATATATAGACATATTGTCAAAAATTGTTAGTGATTTTTTCATTAAAATATGAATTTTTCAGAAAAAAATTGGCCATTCCGTAACCTGGTTGGAAAATACTGAACAATTTTCCTGAAAGTTATCCTCCCAGATTGCATAATTTGAAAACTTTCAATAATTTCTTACCAATTTATCCAAGAATTCATAAATTCATTGAATTTAGATTTATGAAGGGGATTATATCACATGGACACTACTCTTTTCATGCTGAAGTATAAAGAATGTATCAACTAAGCAAACCAGTAAATCAAAGCAATAGAAAAGCTCATTTCCACCACCACCGCCGCCCACTCATCCATACTCACACCACCTTTAGCTATCTGCCCCAAACCTTCTACAAAATCCAATTTTTCAATTTTCTGACCAAAATTTCAGGGTTGCAGATAAGAACCAAAGAATTTGTGGAAAAATTATTCAGATCCTCTGAACCTAATAAATTCAGCTGCAAATCTTCTGACCGTACATCAACATGTCTTAGGGCCTTGGCCAGTAGTAAGAAGTGAACAAAAATGGAATAAAAGCCTCGAGACTCCTATTGAATTCAATGTGAATTTCCCCTGAATAAAAGGCCAAGCTTTGGACAATTAAAAGAAGGTTAATTGAACTTTTGCTGCCTTCTTAATGGTTTGTTTTTTACCTCAAGAAAAATAATTAGAGCAGAGCACAAAAGGTATTTGTGTGACCATAGATGCAGATGGGCACCTAATGGGATTTTCAGAAGTGCCTATATGCCTAACTCCCATTGATTTAAATGGGACAGTTGTGAAATCCAACTTATCTTCTTTACTCATCTAATACCTTTGAAGGTCTAACCCCTAGGTTGACTCTTTTTATGCAATCCTCTTTTGCCCATTCCCAGTAGATGTAGCAATTTATTATCAAAGGGATAATATAAATCACCATTTCTTCTAGTAATTTTGAAATTCATATGTTATAGTCATCTCAGATGGGAAGCAGTTCCCTTGCTTTGCACTGTAAAAGGCAATGACAATATGACTCATTCTGCATTTGTGAGTTAATATCACACCAAGCATTTGGTTTCCACACTAAAAGCTTTGTAGGTAATGAGATAGGAAAGTCAGTGGTTACAAGCATTTATTCCTAGAATGGTATAAAGAATTTACTGTGCTGGAGAACATACCACTTTATGGCATAAAAAAAACCCAATAAAAATGAAAAATATTTTAAAGCTGCGGCAACGAACAGAACAAGTGAACTCAAACTTGTGGGTTTCTTTTTAAACACACTTGTTTACATTCTTCCCAGCTCCCCCCGCTCCCCCCCACAAAAAATTGGTTGTCCCTGGTGTTAACACTAATGAGTTAATGAACTTTTCAACAAAAACTGAAATTATAAATTTTCAAAGATTTTGTTTTAGTTGTTCTAGTATTTGTTCTTTTCATTTGCCCTCATATTCATGGAGGAGCCCAACAAATGCATTTCCTATCTGCTAGGTACTCTTTGATCTTTTGGAACTGTAGTTATTTGATTGTCTGTTATCAGATTTTTTTTTTCCTTTGGGACCACTACCTTTGTATGTGCGAGAGGAGTGGCTCTCAACCACTTCAGACTACTGTACACCTTTCAAGAGTCTGATTTGTCTTGAGTACTGTGAAGTTTCACCTCACTTAAACTTACAAAATCAATCATAAAAATACAAAAGTGTCACAGCACACTATTTCTGAATGATTTCTTACCATATAATTATAAAGTAAATCAATTGGAATATAAATACTGTACTTATATTTCAAAGCATAGTACATAGAGCAGTATAAACAAATCATTCTCTATGAAATTTTAGTTTGCACTGACTTCACTAGTGCTTTTTATTTAGCCTGTTTTAAAACTAGGCAAATATCTAGATGAGTTGATGTACCCCCTTGGAAGACCTCTGAGTACCCCCAGCGGTACACGTGCCCCTGGTTGAGAACCATTATGCTATAGGCAGGTGCCATTACCTAGTCATTGCTAATAAAACCTTCTCCCTGATGTCACTAACACCTCCATTGCTGGGTTACATTTTAGTTTCCTGGTGCCAGTTAAATTAATAGCAGTTAAGAAAATCTCTTAAAGGCGTTTAAAAAAAATAATTTTTGCTCATATTTTTCACTTGCTCTTTGAGTTGCCATTTATTCTCTGATCTAAGAGTTGCTCCTGTTTTTATGAAAGGCAATTGAGCATTTTTAAACAAACATTTACACATACACTTTAGTAGGAGTCAAAGGTGCTTGAAACCTCCCAGGATCAGGCCCTTGTAAGCATGAATACCCTCACTCCCTGCTGATTTTGTCCTTTTGTATTTGGAAATCACTAAGGTCTTTCCATGTTTTGACTGGAATTGAAATTGATGTGGCTCTTTTTGGTTCCCAACAAAATAAACCCTTTCACCTTACATATAGCAATCTATCATGTCAAAAGCACTGTTGCACACAACTATCATCAATTGATGCACCAGAGCTCCAGGAACAGCATTTGTTAGTTAACTACAGCTGCAGAGTCAACAAAAGGAACATAACACATTTCTATCTATCTCAACAATGTACCAAATCTGTACAAGTTTTCTTGCTCTTCTGAAATAAAAGGAGTATGGGCCTATTTAAACCAAAATGATTGTAAATTTTACAAGGTCTCTGAAAAGATGTTGCACCCACATTTATTTCAGAGGTTCACTGGCCAGTCACGCCGTATAGGAAACAAACAAGAAATCATTTTAAAAATGCAAGTTCCAGAGAAGAGGAGAGAATATGACAGGGTCTCACAGAAGAGAAAACAAACAGGGACGAAGAGACATGTGGCCTGATATTATTTATTTATATTGTAGTAGCACATAGGGGACCCAAAGAGACCAAGGCCCCACTGTACAAGTTTAGGCACATAATACAAAGTTAGTTCCTGCCCTAAGGAGCTTACAATCTAAGTCATGTCAGTGATCAATTCATAGCTTTTGCACACTTATGTTATTTAAAAATAAACTATGTAGTCTCTACATTGTAAACTAAGCTAATAAGAATAATAATATGCAACCCTGAGACAGACTTTCTAACATGCACCTACTGAAGTTGATGGGAGTTTTACTACTGACTTCAGCAGAAATAGAGTTAAGCCAATACTGAGCACTTTGGAAATCCCATCCTTTTCGTTTCTGTTACTCTCACCCTCAATTATTTCCAATTTTTTGAAGTAGTTCATGAAAAAATATTTACCATTTTTCAACCATCTCTACTATTTGACTATACACATGATGTATACAAATAAGCTGCTGTGGAAGTAAGCTTTTGAGAGAAAGCTAATTTGTAGAGTGGAGGAGAATTTGATATTAGGTGGGTGGTTTGTTTTTTTTTAAATAATTTATGGCAGGGGGCTATAGACCCCTGGATAGTTACCCTTTTTAATTCTTTGTATAAACCTAAATAAGTACATACTAATCTATTATGGGAGTTTTACAACCACCCTGTAGCATGCTAGCCACAACAAGACACAGAATGTTAGACTATGTATTTATCTTGCTATCTTAAATATTTCTAGGGTTGGGGAGAGGAAGGGGACATCAGTAGATTCAATAGCAGTCTCTGCTTTTAGACCATTGGCTAATCTGGAATGGCCATGCCTATGCTGTTCAGAGACATATAGAGTAATGTATTTTGTTATTAGCTATGCATCTTTCAGCTATATTGCTTTTATCAGCAGTATGAAATATTGTGCTTTTGTCCATCAAATTACAGTATCTATGTTAAAAATTAATTTTAAACAATTTCTATAACTACATATAGATTTGTATGTGAAAAATAATAGTGGTGGTATTGCAACTGCGCTCCTTGAGAGCTTAATAGAGACAGAATATTAATTTTGCCTTTAAATCCAAGAACAAAACCTTCTAGCTAGTGATATTGCTCCAGCAGAATTAATTATCTACTCAGCAGAATTACTTATTTTTTCTCAATTTCATTTTAACAACAAAACCCCACAATTGTTAATTCTTTTAAATGACTCGTAAAATAGAAAGAGCAATATATTAACTGCAAGGAGAAAGCTATCTATTAGGCTGTGTGATCTGGCATGAATAATTACCACTAGCACAATGAATATTGCAATTACAAAACATCACGTGCATAGTGTCCCATCCTTTCTCCTGTTCTAGTTATTTCTTTCATTTATATTTAGGCTTTAAAAACAAACATCTGAAAAGACAAGCCAGGAATACATAAAAGAGAATCAAAAGTAAACAGAAAGCTTTTGTGAGAATGAACCATTCCAAGAATAGCACATTGGTGCTTTGCATAAAGAGAAGACATCACTTACCTGTGTCTGCCAGACAAGACTAGTCCAAAGACACACAACATTTCTGGGGGAGGGGATAGTTCACCTAAAATGTGCAGAATTTCTTCAGTAGGTGATGACTGGGTGGAGGATTAGTTTTGTTTTCAATTAAATGGGAGAACTAAATATTTATATTGTAATACACCAGGGGATGGGGCACACGGCCCCCGCCAAGCCAGGACGCTGCAGGCCCCAGCTGCAGCCCCTGGTGGATGCCGCAGGGCTGAGGCTGCAGGATCCTGGTTCCAACCAGTCCCAGTTGCAGAGCAGGAGCGCACAGTCCCCGCCCCCTCCTGAAACCCTAGAAGTCACAGAGGTCTGGCAAAGTCACAGAATCCATGACTGTCATGACCTCTGTGACTAAACCGTAGCCTTACTTATGGTGTAGAGTGGACTATTATGAGTTCTAATAATCTGAGGCGCAAACACACTACTTACAGGAGACTTCATGCCTAGAGACTGAGGTAAGGAAAGAGGCTGTTATGTAGTGGGGGAAATATGCCACATACCTGCTTTCCCTCTTTGAATAGCCCTTTGAAGAATGAGCGCTGCTCTGTTCCCCTCTGCATTCCATACACACAATAAAGAATATAGCTCATAGTATTTTAGTGAATGTTATTTCTCAGCTTCAAAATAATCGGCCAACTCTAGGGAAAAAAACACTGGGGAATTATTTTGTTTATAAATATTTAAGTTTTCACATTATTATTATATATGCGAATATGATGTACATGAAAGTCGAAGTAGAGCTGTCTGGAACCATGAAACATTGTGTCAGAATTTAAAATTGCCATAGTGATTTTCGACAAAAGAGAATTCATCATCATACTGTTCTATTGTAGAGTGTGAAAAAATACTGACTTGGTTGTTGTAAATCAACTATAAAGATGAGTTTGTCCCATGACCATCAAGATGACAATACCTGATAGGCAGATCTCCAGGATGTTGGACTATTTGGACATTCCATTGTTTTTATTCTCAGTTAATTACATGCCCCGAATGATGGGGAAAAAGTCACCTTGGTCATGGAACAAATTGCAGTTCAATCTAAACTGGCAAATCCATTTACTATTAAATTCAGAAAATGAAGAGTGAGGAACATCCTGTTGAAAAATGTGCTACACTGATTCATCTTAAGGTCAGATTTGCTGTACTAAGAATTCAACCTTCAGAAGAGGTAAGTAAGTATAATAATAAATAATAATAATAATAAATATGTGTAATGGAAGTAATAAGCAGTTGAACACCAGCCTTAAACAAAAATTCAGTTTATTACCAATTAGAAACCAGGAAGCAGATTGTGAAACTGAATAATAAAGTGATGGAAGTGATTATGACATTTGTAATGATCTGCCACCATGTTAAAAGGGAAGATCCTAAGGGGAAACATGTTGCAAGGCTTTCTTTACAGTTTCAGTGTCAAATTCATGGTTGCCGCAAACTATCTTAAATAGAGTTTCTCTGGGCATGAGTTTGGTCCTTAAGTCAGTGGGAAATATAATGTAGAATATAATGTAGAATCTTTCTTAACTTCACAAGAAATGAAGCTCCAAAACAGAAACATACTAATACCGTCTGTGTGCAGTATATTGTATATATGGTAGAGGTGTGTTTCCTCAAAAAATGTTCCCATTGAAAGAAATCCTACAGAAAAGCGACCTAGAGAAGCCATTTCTAGGGTGTACTTTTGATGTAACCAGTAATTAGTATATTGTCAAACAAACAGCTATTAGACAATTCAGGAGTAATTCTGAGCATAAGCAGAACCAAAATTTTTGCTGTAGAATTAATGTTAAACCACTGTAAGTAGTTCAACTAATTCACATTATTCAGGTTCTAGTCTAATGCACAACTATGACTTTTTAGGGGACTAGGCTAATGTATTTTACAGAGTTCTAACCCACCAAGCTGCAACCTGATGCTAATATTATTTAAATACTAGAAGGGAGGAGGGATTGGGTTTTTTGGTTTGGTTTGGTTATTAAAGATAATGTGTCATTCTCAAAGCAAGTAAATTTAGGGTTGAAACTGCAGTTCAATCTGTTATGCATTGATATTTCAGGGTTCTCAAAGAGATAGATAATGTGACACAACGTGGGCCAAAATCAATTCTGTAGGTGTAACTCCACTGAGGTCACCAGGAAATTAACCTCCTATTATCAGGGCAGAATTTGGGTCTTTATGTGTCATAAGACACGATTCAGGATTAAAGTGATTACTAGAATTTTCACTTTTACTCTGAATTTTTGGGGTTTATTTTTTTTCTGAGTATAAATGACAAAATATTTAAGTTACTTTTCAGTGAATAAAATAATCTGAAATGGCTCAGTCAATGGTTATTGCCACTTCAGTTGTCAATAAAAATCAAAGGCCGAAGTTATGAATTACATAGCTCTTATATACAGCTTGACCTTCTCTCATCTCATCCCATCATAACATAAGAGAAGGAACTTGTACCAGAAATGTAGTTATGCTGTTCATTTGCACAGCTAGGCTTTAGACAACAGTGATATCAAAGGAAGACAACAGAGCACAGAGCAACAGTGAGCCATGTCTTATTCTTCAACTAAAGCTTCAGATCTTAAATATCTAAAATCTTTACTCTGATAGGACCAAAGCTAATGCATACCCAAAAGAAAACTCTTTGAAAATATTATTCACCTACTTAAGGACTATAGTGCTTTCCAGAGCAAATAAAATTCTAAGTGAGACAACAAAACACACCCACTGAAAAATTAGTCATGGATCAGAATCTCGCTCCTCCAACTGAGGGAAATACCAGTGTCTTTAATCTTTTTATTACATATATTCTCTCATAAAATAGTAAAAAGACTGGATGGGAAAAGATCCAACACCCCATTAACATCTATTCTCGATTAAATCAGCTTCACATAAATAGAACATATAAACACAATATTAGAAGAAAAGAGGAAAACAAGATAAACTAAAAACCCATATTTGTAAAGCAAAGCTTGTAGGGTCAAAATCTTGAGCCCTGTGCATTCAAGTATAGCTGTTGATTTCAGTGTTTGGCCATTATTTCATTAATATATATAGGAAAGATGTTTAGATCATAAGCTTGTTAGGGCAGGAATCTAATTTATATGTTTGTTCAGTACTTAGCACAATGAGACTCAATCCGGTTGTGGACTTTAGGCAGTACTACAATATAAATAATCACACACACACACACACAAAATGAACAAAAAAACCCACCCCAATATTACAATAATATTAAGTTGCAGAGTCAAACACTCAAAAATTAGGCAATAAAATTAGAATTCCAAGGCTAGAAGGGACCATTTGATTTCCCGTATAACACAGACCATATAACTTTCCCAAAGGATGCCCAGGCAACCTTAATTTGGCCCTCTTGTGCGTATGCATTATAATACAGTCTTCAATTACATGTTCACATACTGACTTTTTTTCCCATTTCACTGTAATTTGTGGTGTAATTTATATCTTATGCTGTACTTTGGATAAACGTGTTAGCTTTAAAATTAGCATAATACAAAAAAAACCCTGCTAAATTGCTACAAAGCTGCAAAAATAAACAATCTTGAGAATGTTAGTGTATCATGCATTACCAAGTGGTGGCATTGAGTGGAGTGGCCCCACTCAACATTGTTGATGGATTTGAGTTTCAATTTAAAGTGGACATACGCTTGTATTAGAACTGGTTCTCCTGAAGGATACTGAAAAGTAGGTCAGAACATGGGACCTTTTTGATTTGTGGCTATACAAACCTGCTGTCTGAACTCTTGTTTTTGTTTGGGGTGGGTGGGGAAAGAAGAAAGTTCCTTTCTTAGATAACATCTTTGGATCTTCAGCAAGGACTGACAAGGACTGCAAGTTTGCCTTGTGACAGTAAGCTTTTAACGGATCACCAAAGCTGATGAGAGAGAGAGATGTGAGAGGGAGACGGTCTATTAAGGAAAGAAAAAACCTCTAACATTATATGGTGTGTTGTTAAAAGAGTGCTTACATGCATAGCATATCATGCCAAGACGGTCTCTAAAAATGCTGCAGACTGATATGAGCATCATGTATTAATAGTAGCATAACATATTTTGCAGTGACCCTGGATAGTCACAAGACAACACTGAAGAAATCAGAAAATGATAACAAAAGCTGAGATAAAATGTTCCGTCTTTCAGTCAAAGCATATTTACCTAATAGAAGGATACTCAGTTCCCTTCTGGGTATTCAAACAACAGTATTTGAAGAGCTAGTTGGTCTAAACTGTGAGTCATAAGTCAGAAAACAATTATATCTGACCCAAGCAACTGCCTCCATGGAAGGTGTTACAGAGCCACTGAGAAATGCTGGTGTCCTTTGGGTGTATCAATACTATACATGTGACAGGTTTAGAGAGATAAGCCAGAAAACATAGTATGTAATCTGTTTCTTTTTAGACATGGTATCTTTCCTTTTTCTGCTGCATGCTCTGGAGATGCACATTATGACAGACTTGTTTTGATCGTTTTTGTTACTCATTATATGAGATCAAAGAGATCATTCAAATAACTTCAAGAATGAAACTAGCAAGAGAATTGAAAGATAATCCTACTTAAATGTTTTTGCTTCACTGGATGCTGTTTGTAACACTCCAGGTTGTTTAAAAAGGTCAATACACACACCTCCACTTTCTCCCCCCTTCACATAGCAACAGGATTCTTTCCTGGCATATGCTTTATATATTGTATCTCCTAATAAAGTTATTAAAACATTATTTGAAAGAAATAATTAAAATCTATTGAAACAACACAAGAAGGTCCCCACCATTATCTTTGATGACAGAGGAATTACAACGGTGTGTTTTGATTTTCTATGACCCAGCTGCTAATCCTGGCTGGGCTGGGGAGGACAGGAATTCCTCTTCCCCTGCAGGGCACCTGAGGCCATTTCAGACCCACCTCCAGATTTCTCCCCCAGCTGTAGGAAGCTCTGCAAACTCTCCCGCACTTCCTGCACCCATTGCTCCTCTGCTGTAGGGGAAAGGGTCACTGTACCAGGAGCTGCTTCCCCATCCGCCCAATCCCTGTGCCCAACCTTCATACCCAGACCCTCCCACCAAGCCTCACCCCTCCCCCACACTCAGAACTCCCAAGGAGCCCCACTCTCCCTGCACCTGTAACACTCCGATGAGTCACCTGCACCCAGATCCTAACCCTACCATGATCCAACCAACTGCACTTGGATCCCCACACCACTGAGCCTCACTCCCCCAGCATCTGAGCCCTCCACACCTAGACCCCCCCTGCTGAGCCCCAACTATGTTCACCTGGAGAGTCCCATTACCATTGCACCCAGAATCCCCCCCAACAAGCCCCTGTGCATCCAGATCCCCCACACACCCAGATCCTCCACTGAACTGCCCACACCCTCATTGCCCCACACAGAACCCTCTCAACCCACACCTGGATCCCCCCACACTAAGCCCCTCCACCCTTGGATCCTGCCTTGCTGAGCCTGCCTGCCCACACCTTTTGTACCTGGCATGGAGGGGCAAGCCTCATCCTTGTTCTGTGTCAGGGTTGGGTGCAGCCCCTCACCACTGAGTCTGTGTCCTGGGTGAGAGCTGCACAGTGATCTCCCACCTCTGTGCTCCCCAATGCCATGGTGGAGTCTCCAAATTTATTTGACTAATAAAATTTTCAGAATTTTGTAGAATATTAAAATATTAATCACAGAATTTTTTTTTCCGCAGAATTCCCTCAGGAATAAATCATTTTGAAAACATTCGCACTGGAAACCTGATTCTATGATTTATGCTTCTCCAGTCAGAGAACAAAAACATCCACATGAACTAGGTGATCAATCATACAGCTTCACTTTTAAATCTTGTAACTAATGTCTCACAAACGAGCTACAGGTTTAGACCTATTTGCACAAAGCATTCAGCTAATAATTTCAAACGATGACTATATTTGAAAAAGAAACCCTTGATCTATTTGCAGATAGGTAGCAAACAGAAAAGCAATGCAATGTTATGCCATTTTGTGGTATTTCAATCCTCTGCTTTTAGCCCCAGTGAGAATTATAAAGTATACAGGAGGGTGAAAATAAAATCAAATGTAAAAATAAGTTGTACATTTAAAAATAAATATTTGATTAAAGAAACTTTGTGTGGGTTCTTATTTTATCCCAACCAGGGATGGCTATTCCTAATTCCCCTTTCCATAATTTTCTAGAAAATGTGTGTATGCTCTATGTGAAACAAGAAAACATTATTGATCCAACTAGCACTCTTCACCATGGTTGCTGGACTAGAATTATGCTGATCTGGGTTGGGAACGTATCCCTCCCTTTCACTAAAATCATTGATTTTCATCTCTCATAAACAAAACAAAATCACAAGTCGATCCTTCTGCTCTTCTTTCTTAGACCTGCTTTTGCTGTTTCATCTGAAACTTTGATCACCTTAATTTAGGAGAGATTGAAAGATACTTTAATGAGGAATTTTGCCATGGCTGCTTGCCAAGAAATCAGTCAACTGATCTCTTTCAAAGTCTAGCACTAACCTCATTAAGCGAGTGAGAAATGGAACTGTGACTCTCTCACCCTCATTCCCAACAGGCTTCTGACATAATGAAGGGCTAATAGTGGAGAATATTAACTGAATCTCTCAGGCCGTTAACAACAGGCTACTGGCTGGGGTCAGAGGTATCGTGGAACTGATGAAGCCACAAATATGCAAATAACCTAAGGGTAGTACCCCTTCCAAGATTCCAGTTAGTTCCATGTGGTCTGCTACGGAGTGAGTTTGGGGAAAAGCCCTTCTGCTTTCTGGCCAGTTACTGCCATCGCGATTCATCCCAATGACTGGCAAGAGACGCTGCTAGTAGAGGTTTTGAATCAGTATAGGAAGAGGCAAAAGGAGGGGCATGATCCTTTGTATAAGGCACAAGCACTCCAGTGGATAAGATGGAGCACAAAGCAAGGGCTACAAAAAAACCTGTATATATCTGAGTCATTGTAATGGTAACCTTTTGGCCCAGTTGCCATAAGTGGTTATATATAATGCATGCTTACTAAATTCTCTTCTGCTTGACATACCATTGTGTATTCACCTCCTCCACTCTCCAAGGTGATCACATAGATGCCACTTCTCATTATAGCTTCACATACAGTGCTACAATACATACTGTAAATATAAAAATATATTTTATAATCGATAGTAAAAATGTAGACTAAAAATGAATAAAATAATAGTTATAATAGCTGCAAGATTTTAAAGATTTACTTTCTCAAAGTCAAAATCACTATAGCACTGCATTATTGGTAAAACAATCATTAGTAGCCCTTTGATTTAGAAAGAATATTTTTCAGTGTGTATTATATTAAACATTTTTTAACCCACAAACCTACATGTTTCTGGAAAAGTTCTCCAGCTTCAGAAGCCATTCGTAATTTATTTTCTATTAAGTGAAGCAACAATAAATTATGATTTAGTAATTTGGCTGAAGACTTCATGAAATGAAAAGGGGTTCTCTTTTTCTTTCTGAATATTATTTTTATGTTCATTCAGTGTGAAATTCATTCCTGTGCAAAGGTCCAGCACAAGCCTATGTTCCACTTAATCCCTTTGAGCTCTGTTAGCACAGCACAGCTTCTTCTCTACATGATGCAGCACTGGATCCTGAGTAAACTTTCACTAAGAATTGGACTGAGACAACTAATTCATTTCAAGTAGGCAACAGAATAGCAGTCAGATGGTGACAAAGGGATGTTACTGACCTGAGCCAGATCTAGATTATGACTGAGGTGACTGGTCCATATCCCTTAAGTCACTCAGGCCCTTGAAAGTTTAAAAGTGTTTCAAATACTGTAGAAGTAGTCAAAGCCATGAGCTCCTGACTTTGCTCTTATCCTGAAATAAATGTGCTGGTTGCAGTGGATATAGAGAAACATAGCTCACTCTGGGTGAAATTTACACCTCTATAGAGATCCAACACCAAGCATATGCCCCACTTAAGGGTGTAATTAAATGGCTTTTGCTATAATAAGGAGTTGCTGGAACGGGCCTTGCTCACAGTTACCACCAATAACTAGAGTTGGTCAAAAATGGGGGAGGGAAAAGTGTGTAATTCATGAAAATTTTCAAAGTAATTCTAATTCCATTTGTTTTGCAAAGAAATACATTTTGTTGTGAACATTTTTATTGAAATGTTCAGTTTATGAACATTTTCATTTGTTTTTCTTATTTTCTCCCTTTTTTTCCTCCCCCTCTCCCTTTTCTTCTTACCTTTCCTTTTTTCCATTTTGTCATGGAACTGTTGGGTTGGTGGGTTGAAGATGGGAAATACAGGGGAAATGAAAGCTGAAAACATGGCTACAATTTTAATTTTTCCAATTTTGTCAAAAAATACACAATTTTGGAAAAACAAAAAATGGAAAAAATTCTAATTTAGAAAAAAAAGTATTAAAAAAATGTCAACCAGCTGTAGCATGGACTAGCATATTTATTGACAGTCTCACTAGACAGGACAAAGATTGACTGGACATGAAGAATGGAATACATTGCTTTACTGCCTTGTGTCCTTGCTGACCTCAGCCACAGAGTTTGCAACCAGCCAACAGCAGTGAAAGTGACATACACAACAATTTATAAACCAAGCCAAAGGCCACGGAGGCCATCAGGAACATATTTCCAAGCATGTCACACCAGGCAAAAATGAAGCAAGCTCATTTTTAACTTAGAATACTATACAGGCTCATTGTTTCCTACTATGGTGCAAATGAGTCCTGAAAGGTGACAAAAAATAATCTGATCTCTCAATAGGAATAGTTCCTTTTCACTTTCAGGTTGTAATGCTCCACGCCAAGAGAGGAGGGTGTGAACATCAGTGGCGGGGGGGAGGAGCCACCTTACCCTTCCTGTGTTACTGGGTAGCTGGGCTGGAGGGGACATCAGAGGGAGGTTCTGGAGTGGTAGTGGGAGGGAAGCAGTATGGAGAAGGGCTGGAAGTGTTGGCCAGAAAAAGGACGAGAACCACTGTATTAAGTTAATGGATCTAGCATAAATACAGTAAGTTATTAGTAGACATTCCCAGTCCCAACGTCCCCACTGACAATGTTAGCATTGTATTTGCTGACCCCATGTACATCAAGTAAACGTTGATGAGCGACTTAAAATAGGAATAGGGCTTGCATTTTAAATGTCGATCTTGAAATTCTCTCTTTCATTTCTGTCAATTAGTTAATAAATAACCAGCATGCTTTGTTGTCTTAATCAAAAGCCAATACCACAATACTATTAGTATTATTCTTAATCAGCTCATTGTTGAGGTTTTAAAAAATAAAAATAAAAGGAGCGATTTAGGGGAGGAAAGTGATAACTTCTAATTCTAACTAATGTTCACATAAACACCAAAGCACACAGCAATGACAAAATAAGAATGATATATGTACACCACACCTGCAGAGATTATTGAAATGTATGTGTCTCTAAAATAGCTGTAGTAAGTGTTTTTGTGCTTTTTTCTGTCCCCACTGAAGTTAAAGGCAAAACTCTCTGATTTCAGTGGCATCAAGATCAAGTCCTACATGTTGTTTTGAATATCAGAGGAGCATATTGCCCCCAATATTTTTGTTGTTGTTGATGTTGATGATAGCATCCATGAGCCCCAGTCACAGATTGTACTAGGAGTTGTACAAACACAAAACCAAAAAGACAGTCCCTGACTCAGAGAGTTTACAATCTACGTCTAGCATGAGAAATGACAGTTGGAAACTGACAGAAGGGGGAGTGCAAGGAAACAAAGAGACAATATTGTCGACATACTAAGACAATAGTTTCAGCACACCAGCTGCCTAGCCATTGTCACATTTTTTTTAGGCATCACAACAAAGGAAAATTTTAATCTGTGACAGAACTCACAACAACATCAGCTGGTGCTGTATACACAGACAGGGGGAATCTATCTGCCCTTAATGTATTAAAATATTTATCAAATAATTTAAAAGATTAGCATGTAAAGGTATTTGACAACAATCAGACAAAACTCTACTTTTTTTTTTAATATGACAGTCTTTTTAAGTCAATTTAAAGGTCTAGCTCAACATAACTATGTTATCACCTTTCCTCATGTTGTGCATGATTTTATGCATTCTTGTTCATTTGTCTGTATGTCCTAAGCACTTACAGATACTGAGAATCTTTCATACGATTTCAGATTACTTCTGACATAAGCTTTATTTCCTAAAATAAACACAGCTCGACTGACAGGTGGTTTAGGAAAACAAATCAGAGCCCGTGCAATTACTGCAGGACTGGACTTGCCTTAGGATTTCTCTGAACTATCTGCAAAACAGATTCTAATTTAAATCCTAGAGGGAAACTGAG
Organism: Mauremys mutica; assembly: GCF_020497125.1. Classification (NCBI taxonomy): domain Eukaryota; kingdom Metazoa; phylum Chordata; order Testudines; family Geoemydidae; genus Mauremys; species Mauremys mutica. Next base: position 39,434,203 of record NC_059079.1, on the reverse strand, counting down.
AATTAGAAATGGTTATCACTGACATGCTGGTGGTGTCTGTTATTTCATTTGGAATTGAACAATGCTCAGCTTTAGGGGATAAGCAAGCATGAGAATATAAAAGCATTTGCACCATGCCTACGTTTTCATACCTCGATCTTGTGAGCACTTATGCATGTGCTTAGCTTTATTCATGTGAATAAATTGAAATCCATGGGACTACTCATTTGATTAAAGTTAACCAAACGCTTAAGTGATTTGCTGAACTGGTATCTCAAAAAGAAGGAAGCTTCACTTCAGAATGGAATAAAAGCAGTAGTCCCTAACTTCTCTCTCTCTCAGTTCTTTCTTTTTCATCTATGTATGTATCAACCTATCTTGTATGTACAGCATACTACTAGAACTGACTGCTATAAAAATACCCATTCTGAAAAAAACTACTGTTAAAATTAGGCCAGTATAATTGTGCACAGACATTTGTATGTGCCTAATTTATGTATATGTGCAAATCAGCAATTAGTGCATAGTTACTCTTATGGTTTGGAGGCATCTGACTGGTCATGTCATGTGCACATTTCTAATTTGCACAGGCACATTGGTTATTTATATATATTAGGCACTCACAATTGCATATGTACAATTATTGAAAAAATCAAGTCCTGTGCAGGAGGCCTTTGCACCACATAAGTCCCACTTAAGCACTGTTTTGATAGAACTTAAGTGGTGCAGAGGCCTCCTGCTAGCCCTCTGAAGAGGTGTGAATTTAAGGTGCACCTAACTTTGAACGTTCACGGCTAAATACTTTTTAAAAGCCACTAAATGTTTTCTGCTGAAGCCCATTTTAATGAAACTTTTACTTTGTAAAAAGTAACAAAAAGAGCTTCTGTTTTGGATGCAGAATTATATTCTATTACAGAGAAAATGAAATCTCTTTCAGCTCCATCCGGGCTCCTTAGAGGCACACAAAATGTTGACAAATTGCTCTGCCACTTCCAAAGGAAAAAAAAATAGCAAGGTATGTCTACATTTTCTTTCAGTTTGTTTTCTTTGTAAGAAAATACACAGTTGCACTCAGGGAGCATGCAGGACTAAGTATTTGCTAGACTATCTCTGACAGGTGTTTGTCTAACCTGCTCTTAAAAATATCAAATGATGGAGATTCCACAGCCTCTCTAGGCAATTTATTCCAGTACTTAACTATTCTGATAGAACGTTTTTCCTAATGTCCAACCTAAACTGTCCTTGCTGCAATTTAAGCCCATAGTTTCTTTTCCTATCCTCAGAGGTTAAGGAGAACAATTTTTCCCTCGTCCTTGTACCAACCTTTTACATATTTGAAAACTATTATGTCCCCTCTCAGCCTTCTCTATTCCAGACTAAACAAACCCATTTTTTTCCAATCTTTCCTCAAAGGTCATGTTTTCTAGACCTTTAATCATTTTGCTGCTTTTTTTTTTTTTGGACTTTCTCCAATTTGTCCGTATCTTTCCTGAAATGTGGTGCCCAGAACTGGACACAATACTCCAGTTGAGGCCTAATCAACATGGAATGGAGTGGAAGAATTACTTCTTGTGTCTCGCTTACAACACTTCTGCTAATACATCCCAGAATGATGTTTGGTTTTTTTGCAACAGTGTTACACTGCTGACTCATATTTAGCTTGTGATCCACTTATGACTCCCAGATCCTTTTCTGCAGTTCTCCTTCCTGGGAAGTCATTTCCCATTTTCTATGTGTGCAATTGATTGTTCATTCCTAAGTGGAGTACTTTGCATTTGTCCTTATTGAATTTCATCTTATTTACTTCAGACCATTTCAAATATTAATCTTATGCTCCAAAGCCCTTGCAACTCCTCCCAGCTTGGTATTATCTGCAAACTTTAGAAGTATACTCTCTGAGTCATTATCTAAATAATTGATTATATTGAACAGAACCAGACCCAGAACTGATCCCTGAAGGACCACACTCGATGTACCCTTCCAGCTTGATAACTACTCTCTGGGAATGGTTCCCAGCCAGTTAAGCACTCGCTTTATAGTAGTTCTAGGTTGTATTTCCCTAGTTTGTTTATAAGAAAGTCATGCGAGACAGTATCAAAAGCCTTACTAAAGTCAAGATGTACCACACCTAGCAGTTCCCCTCATCTACAAAGCTTGTTACCCTGTCAAAGAAAGCTATTAGGTTGGTTTGACTTGATTTGTTATTGACAAATCCATGCTGACTGTTATTTATTACCTTATTATCTCCTAGGTGTTTGTAAATTGATTGCTTAAGTATTTGCTCCATTATCTTTCTGGGCACTGAAATTAAGTTGACTGGTCTGTAATTCCCCAGGTTGTCCTTATTTCCCTTTTTATAGATTGGCCCTATATTTACCCCTTTCCAGTTGCCTGGAGTCTCTCTCCCATCTTTCATGACTTTTTGAAGATAATAGCTAATGGTTCAGATATATCCTTAATCAGCTACTTGAATATTCTAGGATGTATTTCATCAGGCCTTGGTGACTTGAAGACATCCACATTGTCTAAGTAATTTTTAACTTGTTCTTTCCCTATTTTAGCCTCTGATCCTACCTCATTTTCACTGGCATTCACTATGTTAGATGTCCAATTGCTACTAACCTTTTTTCTGAAAACCAAAACAAAAAAGTCATTTAGCACTTCTTCCATTCCTACATTTTTAGTTATTGTCTCCCCCCCCATTTGAGTAACTGGCCTACACTGTCCTTGGTCTTCCTCCTGCTTCTAATGTAGTTGTAGAGTGTTTTCTTGTTGCCCTTAATGTCTCTAGATAGTTTAATCTCATTTTGTGCCTTGGCCTTTCTAATTTTGTCACTATATACTTGCGTTATTTGTTCATATTAATCCTTTATAATTTGACCTAGTTTCCACATTTTGTAGGACTCTTTTTTGAGGTTCAGATCTCCTTGTTAAACCAGGGTGGTCTCCTGCCATTCTTTCTAGCTTTCCTACGCAGGGGGATAGCTTACTCTTGTGCCCTTAATAATGGCTCTTTGAAAAACTGCCAGCTCTCTTAAACTGTTTTTCTTCTTAGATTTGCTTCCCAGGGATCTTACCTACCAACTCCCTGAGCTTGTTAAAGTCTGCATTCTTGAAATGCATTGTCTTTATTCTGCTGTTTTCTCTCCTACCATTCCTTAGAATCATGAACTCTACCATTTCATGATCTCTTTCACCTAAGCTGCCTTCCACTTCCAAATTCTCAACTAGTTCCTCCCTATTTTTCAAAATCAAATGTAGAACAGCCTCTCCCCTAGTAGCTTTCTCCAGTTTCTGAAATACAAAAAAAATGGCATTTACATTTACAACAAGAATTTGTTGGATAATCTGTGCCCTTCTGTATTATTTTCCCAGCAGATGTCTGGGTAGTTTAAGTCCCCCATCATCGTGTACTGTGCTTGGATGATTTTGTTAGTTATTTTTAAAAAAGCCTCTTCCTGGTTAGGTAGTCTGTACTACACCCCTACCATGACATCACTCTTGTGGGTTTTGGGTTTTTTTTTTTCCACCCTGGAAGGGCAGCCAGCACATCCCCTGGCCCATGCTGCTTACTGCAGCCCCCCTTGGTCTGGAGCGGTGAACCATGGCCAGTGGGAGCCGCGATCGGCCGAACCTGCAGATGCAGCCAGTAAACAAACCGGCCTGGCCTGCCAGGAGCTTTCCCTGAACAAGTGGTGGCCTTAGTTTGAGAACCACATCATGAGAATAATCATGAGAACCAACAAAGAGCCAGGGACTCCCCTTCTTTCTATTCACATCTCTCCCACTAACATGATCTGGCTTTAACCAAGTTAATCATCCTTTCTGCATTAGTTTCCCTACCTGTAAAATAGAAATAAAAATACATCTTTATCTGTTATTTCTTGAGGCGGTTAATTTTTAAAGAATCAGAAGAGTGCTAAGTATGGGACTCATGCTGCAAATGTTTTGTCACACATACAGTAAGGAGATGGAGTAATAGTTTTCAATATTGGGCCAGGCTGCAACTTTACTGCATTAGTCATCATGTCAGCAATAAAGACAGGGGTCCATCATGGGAGATGTAGTCTGACTAGGGAGCCTGGCCTGTAGTGAAGAATGGAATCATGAGGTACCCAAACTAAAACTCCTATGAGGCACTAGCATTTCAGACTTATACAAAATATTTTGGCCAAATAACTAAATACTTTTTCACCAAAAACTCTAATTTTTGTCATGGAAAAAGTCTCCATTTTCTGACAAACTCTAATAATAACACACTTGAACTATGTGGGGAAGGGTTTGTGGGAAGGCAAGTTCTTTGCTAGCTAAAGGAGGAAAGAGGAAGGTCCCATACATATACATTCAGCTAGCCTTTATGGCCAGCCAGTTCTTAAGTCAGCAAATTATGTGGCCTGATGTAAACAACTCCCTTTGACCAATGGAACTGCATTTTCAGGAAAGGAAAGAGTTATTGACTGGCAGCACAATAGAGAAGTGAAGGTATGCAAATATTGCAGTTCTGATAATGTTATCATTAATTTAAAGGAATTTGATCTATATTCACACAAAGAAATATGGTTTACAATGTTATGACTTCATGATTCATCACATAGAACAGAACATAGAAAAAATTTCAAAAATAAGGATTTAAAATACATTTGTAAGTATGAGTATAACCTGCATGTTCTATACACTAGGCTAAAACCTCAGGTTGTCAAGCAAATCTTTATGCAAAATATAATTTAATGATGTTTGGTGCTAAGACACATAACTGATAAGCAAAGCATAAAATGAAATGAGTTAAAATGAAATTCTCTTATAGAGTATTTATGTCTTTTCTGATTAATATGTTATAAAATGTGAAGATTTTGACCTGACAGTGTTTTCAGAATGTCAGACTCTGAATTATAAATGACCCTATAATATACAGATATATATATTCATGTAATCATAAGGACAGCAGGTCTGAGATTTTTCAGCTCCAGATATTCTTAAGTATGCTTCAGAGTCAGAATAATTGCAAACTCAGAGGCTTCTTGAACCTTAAGATCAAGGTCATTAACAATTCACTAGGAAGTTACATTAAATGCCTAATACACATTCACTGTTGTCATCTCAGCACATTTTTGATGAGGCTGTGGAATTGCCTGCTATAAATGACATTTCTGTTTGCTCTCTAAAGGCTTGTCTGTCTCTATTAATAGTCTATCAAATTTCAGAGTATAACAGAGTCTGAAATGAAACCATCTCAGTAAAAAATAAGTTTTGTTCTCATACACATTAATTTCAAATACTAAGTAAAAGCATTTGTTTTACATTTTAAAATGGCTAGACAAGCTCTTTTGAACATGTTAATTTCAAATGACATGATTTTATTTGATCAGGAATGGAATTACATCATGTTAGTCGCTGTGCAGTTTGTTTGTTTGCACACCTTTAGGCACTTCTGAAAATCCCAACCTAAGTCCTTATTCAGGGTGCTAAATAAAAGGTCTGTTTTTCAAAAATGCTAGGCACCAGCATGGTGGTCGGAGTTGCTGGGTACTCCATACTTTCAACAGTCCACTTATTTAGGGACTTAACTTCAGTTTGCATTCTTGAAAATCTTGGATTTATGGCCCAATTCTCTCAGAAGCCCCAAACTGGCTTCCATTTGTGTGAACAAAACTTTGTCTAGTTGGGTTTTGCATCTGTAAATTCTATTATCACTTGCATGTGAAAGAGAAATTCCATCACCTCTAAACACTGACAGTGCCATGAAGCTCAAGAAAATGTATGTACAATTGGCTTCTCCAAATGGAGGCTGTGTTTGGAAAATGTGGTCCTCTCTTTGCATCATCTGTGAGATAGGCATGGTAATAATACTTACAGGGCTGCTGTGAAACTTAAAGTAGTGTTTTAAAAGCTCATTGGGACACTGGGACATTGGGACACTGGGCAGAAGACACTGTTTAGAGCAGAGTGAACATATGTTCATTTGAACTCAAGTCTGCAGAGAGGCATAACAACAAGATCCTCCCTACTTTTTTTCATCTATAACTGTACCATAATTCATTTTTGGAAACAAAAACTCCTTTTCCTGATCACTTTTAATCTCTAGTTATTAAGTTCCTACAGTGTTATTCACTCACATAAATGGGTCATAGAACTTTCCATGCTTTGTTGACCTATCCAGATGAAGGTTGGTCTTGATGTTTGTTTGAAACTCATTTCAAGAATTAATCAAGAGGTAGTAGTCTGAAACAGGTGCAGACTGCCTTATGATGTCTTGATTAACTCACTTTAAGGTAGAACTAACATATTTCCAAGAGTAACTATGGAAGCTATTTTCCCCTTTAAAAATAGACCTCTAGTTGATTATTAAAATGTTAAATATGGCATTCAACAGGCAGCAGTACTAAAATCATATACAGAGTGGTATAAATGACAACATTGAAACATTGTTCTCCCATACAAAAATCTTTTCTGTTTGTGGCTGGAAAGAGGAGGAAAATGTGGAGAACACCAGGAGGTCTGTCACCATCTCTGCAATTTGGCTTTGCTGTAACATGACTAAATTATCTACAAAAAGTCCTAGAAAAGGACACTAATTTGGAGCATATAGATATATGCAATACATTAAAATACAAAAATAAAGTATGATCCCTAATTCTTCAGTGAGCTCAATTTCAGTGGGGCTCCGCATGAGCGCAGCAATCTGCCTGTACTGATTTCTTTGCAGGAGCATAATCTATATAATTATTGTGACATCACATCTGACTTGGCTTGGTATAGGAATCTAATACATTGCTACTCGTCCTAAAACTCATTTCCGGAAACATTTTTTGAAGTAAACTAAACATGAATCCTAAAGACGCAGGAAGCCAAGATCTCAGGTGGGTTCCCACAAGTAACATCCAAATCATATCACAGTTCTGAATTACATTCTAAATGTTAATAAAGTACAAATCAGGCTTATTCTCTCATCATAAACAGAAACTCAGGGCAGATAGCTTACCTATTTCTCACTGAAAATTGTGTCTCTATCAAATGCAGTTAATATCCATACTTTACCAGGTCTCTCAGCTCTCAGTAATCATGTCCATCTGTTAGCTGGCAATATGTTCAGTAAAAAGTTGCTTGAACCTTTTCACTATGTGCACCAGTGCCAAGCAAATATGAAGACCTCTTGATCTGTTAATTTGAATGTATTAGAAAAGTACTGGTTACAAGCATTCTGTGTGGGAACATCATGACATCGGGAGGAAATGATCTACAGAGGAATGAATTCAATAAAGCATGATAAATGTCATGCATTTACTTGCAGCAAACACTGAAAGGGGCATAACCAGTCAACAATGGAGTGTTTAATGCCACATCTCATGGGACAAATTATCGGAATAATGATGCTACTTTATATTTATATAACATCTCTTTCCTGGAAAGCTCCCAAATCATTTATTGACTGTGCATATATATTATAGATAGATGGTTACACAAGATCACTTTATGGTGCAAATAAAGCAGTTATTCTGAACCAACAACACTATACAATAAGGTAAACAAATACTTTTTGCACACATTGGTTCAGCATGAGGAAACAATGTTGCTTATGCAGTTCTGTATAGTCATAGGTGAAGATAGAAGTACACAAAAATCTGGCTGTGTAATGGAGTCTACAGACCCTATACTGACCATAAAGTGATGTGGGGGAGAGTCTCTCTTGTTTACAAGCAAGCAGCTTGATCACAATCCCACACAGCTGCCAAAGCTGCCAATCATGGAGGCAAGCACCCACAGCTGCAACCAACAGAGGAAACAAGGGCTGCTCTAAAGGGGAGAGTGCAAGGAAGGAAAGGGAGGTTGAAGGGCCTGGGCTAGCAAGGTGGCAACAGGCCTGCACTAAGCTTCCTCCAAGAAAACAGCCAGCAGACTGAGAGAGACTGCAAACCCCAAACATGAAGGGTTGACAGGCTTAATTAAAGGTGAGGGTCCAGGAACTGATCTAAGAGCAAACTAAGGAGGGTCAGTCAGGAGAAGCTAAGGCCTTTGAGACACTACCTCAAGAGGCAGTGACAGGCTCCTAGTCACAACAAAGCCAGGAAGACAAATTCTATAGGTTATTTATCTTAAATACAATAGAAAGCAGTTAGAACAGCTCTTTATTTGGGAAGGATCAGCTGAAGGTCTTTAGCTACCTGCAAATTTTCCAGCTACCATTATCCAAAGCTTGGAAATGCCTGCTAGGTAGACAATACGTCTCTACTATGTGGTTACTGATAGCCTGCCTTTAATATTCCTTCTTCCTTTGTGCTCACGGTGTACTGGCAGTCCACTTTCATTTGTACTCTGAGTATATTAAAGTGGGTCAGTGCAGATCTCCTTGCATAGCTGGGAATGTAGACATAGTCAATATCTTTCTCTGAGGTACACAGGGTAATTTGCCAAAGACCTAAAACTAAGCCATGTGTGGGCCATACCATGAATGTAGAAATTGCATCAGATTTAGATTCCTTGAAAACCAAGACACTGTGTGACTAAACTACAGGAATATGTACATTTGCCTTCACAGAGAAAAAAAAATCAAAATAGCTTTAGTCAATAAAGATCTTTGGTCTGGTGGTTTTCTTTTTAGCTTAACTTTATAAACACTTTATTCACTGTAAGGAGATTGGTTTTAATCAGTTTTCTCCTTTGAAACTTTTTCAATAATCTGTCCATGTGAATGTGTCTAGGTATATATTGGACTGGTCTGAAATTGCTGCCACATCATATCACAATTTCTTTCCTACTATCTATATGCATACTATTTCAGAATGATTAAACCAGGGAACCTTCACTGGCCTTTGTATTCTTTCTGTGCAAGTATTAATAGATCCAATAAGGTATTATATCAGTTATAAAATCTATTATCAGGCATGTTGAATAATTCTTCAGATGAATGCATTTCCCTTTATTCCACTAAACAAACTCAGCCTACTTCTTAGCTGAAATTTGCCTGAACAAAGTCTTTGTCCAGGTAATATATTAGGCTACATTTTCACCCATGTCCATTAATTAATTAATTTAATCTACAGAATTGTCTTTGTAGAGTATACAAGAACTAAAAGTTTTATTTAGAACTGTCAGAGTGGGAATATGATATAAAAGATCTAGCATGATCCAGCCATCACATTTAATTGGTGAACTGACAGCCATCAAACTACAGATATAATAGGATTATTTTTTTCCTATTCAAAGTGTTTTAGTGTGATCTTTAAGTAAAGAAGAGAATATTATCAGACAGTAAGGCCTGGTCTACACTACAAAGTTATGTCGACATAAATCACCTTAGGTTGAGGTAACAATGTATGTGTCCACACTACCGAGTCCCTTCCACCGACCTAAAAGGCCTGTAAAGACGACTTCCATGAGAGGCATAATGTTTGAGTTGACATCCACACGTTGACATGGAGATAGTGTAGAGGCTGCGCTGTGTAATTCGAATGAATTGGCATCCATGAGGTGTCCACAGTGCTCCACTGTGACCGCTCTGGAGAGCACGTTCAAGTCCACTGCACTTCATCCAGGTACACAGGAAGCAGTCGCCCCCCGTTAAAGCCCCAGGAACTTTTGAATTTTCATTTCCTGTTTGATCGGCTTGGAGGGCTCGTCAGCACACCTGACCATGGGTGCTCAAGACCGCAAACACTCTCCAGCATGAGCCACACAGGAGGTGGATCTTATTGTTGTGTGGGGAGAAGAGTCTGTGCAGGCGCACCTCCAAACCAGCAGAAGAAACACTAGGATCTATGCCAAAATCACGTGGGGCATGGGGGAGAAGGGACACACAGCAGTACCGCATGAAAATAAAGGAGTTTTGGCAAGCGGACCAGAAGACAAGGGAGGTGAACAATCACTCTGGTTCTGAGCCACAGACATGTCACTTCTATGAGAAGCTGCATGAGATTCTAGGAGGCAACCCCACCACTATCCCAAAATGCTCTGTGGATACCTCCCAGGAGCCCCAGGCTACCTCAAGCAACAATGAGCAGGACATTGCTGCTGATGATGAGGAGAATGTGCATCAGGTAAGTGGAGGATCCATTCTCCCCAATTGCCAAGAACTTTTTTTTTTTTTTTTTTTTTAACTCTAGAGCCCATCTGCTCACAGGACTAATTGTCGGCGGAGCGTGATGCCAGCGAAGGCACCACATTTTCAATCAAACTGTAGGGGTTACATGCTATTATTTTTAATGTTGTATCTGAATTAAAAAATTGGGATAGTGGTTATTGGTGGCCACTCTAGCTACGCAGAGGGTGCTTTCTGAAAAAGACTGTTTATGTGCATGGGGATGGCCCTGGAATCCTTCATGGAGATCTCTAGGAAGCTTTCATGGAGGTATTCCGCAATCCTTTGCAGAAGATTTCTGGGAAGGGCTGCCTTATTTTGTCCACCACGATAGAATACTTTCCCGTGCCACTCCAGTATTAACTCTTCTGGCATCATTGTGGCACACCTCATTGCAGCATAAGGACCAGGTCTGTACCAAGATGTTTGCAGCATCTGCTCCCTTTCTGCCTCTGTTACCCTCAGGAAAATGATACTACCTATGGTCACCTAAGGGAAATGGCGGAAGTTTTAAATGCTAGCCCTTAAACCGCAAGCAAGTCGATAAGTAATTCGCCCCTGTTTGGTGAATTCTGGGTCACACAACCCAGCTTTCCTGAGCGTGCCCTCGTTGTGGTTGGAAGGGATCACCCAATATTGCAGCCAGTATTTAAAAGGGGAGGGAGCATGTTATGGAGTTTGGGGGAGACAAAGCCCTGCACCCCCGGCTTCCTGTGATTCACCATGACTCTCAGCCAGCCAGTAAAACAGAAGGTTTATTTAGATGACAGGAACACAGTCCAAGACAGGTCTTACAGGTAGAGACCCCCTCAGTCAGGTCTATCTGAGGGGGAGGGAGCAGGGAGGCCAGATCCCTGTTTGGGCTCCCCTCCATTTTCCCATCCAGCTCCAAACTGAAAACTCTCCAGCTCCTCCTCTCCCTTTGTCTCTTTACCGGGCCAGGAGGTCACCTGATCTCTTTGTTCTCCAACACCTTCCGTTAGCACCTTTACAGAGGAGGGGCCCAGGCCACCAGTTGCCAGGAGACAAGGTGTCAGCCATTCTCTGTGCAGACACCATCACGCTGGCCCCCTAGGGCTCTGCAACAATCACACACCCCTAAACACCTGAGAAATGCATAGGGGAAACTGAGGCACCCACACAGCACTCAGAGAAAACATTAAGAACATTCCCACTTTGTCACATCAGGCACAACACTTCCTGTTTGTCTCCCTTCCACCCCAACCCATTGCCGCTTTTGTAGAAGTCAAACTATTTGTGGGGCTGTATGCTGCTGCCTGTCCTCAAGCACCATACAGGTTGCTATGAGAAAGGGGACTATTCTGAGGTTGGAACCATTGATCCCAAGTACATCTTAACAAAAGCTGCAGCACAAGACATCTTGCCAATGTCTCATGGACTCAAGCATTATGCAGTAGCCAGCAGTTGTGATTACGCTGTGGCTTGCAGGGGAGTGCATTGAGGGGTGTTTCTTTTATAAAAAGATTTAACCTTGCACAAGAAACCATGTATGCATTGTCAATGCTATTCTTATGCTTTGTATTCTTTGCAGCTGACACCTTTTCTATAGGCGCATCCTTCACACTGGGACGGAGACTTTCCCAGATTAGAAGGCAGAAAAAGACAACTTGGGAGGACATGTTCAATGAGTTAATGCATGTCTCTGAGAGTGATAAGACGGAGCTCAGCACATGGAGGATTGCACTGTCCGACAGCCTGCACAATGACCGCAAGGACAGAAGAGCACGCAGGGAACATGACTGTGACACACAGGATGAGATGGTGCAGATTATGAGGGAGCAAACAGACATGCTGAGGTATCTGGTTGAGGTTCAAGAAAGGAAACTGGACACTAGAGTCCCGCTGCAGCCTATGCTGAACCTGTTGCCATCATTGCCAAGTTCCAGATCCTCCTCTCCCAGACATCCTAGGATGCACTCAATTCCAGGGGAGGGTACAAGGACCAGAAGGCACCCATTCCCATCCCTTTGATTGATACTGCAGTGCAATTGTAAGCAAGCTGTCCTTGTTTCCCCCTTCACCGTGTTATCAGCACTTTTGCCCCAGGTTATCTTACTTTTCTTTGTTGTCTCTCCTGTTTGTGAACATAATAAAACTTAATGGATTGAGGAGAAAAGGCTCTTTATTTATTCAGCACACTAGTTAGCAGGGGTGTAGTTTACAGGGGAATATGTTCAATGAAGGGGACAGCTTGGTAAGGAACAACACACAAGTGTCACATTACTGTGGGTCACTGATGAAACTAGTTTTCAAAGCCTCACGGAGACGCAGTGTGCCTCAATGTGCTCTTCTTATTGCCTGGGTGTCTGGCTGCTCAAAATTGGCTGCCAGGTGATCTGTCTCAATCCCCCATCCAGCCGGAAACTTTTCTCCCTTTGTTTCACAGATACTATGAAGCACACAGCACACAGCAACAACAATGGGAATATTGCTTTCACTGAGGTCTAACCTAGTAAGCAAACTATGCCAGCGGGCTTTTAAACATCCAAAGGCACATTCCACCACCATTCTGCACCTGTTCAGTCTATGGTTGAACTGCTCCTTACTGCTGTCCTTCATGAGCCATAGGAGCAAGGGGTAGGCTAGGTCTCTCAGGATCACAATTGGCATTTCAACATCAACAACAGTTATTTTGCAGTCTAGAAAGAAAGTTCCTGCTCGCAGCTTTCTGAACAGACTGAGTTCCTAAAGATGCACGCATCATGCATCTTCCCCAACCATCCCACGTTGATGTTGGTGAAATGGCCCCTGTGATCCATCAGTGCTTGCAACACCATTGAGAAGTACTCCTTTCAGTTTATGTACTCTTTGGCAAAGTGGTCTGGTGCCAAGATAGGGATACGCATTCCATCTCTCGCCCCACTGCAGTTAGGGAACCCCATCATGGCAAAACCATCCACTATGTCCTGCATGTTTCCCAGAGTCACTACCCTTCTTAGCAGAAGTCTATTGATTGCCCTGGCAACTTGGATCACAGCAGACCCCGCAGTATGTTTATCCACTATGAATTGATTCCCCACTGACAGGTAGCAGTCTGGCATTGCAAGCTTCCACAGAGATCTCACCACTTGCTTCTCAACTGTCGGAGCAGCTCTCATTTTAGTATTGCTACTCTTCAGGGCTAGGGAAAGCTCTTCACACAGTTCCATTAAAGTGGCCTTCTTCATTTGAAAGCTTTGCAGTCACTGCTTGTCATCCCATAGCTGCATAATTATGCAGTCCCACTAGTCACTGCTTGTTTCCTGGACCCAGAAGCGGCGCTCCACCAACTCAAGGTGATGTGCAACTGTCCCCAGCATCTGCAAATTGCTCTGCTCCGTGGCTTCCACCAGGGCTGCTTGCGTGGCATCACATTGTTCCATGCAGCGGCAACTGCTTCAGTTGAGCAAATACTGCAGGATAAGGTGTGAGGTGTTTGTAATGCCCACAACAACAGTGTACAGGTGACTGGAGTCCATGCTTGCCATGCTATGGCATCTCTGTATGGGAAAATTGAAAAGGGTGACATCTCCATTAACAAGTGGAAATGTCCCACCAGCTAAAGGAGGTGACATAATATTCCAAATACATGCATTTACTGACTGTCACTGCATGCATAAAAGTTGCACATTTAAATGAAGAGAGTTAATGCAGTTAATGCAGCTGAGAACAAAGGAATCCTAATGGACTGGTACCACTCAGTCTCATACTAAGGGTTAAGATTATATGGTCACTTTAGATGTTAAAGTCTTATTAAACATATCTTTCTCCATACAAAGCTTGTCAATATCATAAACTGATCTACACAACTGTATTGTTTCTAGTAGTAATGTTACTGTGTATTCTATTTCTGTTATCTATGATTTTAGCAGTGTTAATAAATATGGTCATTAGCTTTTTGTTTGTTTGTTTTTTGAGTGCTTTGCCTTTAAGGTTGTATCTTCTTAAAGCATCTCTTGGGCCACAATTCAGGAACTAGAGTGCTGTTCATATTCTGGACAACAAGCATGAGCTCTCCTGAATCAGAGATTTGGAGTGGAGGTATGTAACTGAAGAGTGATTCAGTCGACTAAGTACAGAGATATTTTAACTCTATTGGCTGGATGGACATCGACTTCAGTGAGAGTTGGATCACGCTCCTAGAGAATCACATTCCTTACAGCATAGGTCTGAATTACTTCACTGAATAGACACAGAATTTGGGAGGCACTCAGTAGACACACGGCTTAGGCATCCAGGAAAAGAATCTGTGACAGAGAGTAAATATTTTTTCGTGAAAGGGAGCTGAATATTTTATATGCTGACTATCCCTAAGCATTCAGCACACATATGCGTGGTTAATTTAATTTTCATTTTCCTTTGCACATCAGCTTAAGAGCTGCATTCTGACTTACAAAGACTAAATCATGTCTCTAGTCATTTCATTATCTAAATTAGAAATATTTCACTGGTCCAAAACATTTAAAAAATCAAATGTACCTTCCATTATTGTTATTATTTATATCACTCCAAATATAGGTTAATTGTTTTACAGGCAAATATGAGGACAAATTCCATGCTCCAAAGAGTTTATATGCTAAAAGCCACTCTAAGACCACCCCCAAAATTACAAAATATGTAGGACCAGAAAGTGATAGTACATTGCACCACAAATACTCATCTTGACGTTAATGGGTCTTCTTATGAAGTAAGGACTACTCAGTATATGCAGGAGTATCACAGTATGATCTATAATTATCATTTAAGGAAAAAAAATAAGTTCTGTGTCATAAATAAGAGTGTTGCCCAATCTATGAAGGTTAATAAAACTGGAAAATCTTCTGTGCACTAAATGTAGTTCCTTTGCTAAATTAATGAAATGTTAACAAATATTTCAGTTTTGCAATAAAATTTTTGCAAGATGAAACTCCTGAATCTTCATGCAGCTCCAGAAACCCTTTTTCCACAGGACTGAAACGATCTGCCACACAAATCTACAGTGGGTAGAAGGAGCTAACCATCTAAAAATCTGGATTTACTCTCTACAAAATAGTTCTTAATCTATAATTCACTTTGCTCCTTTATTGCTGTCTTTGTGATCTTTTATAGAATTAAAATGATATGTTCTTTTATAAGCCTGGAGGAAGATAGAAAGATAAGGCAATTCACCTTTCAAATACACTCATGAATTTTGAATATATAAAATATGCATACAATCTTCAAGTACTTATAACAAGAAGTTACATGTTACATCAAAATTCAGTTTTGAATAGGACTTTCACAATTTAAACACTATTTTCCATCAATGAAATTATTGTATCACAAAGTTTAACATTCATTTCTGTGTATTGATATAGAATAAGACCCTATAATTCTGAAAACTGAGAGTTATAGACTCCTGCAATATAACAGGACTGAATACAATCCATATTTACTGTAACTGATAGTGACATCTAATTTCTGGAGACTTTAGACATTTCATCCATGACTAGGAAAAACAATTAATTGTTTTTGTTCCTTAAATAAAACAAGGATGAACCCTTCACAAGCCACCAAAATAAATTTCAATTAAGCAAGCTGGATTCAAAGCTCACTTTCCAGTAGTAGTAAATAATAGTAGCTGTTAGATTGATTCATAAAAATAGTAGCCACAATTGTCTGTAAGTAGAGAACCATGCACCACAATTTCAGTTTTAGGAGATGGGCTCAAAGAGAGGAAGAGTTTGGCCCTGACTGGAGAGTTCAATACTTTGGTGGGGAGGAAACAAGAGAACATTTGTTCCCCTCCTATCTCAGGATGAAAGAAGAGACAATGAATCTGGGGGTTGGGGGTGGCCATATAAGATATGCACGTTAGACAATCTACCCTGGTGAATCTTGTAGGGCCTGGGTAAGCACTGATGTGTAGAAGACAGTGGTCTCATCAGTATGTCAGTGCATGGCAGAATGTGTACAGCACCACAGATCATTTAAATGTTATTGGTGGGTGGGGAAGGGAGGAGACAGTAACATTCCCTTGCCTACAGGAAATGAAATTAGACCCTGAATATTTTGTAATCATGGCTCATATGCTCCCCATCTACTAATGTGAGCAGGGAGGAGCAAAACACAGTAAGAAACTGGGAGAGCCATCAAAGAGATTAATAATATCTACATCATGCCTCTCTCTCCTCCTGATCCCGTGAAAACTCCTGTATTCATGTATTCTGAAGGATGGGGATTTTACAGAGATCATGCTAGGCAAGCAGGTAGACTCAAAGTGAAGAGCAGCTGCTCTCTGTAGTATACCTTCCTACTAACTGTGTGGATATATATGTGGGAGATTACACTACTTGGAGCAGCATTAACTCCCACACTGTGCCTGCACCCTCCTTGGAAAAGGCAGTTAATTGAAGGCTTGGAAAACAATGGGAGCATGACTACTAAAGAAGCTTTGATACCATGGAGGAGAAGAAGAAGGCAGCACTATAAAAAGGCAATTCCTCCACAGGACCTTAGGGCTTTGTAGAGTCTGGAGAGACTCCCATGCCTCTCTATGGTCCACCAAACTCCTCCTCTAGAGAAGAACATGTAAGAAAACTCCAAACGGTGTTTCCTGTACCCTCTAATCACCTTCATGGGTTTTCCATAGGAAAGTTTTATACATCAGTCAGATCAATTTTGTGTTTTTAAAACTCAAGTAATGAACTGGAGTCAGGGGCGGTTCTAGACATTTCGCCGCCCCAAGAACGGCGGCATGCCGCGGGGGGGCGCTCTGCCGGTCGCCGGTCCCGCGGCTCCGGTGGACCTCCCGCAGGCGTGCCTGCAGGAGGTCCACCAGAGCCGCGGGGACGGCAGACCCTCCGCAGGCATGCCGCCAAAGGCAGCCTGCCTGTCGCCCTCCTGGCGACCGGCAGAGCGCCCCCCGCAGCATGCCGCCCCAAGCACGCGTTTGGCGTGCTGGGGCCTGGAGCCGCCCGACTGGAGTATATATATATGGGATCCAATGAGTGTGGGTCTTGTTGATTAACAATATGAATTTATACGGAATTATTCATAGATTCCAAGGCCAGAAGGGACCATTGTGACCATCCTATTCTGATCTGCAGCATAACACAGGCCATTAAACTTCCCCAAAATAATTTTGGAAAAAAATCAGAACTTGATTTTAAAATTGTCAGTAATAGAGAATCCACCACCATCCGTGATAAAGTGTTCCAGTGGTTAATTACCCTCACAGTTTTACACCTTATTTCTAGCTTCAACTTCCAGCCACTGGATTGTGTTATACCTTTCTCTTCTAAATTGAAGAGCCCAGTATTAAATATTTGTTCCCCACTTAGGGACTTATAGACTGTAATCAAGTCCCTTCACCCTTTTTTTGTTAAATTAGATTGAGCTCCTTGAGTCTATTACTATAAGGCAGGTTTTCTAATCCTTTAATCATTTTTGTGGCTCTTCTCTGAAACCTCTACAATTTATCAACATCCTTCTTGGATTGTGGACACCAGAACTGGACACAGTATTCCAGCAGTGGTCATACTAGTGCCAAACACAGAGGTAAAATAACTTCTCCGCTTCTAGTTAAGATTCCCCAAGGATAACATTAGCCGTTTTTACCACACCATTGTACTGGGAGCTCTTGTTCAGTTGATTATCCACCACACCTCCCAAATCTTTTTCACAGTCACTACTTTTCAGGATAGAGCTGCCCATTATGTAAGAATGACTTACATTCTTTGTTCCTAGATCTATACATTTACATTTTGCCATTTTAAAAATCAAATTGTTTGCTTACTCCCAGTTTATCAAGCAATCCTGAACACTCCATGTCAGGGTTCCCTCTCCACTCTGGACTTTAGTACAGACGTGGGGACCCACATGAAGACCCCCTAATCTTATTTCTACCTGCTTAGGTTAAAAACTCCCCTATTCCTTGGATTAAGTAATACCAAGTATTACTTAATCCTGCCACTACCAAGTGATTTAAACAAACATTTAAGGAGGGCCACTTGGAGCCCTACCTTCCCCAAATTTCCTCCCAAGCCCCCTACACCCCTTTTCCTGGGGAGGCTTGAGAATAATATCCTCACAAATTGGTACAGGTGAACACAGACCCAAACCCTTGGACCTTAAAATGATGAAAAATCAATCAGGTTCTTAAAAGAAGAATTTTAATTAAAGAAAAGGTAAAAGAATTACCTTTGTAAAATCAGGATGGTAAGTACTTTACAGAATAACAAAAGACTCAAGAACATAGAGGATCTCCCCTCTAGGCAAAACCTTAAAGTTACAAATCCAAAGATAAAACCTCCCTCTAGACAAGGAAAATCACAAGCCAAAATAAAAGTAAGCTAACACATTTCCTTATTATTACTTACTAATTCTAACTGAGTTGGATTGCTTGCCTTCTTGATCTGTCTCCAGCAAGCACACAGCACAGACAGACAAAGAACAGACAAAACAAAGCCTTTTCCCCCTCCTCAGATTTGAAAGTATCTTATCCCCTTATTGGTCCTTTTGGTCAGATGCCAGTTAGGTTATCTGAGCTTCTTAACCCTTTACAGGTAAAAGGATTTTGTGCCTCTGGCCAAGAGGGATTTTATAGTACTGTATACAGAAAGGCAGTTACCCTTCCCTTCATATTTATGACACTCCATATCAATGATCTGTGCTCTTCATTATTTAACCCTCTCCCAATTTTGGGGTCATCTGCAAACTTTGTCAGTGATGATTTTGTTTTCTTCCAGTTCATTCATAAAAATGTTAAATAGCATAAGGCTAAGAACTGATCCCCAAGGGACCCTACTATAAACACACGCATTTGATGATGATTCCCTGTTCACAGTTGCAATTTCAGACCCATCCATTAGCCAGCTTTATAATCCATTTAATGTGTCCCATGTTTAATTTTATATCTGTCTAGTTTTTTAATCAAAATGTCATATAGTACCAAGTCAAATGTCTTACAGAAGTCTAAGGATGTTACATCTACACTATCGCCTTTATCAACCAAACTTGTAATCTTATAAAAAAAGGTATACTGTTGATTGGCATTATATTACACTCCTTTAATTCTTTATTAATTGAGTCCCATAGCTGCCACACCATTATCTTGCCTGGGATCAATGTCAAACTGACAGACTTATAATTACTCAGGTCATCTCATTTACCATTCTTAAATACTGGCCCAACATTAGCTTTCTTTTAGTCTTCTGGAAGTCTCCCAGTGTTCAAAAACTTATTGAAAATCATCATTAATGGTCCAGCAAGATCCTCATCCAACTCTTTTAAAACTCTTTGATGCAAGTTATCCGGAACTGCTGATTTTAAAACAGTTCATTTTAGTCGCATCTGTTTAACAATCTCCAGAGATACTAGTGGAATGGAAAAAATTGTTGTCATATAATATAAATGCATCATTTCCCACCTCCCAAATACAGAAGTATTTATTTAACACTTCTGCCTTTTACATTATTATTTGATAATTCTACCATTTCCATCAGTAATGCCCCAGTACCATTGGTATGATTCTTTGTATTTATATATTACTTCACTTCACTTCCTCTCTAAATCAGTTTTTTTAACCAATGCGGCCTTCTTCCTCGATTGTGGCTTTTGGGGAATCTAGTAAAATGTTCTTAAACAATTCCCAATTATAATTTATATTTTTTCTGATTACATTCTTCATCCTAGCTGATTTGGCTCATAACTATTTTCAGATTTGTGAAACTGGCCCTTTTAAAGCACCAAGTAGGTGTACAGGTGTGTGTGTATCTATCTATCATCACTGGTTTGGACTTTATTCTGTTCCCCATATAAATTTGATCAAATCTTGTTCACTTGTATTTAAGTTAACATTAATTTTTAGTTCTGTGATCAGTTACTCTTTTTCTGTTAAGATGAGATTTAATACAGAAATCCCCTGTGCAGGATGCAACACTTTTGGAATTAGAAAATTGACATGTATAATATTTGGAAATTCCAAAAGATATTTTAGTACTGGCTCCATTATGTGTCATTCAAATTGAAGTTCCCCCATGATCATCCTACATCTAATAGGATAGGTGCATATGAAGCCAGTTATCCTATTCCCTAGTGAGGGATATGGTAGTCTGTAGCAGACACCAACTAATATCTCTTCCTGTGCTTTATCTCTGAGGACATTGATCTATAAGAATTCAAGATAATTTTCTTCTGAATTATTAATTTAGAAACAGGTAATGTAATTTTTGACAGAGTGCCACTCCTCCTCCCCTTTTGCCCATTTGATCCTTCCTAAATAGGTTAGAACAATTGATTTAAACATTCTAATCATGAGAATCATCCCATCAGGTTTCAGTAAAACACCAAGTAGATCAAATTTATGCTAATAAATGAGCAATTCCAGTTCCTCTTTTTTTGTTGCCCAGGCTCCTAGCACTGGTATATAGGCAATTTATGAATTTCTTTTCTTTATGTCCTTTGGTTTCCTGATTAATTTTGTACTTAACATCTTGATTTTGTGCTGAGTGTGCATATCTTCCCTCTTTTTATCCTAATTTTTTGTTACTAGTTTAATGCCCTCCTGACTCCTCTAGCCAGCCTGTCCCTGAGAAAATTGGTTCCCTTTTCCTTCAGAGGTGAAGGCAATCCAAATGATATAGCCCCCTCTCTTCATGAATATGTTATATACACACAAAAATTAGTGTATTATTATACATTATCTCTAGAAAGAATAAAAAGTAAGAAGGACTACACATCTGTCAAATATAATAAACAATATTTGTCATCAGTTATTTTCTAAAAGAAAATCAGTACACTTTCTATAATAGATAAAGGCCAAGAGGATCAGAGAAATAGAAAGATCAATAAATCTTATATTAGTTTTCTCCATGTTCTAGCAATCATATGCTGTAAATAGGAAGGAAATGAAACAAGAATGCTAGCTTGCCAAGCAAAGAATATATTTTATGATGTACTTCTTATGATCATGATCTTTCTTAAAATGTATTTTTTTATTTTATATTATTAAATATATGGTCTGCAAACTCAATTCAACTAGAGTTTTAGAGGAAAATAGATGAAAAACAATCATGTCTTGGATTATGGAAGTTTTATGGATTAAATTTGGCTGTAATTGGTCTGAGCTGTTTTCCAATAATTTTGGAAGGAAAAGATTGTAAAATTGAAATTGGAAAATCATTCTTCTGTCACCAGAGTCCTTGTCTTTCAAAAGGAGCAGAGCATTTTGCAGGCTATAGAAACATAATTGAAAACAAAGAATGGAAAATGACACTAAAAGCTAAATTTTGTTTGTGACTCCCCGTTTATAATACAGATTCCTCAAGTCCCATTACAATGTCTCTAAGTCATCATTTCTAACCTGGCTGAGGTCAATAGAAACTAAACAATAATATTCATATGATGGATGTTCAGTGCTCTGTGTGAAATAAACTAGCATTTTCAGTCCAATTCTCAGTGGATGCATGTTCGCATCAGAAAAATGCATTCACAATTAGCGCTAGCTGACACCCCTTTTCGTTTTGAGTCCAGGCCTTATTTTATCCAACCCTATCCAAATGCCAAAGTCGTAGTGAGTCCATGCAAACCATGTCACTTTTGGCCACCTCAAAACAGTGTAGTGATGGTCTATAAAGTTAAGCATTAAAATTATGATATTATAGTTGATAGGCCCCCCCCACCTCAGTAATGATGTACACTCATAAACAAATGTTCTCTTGATACCAGAAAACCTGTCTGATTCCTTCAATTAAGTTTCTATCTATGCTGCTGTCTGACACCACGATAACTAAGCTAGCAATCTGGCTTTCTTCCAGATTGTAGACACTGCTTCTGCAATTCGCATGCAGAGTTGCACTTGACTTTGCCTGTCTGCTTTGAGAAAGTTTGTACATTTCAAAACACTGTCTGCTCACAACTATTTTAATAGACAGGCAGAGTGTGACATGCCACAGAACTGACAAATAAACTTCCACTACAAAATGGGCATTTTTAAAGGTTCTCAGAGGGGCCTAATGATGACTGTTGTATGAAATATGTGCACTTTTTCTTGAGAGCTCAGGTTTCTGTAACACCTAAACCAACCCCAAAGCCTCAGTGCTTTTCCAGTCTGAAGCATGTGGGTTGTGCTGTGTGTCATCCATCATTCTGGCATGCCAATATAGTGTCTGAGCAAAGATAGACCATAGCAAAAATATATCTTTTAGGCAACTACACAGCACATTCGGTCCAGAAACAGAAATCTCCCCTCTCAAGTGTTTCCTTCCTGTAATCCTGTCAAGAGCGATACACAGAATTATCAAACATAGTGACCAAATATATCTCTAGCGTAACGTCACTGATGTCAGTGGTGTTCCAAATTGATCACTAATGCAATTAAATCGACTTTGATGGAGTTACACAGTGGATGCCTTTCCCCAATATTTTTCATGCAGATCCTTATGTGCCTCAGACAAATTAACTCTCCTTGTAGAAATGAGTCAATTTTTAATTTTCCCATAAAGCACCAATTAAAATTTTCCTTTCATGCTGGATCTCCTTCTGCCTCCTTCATGCTGTCTTCTTGAAAGAGAGACCCAGTGGCTGTGCTGACATTTTTTGATGGATGGCATTCTCTGTCAGTTTTGTGGACATATTCCTTCTTTCTTACATACACACATTACGTAAAATTGCTGCTATAGAGTCCCCAATTACCTTAGGGGTAGGTTCAGCCCATTCAGTGATCCTGATATCATGCCAACCCAGCTAAAAACTTGAAAATGCATGACAAAAAATCACATTGGAAATCCAAAGAGTGAAACAACTTAGACACAAATATCAACGGACGTTTCACTGCATGAACATTTTCATAATAAATACCTAATTTTCTTAAAAAAGGAGTAAATACAAGTTGTTTTTAAATTGTCTATGAATATATTGCATAGCTGTGGCTTTTGAAGGTAAATACATTTTTAATACATTCTGTTAATTGCTATCATGGTACTTTCTTTCTGCATGTTAAACTATCTCATGTATCTTTCAAATAATAATTATAGTAATGATTATGAACGGAGTGTTTCCAGCAATATATCTAATCATCTACTATGTTAATTTCTAATCACTTGGAGTCTTAAAGATTCTTGATGACAGATAATCTTGTAACACTATTAGGGTTAATATACATTTCAGCTCTATTGCAAGTGTATATTACAATTTTATTCCACTCCTTAGTGAACAAGAGCAATGATCTGGGTTTAACTTAAAACTAAAACAAGAACTGATTTAGCTACAAGACAAGCAAGCCTGGTTATGTAAGACCTTGGATGAAATTGCACTACAAATGAGATGTCTCAGATGAAAATCAGCCAGTTGTATTTGCCTTATTCCTAGCCTGGAAGCAATATAGTAGCAGCTCATGCACTCATTCGCTTCTGATTTCTAATGCTTTTACCAGAGGGATGTATATGAAGTATCTGCATGTATTTTATTTCAAACAGTCGAAGTATGTGCATTAATAGAACTGACTTAGGATCTTATGCCTAAAAATAATTACAGAAATCATTTTTGCTGTCATGTGAAGAACCCAGAATAAAATGAACTGTCACAAAGCATTCAGTCATGTAGCCTCCCCGTGCCCCCCTCACTGTCTCTTCAGTAGGGATACAGTCTAAGGTGGCAGTTTTCATCAGGGGATACACTGTCATCAAGATTTCATAGTTGTGTGGTTTTTTATGGAGGGAGAGTTTTGTTTTCCTCCAGAAGGAGGGTGCTGGACTTCCTGAAAGTATGTTAGGTTCCAGCAGGATGGAGGTCATGCCAACAATTTGCCTTTTTTTGTCTGGGGAAGAAGAGAAGGGAAATAGATGGATGGATGGATGGATGGATGGATGGATGGATGGCAGAGGAAGGTGCTATAACATAATGTTGCATAATCTAATGCTTGCTTTTCCACTTTGCAGGAACTCTCGGGATTTGGCCTGTTGTTGTTATTACATTTTTAAGATGTTGAGTGATGTAACTAGTTCCTACTCACAGATCCATTGCTGGAATTTAACTGACACAACTAACTAGACTGATATGTCATGAGCAGGACTAGGGCTCCATCTTGAACTACCACAGCTTAGTCTTGCAGTCCCCTGGTATCATTCCAACCTGGTGAAGAGCCAATGCTGAGTCCTTTGTCTCTTCAGCCTCCAATGGACAGTAGTTACACCAAAATAACATGGAGCTGGTTCAACAGAAAGCTTAAATGGAAAACTTAAATGGAAAGCAAAAGGAAGACCCCTCTGAACAGTTAAATTTGACTTGTGTGGGAAGACAAAGGGGGTGTATCTTGTATCATGGCAGAAGGTTGTATATCTGGGTAAAGTTAGAGAGATAAGGTCAATGAAGTAATATCTTTTATTGGACCAACTTCTCTTGGGGAGGGAGACAAGCTTGCACAGAGTTCTTCTTCTATAGTACTTGAAGTAATATATTTTATTGGACCGACTTCTATCCAATAAAAGATTACCTCACCTACTTTATCTCACTAATGTCCTGGGACCGACACAGCTACCACAACACTGGCACTCTTAATCAGGAGGTGATATACATGGGATTTAAACTTTTTCAACTCCTGATGATATGACCAGCATCAGGGAAGATTCTCAGAGAACAATTCTAGCTTGTCATGAAAGTATATTCTTCTTCAGCACTGCAAATGTGTTTCTGGGTTTATGGTTGCACCAGAAAGCTATTCACAATCAAACCATTATTTGCCTACAGTCAGCAAAATCCTCTAAAGAGGAGTGCAAATGAGGAGAAAACAGCTCCATTAATGGTTGCTGAGATGACTGGAGCCAAACAGTAAATAAGGAATTTTGTTTCTTTTTTCTTTCACTGTTTCTTAGGGGACTTGGGCTCTGAAACTGATAGAGTACTTGATGAGCCACATACTTTTGAACCTACAGTCTGTATGCTCTGGTGCACAAACATATACTGCATATGTTCTGCTAGTAAGACCCCATCTCACATGAACCCAATCCTAAAGTACTTACTCAGAAATCAATGGGAGTTTTGCCTGAATAAGGAGTGAGAGACACATACAACCCTCCACTGAATGGTGTGAATGGGAGCAAAATCATGGGAACTTATGTTATTTGGTTATGGGGTAGGGAATGTATTAAGGATAAAGAGCTATGCTGTAGAATTCTCCCACACCACATAGCTTCCTACACCTATAATGCAAAATCTCATTTCCACAGGGGTGGAGGTGGGGGTAGGAGTGTGAGTGGGAGTGTCATGAGGAGGAAGAAGCAGACATTTTAGGCAGCATTCTTCTGTTTCAGGGCACTGTGCCTTACAACACCAGGTGCATTAAAATTGACTGCTGCCCTGAGCAGCACACTATGGAATATGCACTGGCAGGCACTTGGTGGGGTCCAACAAGCGGCAGCTTACTGTCATGCTGCACAGAATGTGGTAATTAGGGGAGGCAGGAAGCAGGCATTCCTACCACCAACATGGATATCTCCAGATCAGTGGCACCGCTATGGGCACCCGTATGGCCCCACAATATGCCAATATTTTTATGGCCGACCTGGAACAACGCTTCCTCGGCTCCCGTCCACTCACGCCCCTTCTCTACCTACGCTACATCGATGACATCTTCATCATCTGGACCCATGGGAAGGAGACTCTGGAAAAATTCCACCACGATTTCAACAGCTTCCACCCCTCCATCAACCTCAGCCTGGACCAATCTACACGGGAGGTCCACTTCCTAGACACCACGGTGCAAATAAGTGATGGTCACATCAACACCACCCTATACCAAAAACCTACCGACCGCTATGCCTACCTTCATGCCTCCAGCTTCCATCCCGGACACACCACAAGATCCATTGTCTACAGCCAAGCACTGAGGTACAACCGTATCTGCTCTAACCCCGCAGACAGAGACCAACACCTAGAAAATCTCCACCAAGCATTCTCAAGACTACAGTACCCACACGAGGAAATAAGGAAACAGATCAACAGAGCCAGACGTGTACCCAGAAGCCTCCTACTGGAAGACAAACCCAAGAAAGAAACCAACAGGACTCCACTGGCCATCACATACAGTCCCCAGCTAAAACCCCTACAACGCATCATCAGGGATCTACAACCCATCCTGGACAATGATCCCACACTTTCACAGGCCTTGGGTGGCAGACCAGTTCTCGCCCACAGACAACCTGCCAACCTGAAGCATATTCTCACCAGCAACTGCACACCGCACCATAGTAACTCTAGCTCAGGAACCAATCCATGCAACAAACCTCGATGCCAACTCTGCCCACATATCTACACCAGCAACACCATCACAGGACCAAACCAAATCAGCCACAACATCACCGGTTCATTCACCTGCACTTCCACCAATGTAATATATGCCATCATATGCCAGCAATGCCCCTCTGCTATGTACATCGGCCAAACTGGACAGTCTCTAAGGAAAAGGATAAATGGACACAAATCAGACATTAGGAATGGCAATATACAAAAACCTGTAGGAGAACACTTCAACCTCCCTGGCCACACAATAGCAGATCTTAAGGTGGCCATCCTACAGCAAAAAAACTTTAGGACCAGACTTCAAAGAGAAACTGCTGAGCTCCAGTTCATCTGCAAATTTGACACCATAAGCTCAGGACTAAACAAAGACTGTGAATGGCTTGCCAATTACAGAACCAGTTTCTCCTCCCTTGGTTTTCACACCTCAACTGCTAGAACAGGGCCTCATCCACCCTGATTGATCTAACCTCGTTATCTCTAGCTTGCTTCTTGCTTGCTTATATATACCTGCCCCAGGAAATTTCCACCACTTGCATCCGAAGAAGTGGGTATTCACCCACGAAAGCTCATGCTGCAAAACGTCTGTTAGTCTATAAGGTGCCACAGGATTCTTTGCTGCTTATAAATCAGGGTGAACTGTAGGCTGAAATCATTAGAAGGTTATTACCTCTCTGTTTCACAGCTCTAAATTAGTCAGTTATTCTTTTCTTTCAACAGCTGCTCCATAATAGCCCACAGGAAGCAAACAGCAAGGGTAATAGCAAGAGTGATTGTTGTTGAATAGAAACATTCTGAACTATCCCAAAGTAAACTAACTGAGAATTTTAAGTACTGCAGAGGGCTTCTCTCATTTTACTTCTAGTCTGTGCAATTGAGAGTCCTCATCGCACAATGTGCAACAAACAGCAAAAATTAAAGTAGCACCTTTAATCTAATTGAAGGATAAAAATTCAGAAAGCAGATTCAAAATCTAATTTCAGACTAGTATTTTTGAGAACCATGGGTCTGATGTTTGTTTCTCACATCAGCGTAACTCCACTAACCTCAATAGAGTCACTCCCAATTTACACCACTGTAAGTGAGAGGAGATTCAGAGCCCTTGACTTTGAAAATAGTTAATTGAACTTGGGACCAGAGTAATGATATTAGCATTATTGTTATAGTATCACACCAAATGTAGCTATACAAAACACCTGAAAATGACTGCATATCTTGTCCGACTTCTTTGGATATATATTTAATATAAGCACACCAATAAATCCAAAACCCTGGCATTGACAGGCTAGAC
This sequence comes from Mauremys mutica, assembly GCF_020497125.1. NCBI lineage: Eukaryota > Metazoa > Chordata > Testudines > Geoemydidae > Mauremys > Mauremys mutica. The sequence goes on along the minus strand of NC_059079.1, from coordinate 39,406,607 downwards.
TGTATTTCCATTAAGCGTATTAGTTTAATATATTATCCTGTAATCCTATCTTACCTACCAAAATGAACCATTCACATAACATACACAAAAAAGAAGCTTTTAGTGTTGTCCTTTGATTTTTCATTGGTGACAGTATCTATCCCCTGATGCAAACTGACATACTGTACACACGCTGTAAGTCCTGTTAGAGTAACAAGAACTTCTGAGTTCATTTTATGGTTCACATGGAATGCAAGGGGAAAAATTCTAGTCCTTGAGCACTCACAACTTTTCCATACTTTGTTCTGTCATAAATATTTTATGTCTCTTTTTTCAGCTCAATGTGCTTCTTCAAGTAATAAAATTATATAGGGGATTATCAATCAATTTCTTCAATATTTCCTTTCATATTAATTATTTTGGCATCTGTATTTCTACTGATCCAATAATTCATAGTTATATAAAGCAGGACACATTAGTAAGGTTGATAACTTCTTATTCTAATTAAACAACCTTTTTTTTTAATGAAGAATGCAGTATGCATGTGAAATTTATGCAAGACTTCTGGTCTTAAAAATTAAGATGAAATATTAGATAGATAGATAGATAGATAGATAGATAGATAGATATCTCCAGTCATTTTGGATAAAGTGCCAGAAACATTGGGAAGTAGATGTTGAGTTTAATAAATATGGATTCCAAAAATATGTATTAGTACTGTCTTTCTGAGACAGTATAAAAACAAACACTATATCCCACAGGATAAGAGCTCTGTGAATAATTCATTGTTTTGTTTGCTGGCCAAACCAACCCAAACCAAAACATTTCATGTTTGATGTTCTGTTTTTAAAAAAAATAAAACTGAAGTAAATATCTAAATGAAACATCATTTTGAATTAAAAAATATCTGAAAATGTCAAAATGAAACATCTTGATTTCTTTCAGAATTTTTTGTTTTGTTTTCTGACCAAAGCCATTTGGTGAATCTGACATGAATTCACAAACTGTTTCAGTTGATTCAAATTTGCATTTTTCAAAAAAAGTTTAATCTAAAACGTTTAATCTAGATCTATATAGAATAACATATCCTATATAGGCATGAAGGACCAGATTTTAAAAAGTATTTAGGCCCCTAAAGAAGCAGATAGGCACTTAGTGAGATTTTTAAAAGTGCCTAGGTGCCTAACTCCCATTGATTACAATGGGCACTAGATGGCTACTCACATCTGTAAAATTCCATTGAGACACCAATCTGCATCTTTAGGGGCGTAAATACTTTTAAAAAATTGGTCCAAAGTGCCAAATCCAGCAACCCTTTACTCTTGTCTGTAATTCTTTCCCATGCAAGTTATCTTAATGACTTTGGTGGGATTGCTGACATAAGTAAGAAGTGCAGGAATGACACCTACCTGTCTGAATAACAAATGTGATTCTCCCTCTTTCACTCCCTGCCTTACACTCATATGGTTGTGTGTACTGGATTTCTATATATATATTTCTTCAATTGATGTAACTTTGTATAATTATCCCACATAATAGGCTATACCTTTGGATTTACTTAGGAAGACCTTTGAGTTTATTTCACATTTCTTTAATAGCTGCAGACAGAGACACGACCCATACCTGCTGATAGTGATGGGGGGCAGAGTGAGGGCAGTGGCTTTGGCAGATGTTATTGAGCAGGCTCAGTCTGTCTGAGCATGCTCAGTACAAGCCAACCAGCCAATCTGGGAGGCATGTGACCCCTCTGGCTGCAGAGGTGTGTACATTTGTTACTTTTATCCTATGCCTCCACTGAAGACCTCTAGGAGATTGTTAGCCTACTCTGTATTTGATATAACGTACTTTTCAAAAAATACTCCTAAAAGTATCAGCTAATTAAAATATTTTTACTTAAGTAGTTAATAGGTTAGCTTCTTCCCCTGTGTACGTCAATAGAGTTACAGCAGCTTTGAATATGGTCCACTGTCTGAAGAACTTGTAAGGTTCTGTATAAAGGCAAAGGGTTCAATTCTCGCTGTGTCTGAACTCTTTAAGGACTGTTGCAGCACTTGAATATCACCAGAGCTCAGTGCTCTTCTTCCATGCCCCTCCCCAGTATACCACAGGTAATTTCCCCCACCCCAGGAGATGAAAAGGAGGTGATGTAGATCTAGCTATGCTGACTCTATACTACCTCGGAAATCCCAGTAGGATACTAGACATAGGTTAGCTTTAAGGCTGCTTTGCACCACCAAAACAGTTCAGACATCTTATTGGAGCTAAGGATCTGCCCCTAAGTATTTACTCTGCATTGTTATTATTAGTAGTGATTAGAAAAACCTCCACATGTTGAGACATGTTGTTCAGTTTGAATACATATCCAATGCTTTGTGTTTCCAACAACAGGTCTCAGTTTTAATCTTCTCCTTTCATCTCTCACATTTCTCAATGAAAGTATATACAAACACATTGCTTGCCTTTTCAGTTCACTTTCCAGATCCCTGAAACTATCCTTGATGTTATCATATTTCCCTTGACTCATTTTGCTGGTTTCAAGTGGATTCCTCAGCACTCTCAGGATATCCTTTTGAAGAAGGATTTTTGTCATCTCTTTTATCCTGGTATTCATGAGGTAGTTTTCCTTCTTTCTTTCATATGGGATATAACTGACCATCCTCTTTGCTGAACCACCAATTTTCCTTCCTTGTAGCTCTCTTTTAGTATATATCATTCAATAGTTTCTTTCTTCCACTGGGCTCTACTACGTCTGATAAAGCTCCGTAATTAAGTTAAACGGTTGTATAACATTTTGCTTTCTTTGCTGCAGTCCATTTCCTTCCACCTACGCCTATAACTATCCTATCCATGGTTTTAATTGTAGGCAAAGGAGATGCTGTTTTTATCCAGATTTGGATATAGATAGATAGAGGTCAGTTCTTCAAGTTTGGGCTCAATTCTAAATCGGAGCTATGATTAAGGTTTGGCTTCCAATACAAAAGCACCAATGGTTCTGGTGATAATTTGGCCCCAAATGATAGAAATATTATTAGATCAGTTAAACACATGAGCTTTCTACTACCTTGAATAGTGAAAATCTTGCAAGCTCAGCCATTCTGGTGATTGTTCCACCTTTTGGGGTAGTAAGTATCAAAGGGATAGCCGTGTTAGTCTGGATCTGTAAAAGCAGAAAAGAATCCTGTGGCACCTTATAGACTAACAGACGTTTTGCAGCATGAGCTTTTGTGGGTGAATACCCACTTCTTCAGATGTCTTGCATCTGAAGAAGTGGGTATTCACCCACGAAAGCTCATGCTGCAAAACGTCTGTTAGTCTATAAGGTGCCACAGGATTCTTTACTGCATTTGGGGTAGAAATCTCATGAGATTTTGGCTCCATCTAAACCAAAGGTGGAACGGACCATTTCCAGCTTTTGATCTTCCCTGGAGCAAAGGACACAGAGCAGGTTTAGATTTGGTCATATGAATCTCAAGTTTCAATTGGTCCATCATTTGTCTTTCCTGATCAAACTCTGCCCCAGAAAATTTGACCTGCCAGTCAGACAGAAACTTGAAAGAGAAATATGGAAAATATACTGTAATAGTGTTTGTTTCTGAAAGATACAGATGCTACATGTGTAGCTACAATTCACTGTTCATAAACATTTCCTTGTTCATTATAGGAAACATGTATACATGGCTAAGCCACAGGACAGGAAATTAGGATGTCTATCATAGAATCATAGAATATCAGGGTTGGAAGGGACCTCAGGAGGTCATCTAGTCCAACCCCCTGCTCAAAGCAGGACCAATTCCCAACTAAATCATCCAAGCCAGGGCTTTGTCAAGCCTGACCTTAAAAACCTCTAAGGAAGGAGATTCCACCACCTCCCTAGGTAACCCATTCCAGTGCTTCACCACCCTCCTAGTGAAAAGCTTTTTCCTAATATCCAACCTAAACCTCCCCCACAGCAACTGAGACCATTACTCCTTGTTCTGTCATCTGGTACCACTGAGAACAGTCTAGATCTACTCTCTTTGGAACCCCCTTTCACATAGTTGAAAGCAGCTATCAAAACCCCCTTCATTCTTCTCTTCTGCAGACTAAACAATCCCAGTTCCCTCAGCCTCTCCTCATAAGGCATGTGCTCCAGCACACTAATCATTTTTGTTGCCATCTGCTGGACTCTTTCCAATTTTTCCACATCCTTCTTGTAGTGTGGGGCTCAAAACTGGACACAGTACTCCAGATGAGGCCTCACCAGTGTTGAGTAGAGGGGAATGATCACATCCCTCGATCTGCTGGCAATGCCCCTACTTATACAGCTCAAAATGATGTTAGCCTTCTTGGCAACAAGGGCACACTGTCAACTCATATCCAGCTTCTCGTCCACTGTAACCCCTAGGTCCTTTTCTGCAGAATTAATGCCTAGCCATTCAGTCCCTAGTCTGTAGCAGTGCATGGGATTCTTCCATCCTGAGTGCAGGACTCTGCACCTGTCCTTGTTGAACCTCATCAGATTTCTTTTGGACCAATCCTCTAATTTGTCTAGGTCCCTCTGTATCCTATCCCTACCCTCCAGCGTATCTACCACTCCTCCCAGTTTAGTGTCATCTGCAAACTTGCTCAGTCCACGCCATCCTCCAGATCATTAAAGAAGATATTGAACAAAACCAGCCCCAGGACCGACCCTTGGGGCACTCTGCTTGATACCAGCTGCCAACTAGCATGGAACCACTGATCACTACCCGACGATCTATCCACCTTATAGTCCATTCATCCAGCCCATACTTCTTTAACTTGTCAGCAAGAATACTGTGGGAGACCGTATCAAAAGCTTTGCTAAAGTGAAGGAATAACACGGCCACTGCTTTTCCCTCATCCACAGAGCCAGTTATCTCATCATAGTAGGCAATTAGGTTAGTCAGGCATGACTTGCCCTTGGTGAATCCATGCTGACTTTTCCTGATCACTTTCCTCTCCTCTAAGTGCTTCAGAATTGATTCCTTGAGGACCTGCTCCATGATTTTTCCAGAGACTGAGGTGAGGCTGCCTGGCCTGTAGTTCCCTGGATCCTCCTTCTTCCCTTTTTTAAAGATGGGCACTACATTAGTCTTTTTCCAGTCATCTGATCGCCATGAGTTTTCAAAGATAATGGCCAATGGCTCTGCAATCACATCCGTCAACTCCTTTAGCACCCTCAGATGCAGCGCATCCGGCTTCATGGACTTGTGCTCATCCAGCTTTTCCAAATAGTCCTGAACAACTTCTTTCTCCACAGAGGGCTGGTCACCTCCTCCCCATGCTGTGCTGCCCAGTGCAGCAATCTGGGAGCTGACCTTGTTTGTGAAGACAGAGGCAAAAAAAGCATTGAGTACATTAGCTTTTTCCACATCCTCTGTCACTAAGTTGCCTCCCTCATTCAGCAAGGGGCCCACACTTTCCTTGACTTTCTTCTTGTTGCTAACATACCTGAAGAAACCCTTCTTGTTTCTCTTAACATCTCTTGCTAGCTGCAACTCCAAGTGTGATTTGGCCTTCCTGATTTCACTCCTGCATGCCTGAGCAATATTTTTATACTCCCTGGTCATTTGTCGAATCTTCCACTTCTTGTAAGCTTCTTGTTTGTATCTAAAACTAGATTCTTTTCTCGCCTCTGTCCCCTTTGCTTTATTCATAAGAATGGCCATACTGAGTCAGACCGGTGGGTCCATCTAGCCCTGTCTTCTGTCTTCTGACAGAGGTCAGTGCCAGATGTGCAGGGGGAATGAACGGAATGGGGACATTTCAAGTGATCCATCCCATGTTGTCCAGTGCCAGCTTCTGGCAGTTGGAGGTTTAGGGACACCTGGAGCAAGAGGTTGTGTCCCTGACCATCTTGTCTAATAGCCATTGATGGACCTATCCTCCATGATCTTATTTAACTCTTTTTAAAATACTTTTTGCCTTTACAGCACCCCTGGCAATGAGTTCCACAGGTTCACTGTGCTTTGTGGGAAGAAATACTTCCTTATGTTTGATTCAAACTTGCTACCTATTAATTCCATTGGGTGACCCCTAGTTCTTGTGTTATGTGAAGGGGTAAATAAAACTTCCTTATTTACTTTCTCCACACCATTCTTGATTTTATAGACTTCTTTTATATCCCTCCATAGTCTCTTTTCTAAA